>NC_092094.1:626257-941891 GCF_045679555.1 Salvelinus alpinus
CGTAGAGTACTATCGTAGATCGTAGAGTACTATCGTAGAGTACTATCGTAGAGTACTATCATAGATCGTAGAGTGCTATCGTAGAGTACTATCATAGAGTACTATCGTAGAGTATTATCATAGATCGTAGAGTACCACCGTAGAGTACTATCGTAGAGTATTATCGTAGAGTACTATCGTAGATCGTAGAGTACTATCGTAGAGTACTATCGTAGAGTACTATTGTAGATTGTAGAGTACTATCGTAGAGTACTATCGTAGATCGTAGAGTACTATCGTAGAGTACTATCGTAGAGTACTATCGTAGATCATAGAGTACTATCGTAGAGTACCATCGTAGAGTACCATCGTAGCTCGTAGAGTACTATTGTAGAGTACTATCGTAGAGTACTATCATAGAGTACTATCGTAGATCGTAGAGTACTATCGTAGAGTACTATTGTAGATCGTAGAGTATTATCGTAGAGTACTATCGTAGAGTACTATCGTAGATCGTAGCGTACTATCGTAGAGTACTATCGTAGATCGTAGAGTACTATCGTAGAGTACTATCGTAGAGCTTAGAGTACTATCGTAGAGTACTATCGTATAGTACTATCGTAGAGTACTATCGTAGATCGTAGAGTACTATCGTAGAGTACTATCGTAGATCGTAGAGTACTATCGTAGAGTACTATCGTAGATCGTAGAGTACTATCGTAGAGTACTATTGTAGAGTACTATCGTAGAGCTTAGAGTACTATCGTAGAGTACTATCGTAGAGTACTATCGTAGAGCTTAGAGTACTGTCGTAGAGTACTATCGTAGAGTACTATTGTAGATCCTAGAGTACTATCGTAGAGTACTATTGTACTCTTCACCCCTCCCCTCCTGTGATCTCTCTCTCTCCCCCCAATGTCAATGGCATGCTGTATCTACCTTTCTTTCATTCCCTACTCTGTCTTCACTCTTTCTCTCTGTCTCTCTCGCTCCCTCTCTCCCTCTCCTAATCCTTGGAGCCAGGTCGGCCAGCCCGGTGTGCCGGGTGCTGTGTGTGTCGAACTGGTACAGCCCTGTCTCATGACTGGACTGGGGAGTAATCCCCATTACAACACACACACACACAGTCCCACACACATTTGTAAACCCAAATTGCGACTCTCGGGCAGGTCTCAGGAGAAAAACGGAAAGCGTTACCACGACAGCTGTAGGGAAAGAATGATGTGAAAAATAGAGAGGGATTTTATCTTCTCGTATTTTGGTTCAGGTGCTCCCTCTCCTCTTCAGAACGTCACCATGCTTTGGCTGCGCGCAGGTACAGTACACTGCCCTCTGTCTATCTCTGTCTCTCTGACTATCTCTGTCTCTCTGACTATCTCTGTCTCTCTGACTATCTCTGTCTTTCTGACTATCTCTGTCTCTCTGACTATCTCTGTCTCTCTGACTATCTCTGTCTATCTCTGTCTCTCTGACTATCTCTGTCTATCTGACTATCTCTGTCTCTCTGACTATCTCTGTCTCTCTGACTATCTCTGTCTCTCTGACTATCTCCGTCTCTCTGTCTATCTCTCTCTCAATTAAATTCAATTCAAGGGCCTTTATTGGCATGGGAAACATGTGTTAACATTGCCAAAGCAAGTGAGGTAGATAATATACAAAAGTTAAATGAACAATAAAAATTAACAGTAAACATTACACATACAGAAGTTTCAAAACAATAAAGATATTACAAATGTCATATTGTATATATACAGTGTTGTAACAATGTACAAATGGTTAAAGTACACAAGGGAAAATAAATAAGCATAAATATGGGTTGTATTTACAATGGTGTTTGTTCTTCACTGGTTGACCTTTTCTTGTGGCAACAGGTCACAAATCTTGCTGCTGTGATGGAACACTGTGGAATTTCACCCAGTAGATATGGGAGTTGATCAAAATTGGATTTGTTTTCGAATTCTTTGTGGGTCTGTGTGATCTGAGGGAAATATGTCTCTCTAATATGGTCATACATTTGGTAGGAGGTTAGGAAGTGCAGCTCAGTTTCCACCTCATTTTGTGAGCAGTGAGCACATAGCCTGTCTTCTCTTGAGAGCCATGTCTGCCTACGACGGCCTTTCTCAATAGCAAGGCTATGCTCACTGAGTCTGTACATAGTCAAAGCTTTCCTTAAGTTTGGGTCAGTCACAGTGGTCAGGTATTCTGCCACTGTGTACTCTCTGTTTAGGGCCAAATAGCATTCTAGTTTGCTCTGTTTTTTTGTTAATTCTTTCCAATGTGTCAAGTAATTATCTTTTTGTTTTCTCATGATTTGGTTGGGTCTAATTGTGCTGTTGTCCTGTGGCTCTGTGGGGTCTGTTTGTGTTTGTGAACAGAGCCCCAGGACCAGCTTGCTTAGGGGACTCTTCTCCAGGTTCATCTCTCTATAGGTGATGGCTTTGTTATGGAAGGTTTGGGAATCGCTTCCTTTTAGGTGGTTGTAGAATTTAACGGCTCTTTTCTGGATTTTGATAATTAGTGGGTATCGGCCTAATTCTGCTCTGCATGCATTATTTGGTGTTCTACGTTGTACACGGAGGATATTTTTGCAGAATTCTGCATGCAGAGTCTCAATTTGGTGTTTGTCCCATTTTGTGAAGTCTTGGTTGGTGAGCGGACCCCAGACCTCACAACCATAAAGGGCAATGGGCTCTATGACTGATTCAAGTATTTTTAGCCAGATCCTATTTGGTATGTTGAAATTTATGTTCCTTTTGATGGCATAGAATGCCCTTCTTGCCTTGTATCTCAGATCGTTCACAGCTTTGTGGAAGTTACCTGTGGCGCTGATGTTTAGGCCGAGGTATGTATCGTTTTTTGTGTGCTCTAGGGCAACAGTGTCTAGATGGAATTTGTGGTCCTGGCGACTGGACCTTTTTTGGAACACCATTATTTTGGTCTTACTGAGATTTACTGTCAGGGCCCAGGTCTGGCAGAATCTGTGCAGAAGATCTAGGTGCTGCTGTAGGCCCTCCTTGGTTGGTGACAGAAGCACCAGATCATCAGCAAACAGTAGACATTTGACTTCGGATTCTAGTAGGGTGAGGCCAGGTGCTGCAGACTGTTCTAGTGCCCGCGCCAATTCGTTGATATATATGTTGAAGAGGGTGGGGCTTAAGCTGCATCCCTCTCTCACCCCACGACCCTGTGTGAAGAAATGTGTGTGTTTTTTGCCAATTTTAACCGCACACTTGTTGTTTGTGTACATGGACTTTATAATGTCGTATGTTTTACCCCCAACACCACTTTCCATCAATTTGTACAGCAGACCCTCATGCCAAATTGAGTCGAAGGCTTTTTTGAAATCAACAAAGCATGAGAAGACTTTGCCTTTGTTTTGGTTTGTTTGGTTGTCAATTAGGGTGTGTAGGGTGAATACATGGTCTGTTGTACGGTAATTTGGTAAAAAGCCAATCTCTCTCTGTCTATCTCTGTCTCTCTGACTATCTCCGTCTCTCTGACTCTCTCTGTCTATCTCTGTCTCTCTGTGTGTCTGCCTCTCTGTCTATCTCTCTGTTTGAGGGGTATCCTAGTGTTAATCATGTTTGTTTACTTGTGTCAGTCATTTTGTTGTTATTTGTTTGTTATTTCTATTGTTTTTCTACTGTGACTCGGGTTGTGGGACACGTTGAGCGGAGAACGAGGAAGCTGAGATTCAGGGGCATAAAGGAACAGTTTCCTTTGAGACACTCAGACATTACATCTAATGAAGGACTATAGTTTACTCATGCTCCAACCATTCAGAGGTACTTCCGTGACCGGTTTCTCAATATAATTCATGTAACTTGTTTCAAAAAAATATATACAAAATACAAAATGTATTTTAAAAGATCAGCTCACTACAGACACCCTGGTTCGAATCCAGGCTGTATCACAACCGGCTGTGATTGGGAGTCCCATAGGGCGGCGCACAATTGACCCAGCGTCGTCCGGGTTTGGCCGGGGTAGGCCGTCATTGTAAATAAGAATTTGTTCTTAACTGACTAGTTAAATAAAGGTAACATTAAAAAATTTTAATGTTAAAACAACTTAGGGGCAAAGCTCAGTGTGATACAGATGAATAACTAAGTCAGGCTAGTCTTGGTTGTTGTATGGTGATAACAGTATGGTGATAACAGTATAGTGATAACAGTATAGTGATAACAGTATAGTGATAACAGTATAGTGATAACAGTATGATGATAACAGTATGGTGATAACAGTATAGTGATAACAGTATGGTGGTAACAGTATAATGATAACAGTATGGTGATAACAGTATGGTGATAACAGTATGGTGATAACAGTATGGTGATAACAGTATAGTGATAACAGTATGGTGGTAACAGTATAGTGATAACAGTATGGTGATAACAGTATAGTGATAACAGTATGATGATAACAGTATGGTGATAACAGTATAGTGATAACAGTATAGTGATAACTGTATAGTGATAACAGTATGGTGATAACAGTATAGTGATAACAGTATGGTGATAACAGTATGGTGATAACAGTATAGTGGTAACAGTATAGTGATAACAGTATGGTGATAACAGTATGGTGATAACAGTATAGTGATAACAGTATGGTGGTAACATTATAATGATAACAGTATGGTGATAAGAGTATGGTGATAACAGTATGGTGATAACAGTATAGTGGTAACAGTATAGTGATAACAGTATAGTGATAACAGTATGGTCATAACAGTATGGTGATAACAGTATGGTGATAACAGTATGGTGGTAACAGTATAGTGATAACAGTATAGTGATAACAGTATGGTGATAACAGTATAGTGATAACAGTATAGTGATAACAGTATAGTGATAACAGTATGGTGATAACAGTATGGTGATAACAGTATAGCGATAACAGTATGGTGATAACAGTATAGCGATAACAGTATGGTGATAACAGTATGGTGATAACAGTATGGTGATAACAGTATGGTGATAACAGTATAGTGATAACAGTATAGTGATAACAGTATGGTGGTAACAGTATGGTGATAACAGTATGGTGATAACAGTATGGTGATAACAGTATGGTGATAACAGTATGGTGATAACAGTATAGTGATAACAGTATAGTGATAACAGTATGGTGATAACAGTATGATGATAACAGTATGATGATAACAGTATAGGGATAACAGTATGATGATAACAGTATGATGATAACAGTATGATGATAACAGTATGGTGATAACAGTATGGCGATAACAGTATGGTGATAACAGTATGGTGATAACAGTATAGTGATAACAGTATAGTGATAGCAGTATAGTGATAACAGTATAGTGATAACAGTATGGTGGTAACAGTATGGTGATAACAGTATAGTGATAACAGTATGGCGATAACAGTATGGTGATAACAGTATGGTGATAACAGTATGGTGATAACAGTATGGTGATAACAGTATAGTGATAACAGTATAGTGATAACAGTATGGTGATAACAGTATGGTGATAACAGTATGATGATAACAGCATGATGATAACAGTATAGGGATAACAGTATGATGATAACAGTATGGTGATAACTGTATAGTGATAACAGTATGGTGATAACAGTATGGTGATAACAGTATGGTGATAACAGTATAGTGGTAACAGTATAGTGATAACAGTATAGTGATAACAGTATGGTGATAACAGTATGGTGATAACAGTATGGTGATAACAGTATGGTGATAACAGTATGGTGATAACAGTATGGTGATAACAGTATAGCGATAACAGTATGGTGATAACAGTATAGCGATAACAGTATGGTGATAACAGTATGGTGATAACAGTATGGTGATAACAGTATGGTGATAACAGTATAGTGATAACAGTATAGTGATAACAGTATGGTGGTAACAGTATGGTGATAACAGTATGGTGATAACAGTATGGTGATAACAGTATGGTGATAACAGTATAGTGATAACAGTATAGTGATAACAGTATGGTGATAACAGTATGATGATAACAGTATGATGATAACAGTATAGGGATAACAGTATGATGATAACAGTATGATGATAACAGTATGATGATAACAGTATGGTGATAACAGTATGGCGATAACAGTATGGTGATAACAGTATGGTGATAACAGTATAGTGATAACAGTATAGTGATAGCAGTATAGTGATAACAGTATAGTGATAACAGTATGGTGGTAACAGTATGGTGATAACAGTATAGTGATAACAGTATGGCGATAACAGTATGGTGATAACAGTATGGTGATAACAGTATGGTGATAACAGTATGGTGATAACAGTATAGTGATAACAGTATAGTGATAACAGTATGGTGATAACAGTATGGTGATAACAGTATGATGATAACAGCATGATGATAACAGTATAGGGATAACAGTATGATGATAACAGTATGGTGATAACTGTATAGTGATAACAGTATGGTGATAACAGTATGGTGATAACAGTATGGTGATAACAGTATAGTGGTAACAGTATAGTGATAACAGTATAGTGATAACAGTATGGTGATAACAGTATGGTGATAACAGTATGGTGATAACAGTATGGTGATAACAGTATGGTGGTAACAGTATAGGGATAACAGTATAGTGATAACAGTATAGTGATAACAGTATGGTGATAACAGTATAGTGATAACAGTATAGTATTAACAGTATGGTGATAACAGTATAGTGATAACAGTATGGTGATAACAGTATGGTGATAACAGTATAGCGATAACAGTATGGCGATAACAGTATGGCGATAACAGTATGGCGATAACAGTATGGTGATAACAGTATAGTGATAGCAGTATAGTGATAACAGTATAGTGATAACAGTATGGTGATAACAGTATGGTGATAACAGTATGGTGGTAACAGTATAGGGATAACAGTATAGTGATAACAGTATAGTGATAACAGTATAGTGATAACAGTATAGTGATAACAGTATGGTGATAACAGTATGGTGATAACAGTATGGTGATAACAGTATAGCGATAACAGTATGGTGATAACAGTATGGCGATAACAGTATGGCGATAACAGTATGGTGATAACAGTATAGTGATAGCAGTATAGTGATAACAGTATAGTGATAACAGTATGGTGGTAACAGTATGGCGATAACAGTATGGCGATAACAGTATGGCGATAACAGTATGGTGATAACAGTATAGTGATAACAGTATGATGATAACAGTATGATGATAACAGTATAGGGATAACAGTATGATGATAACAGTATTGTGATAACAGTATAGCGATAACAGTATGGTGATAACAGTATGGTGATAACAGTATGGTGATAACAGTATAGTGATAACAGTATAGTGATAGCAGTATAGTGATAACAGTATAGTGATAACAGTATGGTGGTAACAGTATGGTGATAACAGTATAGTGATAACAGTATGGCGATAACAGTATGGTGATAACAGTATGGTGATAACAGTATGGTGAGAACAGTATGGTGATAACAGTATGATGATAACAGTATAGGGATAACAGTATGATGATAACAGTATGGTGATAACTGTATAGTGATAACAGTATGGTGATAACAGTATGGTGATAACAGTATAGTGATAACAGTATGGTGATAACAGTATGGTGATAACAGTATAATGATAACAGTATGGTGATAACAGTATAGTGATAACAGTATAGTGATAACAGCATGGTGATAACAGCATGGTGATAACAGTATAGTGATAACAGTATAATGATAACAGTATGGTGATAACAGTATTGTGATAACAGTATGGTGATAACATTATGGTGGTAACAGTATGGTGATAACAGTATGGTGATAACAGTATAGTGATAACAGTATAGTGATAACAGTATGGTGATAACAGTATGGTGATAACAGTATGTAACCGTATGGTGATAACAGTATGGTGATAACAGTATGGTGATAACAGTATGTAACAGTATGGTGATAACAGTATGGTGATAACAGTATAGTGATAACAGTATAGTGATAACAGTATGGTGATAACAGTATAGTGATAACAGTATGGTGATAACAGTATGGTGATAACAGTATAGCGATAACAGTATGGCGATAACAGTATGGCGATAACAGTATGGTGATAACAGTATGGTGATAACAGTATAGTGATAGCAGTATAGTGATAACAGTATAGTGATAACAGTATGGTGATAACAGTATGGTGATAACAGTATGGTGGTAACAGTATAGGAATAACAGTATAGTGATAACAGTATAGTGATAACAGTATAGTGATAACAGTATGGTGATAACAGTATGGTGATAACAGTATGGTGATAACAGTATGGTGATAACAGTATAGCGATAACAGTATGGCGATAACAGTATGGCGATAACAGTATGGCGATAACAGTATGGTGATAACAGTATAGTGATAGCAGTATAGTGATAACAGTATAGTGATAACAGTATGGTGGTAACAGTATGGCGATAACAGTATGGCGATAACAGTATGGCGATAACAGTATGGTGATAACAGTATGGTGATAACAGTATGGTGATAACAGTATGGTGATAACAGTATGATGATAACAGTATAGGGATAACAGTATGATGATAACAGTATTGTGATAACAGTATAGCGATAACAGTATGGTGATAACAGTATGGTGATAACAGTATGGTGATAACAGTATAGTGATAACAGTATAGTGATAGCAGTATAGTGATAACAGTATAGTGATAACAGTATGGTGATAACAGTATAGTGATAACAGTATGGCGATAACAGTATGGCGATAACAGTATGGTGATAACAGTATGGTGATAACAGTATGGTGATAACAGTATGGTGAGAACAGTATGGTGATAACAGTATGATGATAACAGTATAGGGATAACAGTATGATGATAACAGTATGGTGATAACTGTATAGTGATAACAGTATGGTGATAACAGTATGGTGATAACAGTATAGTGATAACAGTATGGTGATAACAGTATGGTGATAACAGTATGGTGATAACAGTATAGTGATAACAGTATAATGATAACAGTATGGTGATAACAGTATAGTGATAACAGTATAGTGATAACAGCATGGTGATAACAGCATGGTGATAACAGTATAGTGATAACAGTATAATGATAACAGTATGGTGATAACAGTATTGTGATAACAGTATGGTGATAACATTATGGTGGTAACAGTATGGTGATAACAGTATGGTGATAACAGTATAGTGATAACAGTATAGTGATAACAGTATGGTGATAACAGTATGGTGATAACAGTATGTAACCGTATGGTGATAACAGTATGGTGATAACAGTATGGTGATAACAGTTTGTAACAGTATGGTGATAACAGTATGGTGATAACAGTATAGTGATAACAGTATAGTGATAACAGTATGGTGATAACAGTATAGTGATAACAGTATGGTGATAACAGTATGGTGATAACAGTATAGCGATAACAGTATGGCGATAACAGTATGGCGATAACAGTATGGTGATAACAGTATGGTGATAACAGTATAGTGATAGCAGTATAGTGATAACAGTATAGTGATAACAGTATGGTGATAACAGTATGGTGATAACAGTATGGTGGTAACAGTATAGGGATAACAGTATAGTGATAACAGTATAGTGATAACAGTATAGTGATAACAGTATGGTGATAACAGTATGGTGGTAACAGTATGGTGATAACAGTATAGTGATAACAGTATGGCGATAACAGTATGGCGATAACAGTATGGCGATAACAGTATGGCGATAACAGTATGGTGATAACAGTATAGTGATAGCAGTATAGTGATAACAGTATAGTGATAACAGTATGGTGGTAACAGTATGGCGATAACAGTATGGCGATAACAGTATGGCGATAACAGTATGGTGATAACAGTATGGTGATAACAGTATGGTGATAACAGTATGGTGATAACAGTATGATGATAACAGTATAGGGATAACAGTATGATGATAACAGTATTGTGATAACAGTATAGCGATAACAGTATGGTGATAACAGTATGGTGATAACAGTATGGTGATAACAGTATAGTGATAACAGTATAGTGATAGCAGTATAGTGATAACAGTATAGTGATAACAGTATGGTGGTAACAGTATGGTGATAACAGTATAGTGATAACAGTATGGCGATAACAGTATGGTGATAACAGTATGGTGATAACAGTATGGTGAGAACAGTATGGTGATAACAGTATGATGATAACAGTATAGGGATAACAGTATGATGATAACAGTATGGTGATAACTGTATAGTGATAACAGTATGGTGATAACAGTATGGTGATAACAGTATAGTGATAACAGTATGGTGATAACAGTATGGTGATAACAGTATGGTGATAACAGTATAGTGATAACAGTATAATGATAACAGTATGGTGATAACAGTATAGTGATAACAGTATAGTGATAACAGCATGGTGATAACAGCATGGTGATAACAGTATAGTGATAACAGTATAATGATAACAGTATGGTGATAACAGTATTGTGATAACAGTATGGTGATAACATTATGGTGGTAACAGTATGGTGATAACAGTATGGTGATAACAGTATAGTGATAACAGTATAGTGATAACAGTATGGTGATGACAGTATGGTGATAACAGTATGTAACCGTATGGTGATAACATTATGGTGATAACAGTATGGTGATAACAGTATGTAACAGTATGGTGATAACAGTATGGTGATAACAGTATAGTGATAACAGTATAGTGATAACAGTATGGTGATAACAGTATAGTGATAACAGTATGGTGATAACAGTATGGTGATAACAGTATAGCGATAACAGTATGGTGATAACAGTATAGTGATAGCAGTATAGTGATAACAGTATAGTGATAACAGTATGGTGGTAACAGTATGGCGATAACAGTATGGCGATAACAGTATGGCGATAACAGTATGGCGATAACAGTATGGTGATAACAGTATGGTGATAACAGTATGGTGATAACAGTATGATGATAACAGTATAGGGATAACAGTATGATGATAACAGTATTGTGATAACAGTATAGCGATAACAGTATGGTGATAACAGTATGGTGATAACAGTATGGTGATAACAGTATACTGATAACAGTATAGTGATAGCAGTATAGTGATAACAGTATAGTGATAACAGTATGGTGGTAACAGTATGGTGATAACAGTATAGTGATAACAGTATGGCGATAACAGTATGGTGATAACAGTATGGTGATAACAGTATGGTGAGAACAGTATGGTGATAACAGTATGATGATAACAGTATAGGGATAACAGTATGATGATAACAGTATGGTGATAACTGTATAGTGATAACAGTATGGTGATAACAGTATGGTGATAACAGTATAGTGATAACAGTATGGTGATAACAGTATGGTGATAACAGTATGGTGATAACAGTATAGTGATAACAGTATAATGATAACAGTATGGTGATAACAGTATAGTGATAACAGTATAGTGATAACAGCATGGTGATAACAGCATGGTGATAACAGTATAGTGATAACAGTATAATGATAACAGTATGGTGATAACAGTATTGTGATAACAGTATGGTGATAACATTATGGTGGTAACAGTATGGTGATAACAGTATGGTGATAACAGTATAGTGATAACAGTATAGTGATAACAGTATGGTGATAACAGTATGGTGATAACAGTATGTAACCGTATGGTGATAACAGTATGGTGATAACAGTATGGTGATAACAGTATGTAACAGTATGGTGATAACAGTATGGTGATAACAGTATAGTGATAACAGTATAGTGATAACAGTATGGTGATAACAGTATAGTGATAACAGTATGGTGATAACAGTATGGTGATAACAGTATAGCGATAACAGTATGGCGATAACAGTATGGCGATAACAGTATGATGATAACAGTATGGTGATAACTGTATAGTGATAACAGTATGGTGATAACAGTATGGTGATAACAGTATAGTGATAACAGTATGGTGATAACAGTATGGTGATAACAGTATGGTTATAACAGTATAGTGATAACAGTATAATGATAACAGTATGGTGATAACAGTATAGTGATAACAGTATAGTGATAACAGCATGGTGATAACAGCATGGTGATAACAGTATAGTGATAACAGTATAATGATAACAGTATGGTGATAACAGTATTGTGATAACAGTATGGTGATAACATTATGGTGGTAACAGTATGGTGATAACAGTATGGTGATAACAGTATAGTGATAACAGTATAGTGATAAAAGTATGGTGATAACAGTATGGTGATAACAGTATGTAACCGTATGGTGATAACAGTATGGTGATAACAGTATGGTGATAACAGTATGTAACAGTATGGTGATAACAGTATGGTGATAACAGTATAGTGATAACAGTATAGTGATAACAGTATGGTGATAACAGTATAGTGATAACAGTATGGTGATAACAGTATGGTGATAACAGTATAGCGATAACAGTATGGTGATAACAGTATAGTGATAGCAGTATAGTGATAACAGTATAGTGATAACAGTATGGTGGTAACAGTATGGCGATAACAGTATGGCGATAACAGTATGGCGATAACAGTATGGTGATAACAGTATGGTGATAACAGTATGGTGATAACAGTATGATGATAACAGTATAGGGATAACAGTATGATGATAACAGTATTGTGATAACAGTATAGCGATAACAGTATGGTGATAACAGTATGGTGATAACAGTATGGTGATAACAGTATACTGATAACAGTATAGTGATAGCAGTATAGTGATAACAGTATAGTGATAACAGTATGGTGGTAACAGTATGGTGATAACAGTATAGTGATAACAGTATGGCGATAACAGTATGGTGATAACAGTATGGTGATAACAGTATGGTGAGAACAGTATGGTGATAACAGTATGATGATAACAGTATAGGGATAACAGTATGATGATAACAGTATGGTGATAACTGTATAGTGATAACAGTATGGTGATAACAGTATGGTGATAACAGTATAGTGATAACAGTATGGTGATAACAGTATGGTGATAACAGTATGGTGATAACAGTATAGTGATAACAGTATAATGATAACAGTATGGTGATAACAGTATAGTGATAACAGTATAGTGATAACAGCATGGTGATAACAGCATGGTGATAACAGTATAGTGATAACAGTATAATGATAACAGTATGGTGATAACAGTATTGTGATAACAGTATGGTGATAACATTATGATGGTAACAGTATGGTGATAACAGTATGGTGATAACAGTATAGTGATAACAGTATAGTGATAACAGTATGGTGATAACAGTATGGTGATAACAGTATGTAACCGTATGGTGATAACAGTATGGTGGTAACAGTATGGTGATAACAGTATGTAACAGTATGGTGATAACAGTATGGTGATAACAGTATAGTGATAACAGTATAGTGATAACAGTATGGTGATAACAGTATAGTGATAACAGTATGGTGATAACAGTATGGTGATAACAGTATAGCGATAACAGTATGGCGATAACAGTATGGCGATAACAGTATGGTGATAACAGTATGGTGATAACAGTATAGTGATAGCAGTATAGTGATAACAGTATAGTGATAACAGTATGGTGATAACAGTATGGTGATAACAGTATGGTGGTAACAGTATAGGGATAACAGTATAGTGATAACAGTATAGTGATAACAGTATAGTGATAACAGTATGGTGATAACAGTATGGTGATAACAGTATGGTGATAACAGTATGGTGATAACAGTATAGCGATAACAGTATGGCGATAACAGTATGGCGATAACAGTATGGCGATAACAGTATGGTGATAACAGTATAGTGATAGCAGTATAGTGATAACAGTATAGTGATAACAGTATGGTGGTAACAGTATGGCGATAACAGTATGGCGATAACAGTATGGCGATAACAGTATGGTGATAACAGTATGGTGATAACAGTATGGTGATAACAGTATAGTGATAACAGTATGATGATAACAGTATGATGATAACAGTATAGGGATAACAGTATGATGATAACAGTATTGTGATAACAGTATAGCGATAACAGTATGGTGATAACAGTATGGTGATAACAGTATGGTGATAACAGTATAGTGATAACAGTATAGTGATAGCAGTATAGTGATAACAGTATAGTGATAACAGTATGGTGGTAACAGTATGGTGATAACAGTATAGTGATAACAGTATGGCAATAACAGTATGGTGATAACAGTATGGTGATAACAGTATAGTGAGAACAGTATGGTGATAACAGTATGATGATAACAGTATAGGGATAACAGTATGATGATAACAGTATGGTGATAACTGTATAGTGATAACAGTATGGTGATAACAGTATGGTGATAACAGTATAGTGATAACAGTATGGTGATAACAGTATGGTGATAACAGTATGGTGATAACAGTATAGTGATAACAGTATAATGATAACAGTATGGTGATAACAGTATAGTGATAACAGTATGGTGATAACAGCATGGTGATAACAGCATGGTGATAACAGTATAGTGATAACAGTATAATGATAACAGTATGGTGATAACAGTATTGTGATAACAGTATGGTGATAACATTATGGTGGTAACAGTATGGTGATAACAGTATGGTGATAACAGTATAGTGATAACAGTATAGTGATAACAGTATGGTGATAACAGTATGGTGATAACAGTATGTAACCGTATGGTGATAACAGTATGGTGATAACAGTATGGTGATAACAGTATGTAACAGTATGGTGATAACAGTATGGTGATAACAGTATAGTGATAACAGTATAGTGATAACAGTATGGTGATAACAGTATGGTGATAACTGTATGATGATAACAGTATAGTGGTAACAGTATGGTGATAACAGTATGGTGATAACAGTATGGTGATAACAGTATGGTGATAACAGTATGATGATAACTGTATAGTGATAACTGTATAGTGATAACAGTATGGTGATAACAGTATGGTGATAACAGTATGGTGATAACTGTATAGTGATAACAGTATGGTGATAACACTATAGTGATAACAGTATGGTGATAACAGTATAGTGATAACAGTATACTGATAACAGTATGGTGATAACAGTATAGTGATAACAGTATGGTGATAACTGTATAGTGATAACAGTATAGTGATAACAGTGTAGTAATAACAGTATGGTGATAACAGTATAGTGATAACAGTATAGTGATAACAGTGTAGTGATAACAGTATGGTGATAACAGTATAGTGATAACAGTATAGTGATAACAGTATAGGGATAACAGTATAGTGATAACAGTATAGTGATAACAGTATAGTGATAACAGTATGTAACAGTATAGTGATAACAGTATGATGATAACAGTATGGTGATAACAGTATAGTGATAACAGTATGATGATAACAGTATGGTGAAAACAGTATGGTGATAACAGTATAGTGATAACAGTATAGTGATAACAGTATGGTGATAACAGTATGGTGATAACAGTATGGTGATAACAGTATGGTGATAACAGTATGGTGATAACAGTATGTAACAGTATAGTGATAACAGTATGATGATAACAGTGTGGTGATAACAGTATAGTGATAACATTATGGTGATAACAGTTGAAACTGTGTGTGTCATGTTGACAGTCTGATGATCATAGTAATGGACTTTGTGCTGCTGGGAATGTGATGAATTATTAACATTTATTAAGACACACACACACACACACACACACACACACACACACACACACACACACACACACACACACACACACACACACACCAATACTTACACAAATGAAATAATTTTCTTCTACAGAGCAGGCAGCATTCATACATTATACTGTGCAGTACTATAGTCTGCTGCACTGGTGATGATTGCGTTCTGGACTGTTATACAAGTTATACTTGTATTCTCTCATACAATGGGACTGGAACTAATTCAGTGGCCATGTAATAAAGTCCGTCCTGAGATTGGAAGGTTGGGGGTTCGATTCCCAGTCAAGTCATACCAAAGACTCTTAAAATGGTTATCATTGGTTACTTTTCTGCTGCAGGAGAAAGATGGCTAGAAAGATCAGCAGAGAACAGACATTCGATCAACAGACAAGACATTAGATCAACAGACAAGACATTAGATCAACAGACAAGACATTAGATCAACAGACATTAGATCAACAGACAGACATTAGATCAACAGACAAGACATTAGATCAACAGACAAGACATTAGATCAACAGACAAGACATTAGATCAACAGACATTAAATCAACAGACATTAGATCAACAGACAGACATTAGATCAACAGGCAAGACATTAGATCAACAGACCGACATTAGATCAAGAGACAGACATTAGATCAACAGACAAGACATTAGATCAACAGACAGACATTAGATCAACAGACAGACATTAGATCAACAGACAAGACATTCGTTCAACAGACATTAGATCAACAGACATTAAATCAACAGACATTAGATCAACAGACAAGACATTAGATCAACAGACAAGACATTAGATCAACAGACAGACATTAGATCAACAGACAGACATTAGATCAACAGACAAGACATTAGATCAACAGACATTAAATCAACAGACATTAGATCAACAGACAGACATTAGATCAACAAACAAGACATTAGATCAACAGACCGACATTAGATCAACAGACAGACATTAGATCAACAGACAAGACATTAGATCAACAGACAGACATTAGATCAACAGACAGACATTAGATCAACAGACAAGACATTCGTTCAACAGACATTAGATCAACAGACATTAAATCAACAGACATTAGATCAACAGACAGACATTAGATAGATTGATGAACACACCCAGTGAAACTCCTCTGTCATCTTCAGATGGGGTTATTACATGGTAGACAACTCATGCATTGAAACACTGGCATAGCACACTGGCCCCTGACCAACCACACTGCTCTCCTGTCTCTCCTGTCTCTCCTGTCTCTGTCTCTCCTGTCTCTGTCTCTCCTGTCTCTGTCTCTCCTGTCTCTCCTGTCTCTCCTGTCTCTCCTGTCTCTCCTGTCTCTGTCTCTCCTGTCTCTGTCTCTCCTGTCTCTCCTGTCTCTCCTGTCTCTCCTGTCTCTGTCTCTCCTGTCTCTGTCTCTCCTGTCTCTCCTGTCTCTCCTGTCTCTCCTGTCTCTCTCCTGTCTCTCCTGTCTCTGTCTCTCCTGTCTCTGTCTCTCCTGTCTCTCCTGTCTCTCCTCTCTGTCTCTCCTGTCTCTGTCTCTCCTGTCTCTGTCTCTCCTGTCTCTCCTGTCTCTGTCTCTCCTGTCTCTCCTGTCTCTGTCTCTCCTGTCTCTGTCTCTCCTGTCTCTGTCTCTCCTGTCTCTGTCTCTGTCTCTGTCTCTGTCTCTGTCTCTGTCTCTGTCTCTCCTGTCTCTGTCTCTGTCTCTCCTGTCTCTGTCTCGCCTGTCTCTCCTGTCTCTCCTGTCTCTCCTGTCTCTCCTGTCTCTGTCTCTCCTGTCTCTCCTGTCTCTCCTGTCTCTCCTGTCTCTGTCTCTCCTGTCTCTCCTGTCTCTCCTGTCTCTCCTGTCTCTCCTGTCTCTCCTGTCTCTCCTGTCTCTGTCTCTCCTGTCTCTGTCTCTCCTGTCTCTCCTGTCTCTCCTGTCTCTCCTGTCTCTCCTGTCTCTGTCTCTCCTGTCTCTGTCTCTCCTGTCTCTGTCTCTCCTGTCTCTGTCTCTTCTGTCTCTGTCTCTTCTGTCTCTCCTGTCTCTGTCTCTCCTGTCTCTGTCTCTTCTGTCTCTCCTGTCTCTCCTGTCTCTCCTGTCTCTCCTGTCTCTCCTGTCTCTCCTGTCTCTCCTGTCTCTCTGTCTGTCTCCAACCACCCCCCTCTCTCTTTTGTTATCAGTCCTGCCAGCCTGAATTTACTGCCAGTTTGGGCAAGGTGCACATCTGGACTTTATTTAAGTGAAAACCATCCTCTTCCTTTTCCTTCCCCTCTCATTCTCTCTTCCTCCTCCTCTTCCTCTCCCCCTCTTCTCCTTCTCCTTCTCCTTCTCCTGCTCCTTCCCCTCTCATTCTCTCTTCCTCCTCCTCCTCCCCATTTCCTCCTCCTCTTCCTCTCCCCCTCTTCTCCTTCTCCTTCTCCTTCTCCTGCTCCTTCCCCTCTCATTCTCTCTTCCTCCCCCTCCTCCCCATTTCCTCCTCCTCTTCCTCTCCCCCTCTTCTCCTTCTCCTTCTCCTTCTCCTGCTCCTTCCCCTCTCATTCTCTCTTCCTCCCCCTCCTCCCCATTTCCTCCTCCTCTTCCTCTCCCCCTCTTCTCCTTCTCCTTCTCCTGCTCCTTCCCCTCTCATTCTCTCTTCCTCCTCCTCCTCCTCCCCATTTCCACCTCCTCTTCCTTTCCCCCTCTTCTCCTTCTCCTTCTCCTGCTCCTCCTCCTCTCATTCTGTCCTTCTCATCCTCCTTCCACTTGGCTCTGGCATGTATTCATGAACCTTGTCCTACCAAGAATTGCTGAAGAACTTTTCATCTGAAGATGAAGACACTCCATCTATGATCTCTAATTGTTTTTACACTTCATCTTGCTGTCATCAAACACATGCTGATGTGGTCCAGCTGTACGAGAGATACACAACAGCCCTCTGTACATCTCTATGAAACTATACCACAACGCACAGAGGTACACATCAGCCCTCTGTACATCTCTATGAAACTATACCACAACGCACAGAGGTACACATCAGCCCTCTGTACATCTCTATGAAACTATACCACAACGCACAGAGGTACACATCAGCCCTCTGTACATCTCTATGAAACTATACCACAACGCACAGAGATACACATCAGCCCTCTGTACATCTCTATGAAACTATACCACAACGCACAGAGATACACATCAGCCCTCTGTACATCTCTATGAAACTATACCACAACGCACAGAGATACACATCAGCCCTCTGTACATCTCTATGAAACTATACCACAACGCACAGAGGTACACATCAGCCCTCTGTACATCTCTATGAAACTATACCACAACGCACAGAGGTACACATCAGCCCTCTGTACATCTCTATGAAACTATACCACAACGCACAGAGGTACACATCAGCCCTCTGTACATCTCTATGAAACTATACCACAACGCACAGAGGTACACATCAGCCCTCTGTACATCTCTATGAAACTATACCACAACGCACAGAGGTACACATCAGCCCTCTGTACATCTCTATAAAACTATACCACAACGCACAGAGATACACATCAGCCCTCTGTACATCTCTATGAAACTATACCACAACGCACAGAGGTACACATCAGCCCTCTGTACATCTCTATGAAACTATACCACAACGCACAGAGATACACATCAGCCCTCTGTACATCTCTATGAAACTATACCACAACGCACAGAGGGCGATACGGACGAGACATGGCTGCTTCTAAAGATGGGGGAAAGACCACTGACTGAGCGGCAGAGAGTGACGAGAGGAAATCAGAGGTGGCTGAGTGCTGATCAAGGGAGATTTTAAATAGCAAGGGGTTTTACGACAGAGAGTGAAGAGAGAGAGAGACACTAACACAGACATGTTTGACATTCCGAACTGAGTAGCAACTTCATCTATCGAGAGAGAGAGAGAGAGACAAGTTGTCTAACCATGGCCCACCCACTGTATACCTCTTTCTGACCCCTCTCTACCCAACCTCATCCAACCCTTCTTCCCCTTTGTCACACTCACTCGCTTTTTTATTGAAATCCCCTGTAGAAATAGTTTGAGTGAAATAGTGTCTGTGTGTACAGAAGTGTGTCTGTGTACTCTACATGTTGGTGTTTCTGAGGATTATGGGGTAGAGTCATGTGTATTGGATTTGGGGAGCTTTGCCTGAGATGGGGTGAGTACGGTCCCACGTCCCTGGATGGAGGGAGGTTGAGCTAGGTGAGAGAATAGAGGGGTGAATTATTTCACACGCCAACACTTAAACCAAGCTAAAAACCATTGCTGGTGCACCCAGTCGACTAGCGCAATGTATACTGGCTCCTGACTGGTTGTTGAGGAGGAGGAGGAGGAGGAGGAGGAGGAGGAGGAATCTCCGTAGTATACTTACTATTGGTTGAAATGGACATGTCAGAATTAGTATGTATTTATCATTAGAGAAAGCAGTTGTTGTTTTTTTGCAGAAAAGAAAGGTAACATGAAGAACAATGTAGCGAGGTAAACAAAAGAACTGACTCATCTGGACCCAGCTATCAGACGACCTGTCAACACTAACTCATCCTGTCTGGACCCAACACCAACTCATCCTGTCTGGACCCAACACTAACCCATCCTGTCTGGACCCAACACCAACCCATCCTGTCTGGACCCAACACTAACCCATCCTGTCTGAACCCAACACTAACCCATCCTGTCTGGACCCAACACTAACCCATCCTGTCTGGACCTAACACGAACCCATCCTGTCTGGAACCAACACCAACCCATCCTGTCTGGACCCAACACTAACCCATCCTGTCTGGACCCAACACCAACCCATCCTGTCTGGACCCAACACCAACCCATCCTGTCTGGACTCAACACCAACCCATCCTGTCTGGACCCAACACCAACCCATCCTGTCTGGACCCAACACTAACACATCCTGTCTGGACCCAACACCAACCTATCCTGTCTGGACCCAACACCAACCCATCCTGTCTGGACCCAACACTAACCAGTCCTGTCTGGACCCAACACCAACCCATCCTGTCTGGACCCAACACCAACCCATCCTGTCTGGACCCAACACTAACTCATCCTGTCTGGACCCAACACCAACCCATCCTGTCTGGACCTAACACTAACCCATCCTGTCTGGACCCAACACCAACCCATCCTGTCTGGACCCAACACTAACCAGTCCTGTCTGGACCCAACACCAACCCATCCTGTCTGGACCCAACACCAACCCATCCTGTCTGGACCCAACACCAACTCATCCTGTCTGGACTCAGACAAGCGATAAGGTCTTAGCATTCCCAAACAGTGAAACAGAATCCAGCATCACTCTCTATGGTCTAGTTCACTCAGGTGGTACAACCGATGTACAACACATTCACCACAACGGTTGGGAATACAATAAATATCTTGATGAGTTTGTCTGCACAACAATATTTACACTGCTCTCTCTCTTTTCTACTCTCCCCCCCTCCTCCTCTCTCTCTGTTCTACTCCCCCCCCTCCTCTCTCTCTTTTCTACTCTCCCCCCTCCTCTCTCTCTGTAGGTCATGATATTACCAGCTCCTTGGAGCCAGCGAACATTGACACCAGTATTCTGGAGGACTACATCAGTAAGGAGGACGACAGCACTGACATGTGAGTGGCTCCCGGAAAACGGTTTAAAACGTTTTGTATTTGAAAACGTAAATTGGGTTTTTCTTATTGGACAGGTCCAGGTATTCCCTCGCTGTTTCAGTCAGTTTTCATCCTTTTGGTGCCTAATGAACCAGACCTGTCTGTGTTGTCTGTCATTGTCATGCCAAACAACCATAGGAGTTAGCTACAGCACAAACAGATCTGTGACCAGCTTATCAATGTGACCAAACAACAATTATGGGTCGTGTTCATTAGCTACCAAATGGGGAAAAAATTTACTGAAAAAGGAATTTGTCCAACAAGAAACATACGTTTTTGTTTTCCGTTGTAAAACGTTTTAAAACGTTTTCAATTGAGTGCCCTGATAAACACGACCCACCTCAACACACAATAACCAATTCATAACATGCTATTCTAGGGACATTTCCAATTGAATTAATGAACACAATCACATGGTTGTCTGACCTAGCTACTTTTAGATGAATGACTAGAAGTCTGGATAAGAACGGCAGCTAAATTATCAAAATGTAAAATATGTAAATATATAATATATATATATTCTCCTCTGTGTTTCCCCAGCTGTTTTTCTGAGGTCCACAGCGGTGCCCCAGGGCCTAACTCTTACTCATCACCCCAGGCCGGAGTTTCCTCTTCTGGGGGTGGTTTGCAGTGTGGCGTGAGCCCCCCTATCCCCCTCCGTCAGGGAAACCCCCACCCCTGCCAAACCCCCTACCCCCCACCCCTGGGCCTGCTGAGACACAACAACTACCCCTGCCTGGGGCAACAGCACCACCAGCAGAACCACCAGCAGAACCACCAGCAGAACCACATCAAGCCTGAACACAGAGGACACTACGCACCAGGGTGAGCTGGCGGGATGGGGAAGGGGGTGAGGGGGGGTTAGGGTGAGGGACATGGTGAGGGTGATGGTGAGGGTTAGGGTGAGGGAAAGGGAAAGGGAGTGGGTGATGGTGAGGGAAAGAGAGTGGGTGATGGTGAGGGTTAGGGTGGGGGAAAGGGAGTGAGTGATGGTGAGGGTTAGGGTGAGGGAAAGGGAGTGGGTGATGGTGAGGGTTAGGGTGAGGGAAAGGGTGATGGTGAGGGTGAGGGTTAGGGTGAGGGAAAGGGAGTGGGTGATGGTGGTGGTGAGGGTTAGGGTGAGGGAAAGGGAGTGGGTGATGGTTAGGGTGAGGGAAAGGGAGTGGGTGATGGTGAGTGTTAGGGTGAGGGAAAGGGAAAGGAAGAGGGTGATGGTGAGGGTTAGGGTGAGGCTGAGCTGTCTGGGACTATAGATGAATGAGGGGAAATGGTAGGTAACAGAAACTGATATGTTGGAATTATAGAGCAAGATTACAGATTATGCTACTACAGTATGTGGACACATGCTAGTTGAACATCTCATGGGCATTAATGTAGAGTTGGTCTCCTCTTTGCTGCTATAACAGCCTCCACTCTTCTGAGAAGGTTTTCCATTAGACGTTGGAACATTTCTGCGGGGACTTGCTTTTATTCAACAACAAGAGCATTAGCGAGGTCGGGCACTGATGTTGGGCGATTAGGCCTGGCTCACAGTTGGCGTTCCAATTCATCCCAAAGGTGTTCGATGGAGTTGAGGTCAGGGCACTGTGCAGGCCAGTCAAGTTCTTCCACACCGATCTCAACAAACCCTTTCTGTATAGACCTCGCTTTGTGCACGGGAGCATTGTCATGCTGAAACAGGAAAGAGCCTTACCTAAAATGTTGCCACAAAGTTGGAAGCACAGAATCATTGTAATTGTAATTGTATGCTGTAGCGTTAAGATTTCCCGTCACTGGAACTAAGGGGCCCGAACCATGAAAAACAGCTACAGACCATTATTCCTCCTCCACCAAACTTTACAGTTGGCACTAAGCATTGGGGCAGGTAGCGTTCTCCTGGCATCTGACAAATCCAGACTGTTCCGTCAGACTGCCAGATGGTGAAGCGTTATTCATCACTCCAGAGAACACGTTTCCACTGCTCCAGAGTCCAATGGCGTTGAGCTTTACACCACTCCAGCCGATGCTTGGCGCATGGTGATCTTAGGCTTGTGTGCGTGCGGCTGCTCGGCCATGGAAACCCATTCCTTGAAGCTCCCGATGGAACAGTTATTGTGCTGACGTTGCTTCCAGAGGCAGTTTGGAACTCGGGAGTGAGTGTTGGAACTGAGGACAGACGATTTTTACGCGTTTCAGTACTCAACGTTCCCGTTCTGTGAGCTTGTGTGGCCTACCATTTCACAGCTGGGCCGATGTTGCTCCTAGAGGTTTCCACTTCACAATAACAACACTTACATTTGACGGGGTGCAGCTCTAGTAGGGCAGAAATTTGATGAACTGACTTGTTGGAAAGGTGGCCTCCTATGACGGTGCAACGTTGAAAGTCACTGAGCTCTTCCAGTAAGGGCCATTCTACTGCCAATGTTTGTCTATGGAGATCGCATGGCTGTGTGCTCGATTTTATACACCTATCAGCCACGGGTGTGCCTGAAATAGCCAAATCCACTAATTTGGAGGGGTGTCCACATACTTTTGTATATACATTGCACTCGGAAATGATTCAGACCCCTTCCCTTTTTCCAAATGTTTTAATTTACAGCCTTTTTCTAGAAGGTATTCAATAAACACAAATCCTTAATCTACACACAATACCCCATAATGACAAAGGTAAAACAGGTTTTTAGAAATGCTTGCAAAAACAGAAATTCCTCATTTACATAAGTATTCAGACCCTTTGCTATGAGACTTGAAATTGAGCTCAGGTGCATCCTGTTTCCATTGATCATCCTTCAGGTTGTTTCTACAACTTGATTGGAGTTCACCTGTGGTAAATTCCATTGATTGGACATGATTTTGAAAAAAACACACCTGCCTATTTTAAGGTCCCACAGTTGACAGTGCATGTCACAGCAAAAACCAAGCCATGAGGTCGAAGGAATTGTCCGTAGAGCGTCGAGACAGGATTGTGTTGAGGCACAGATCTGGGGAAGGGAACCAAAACATTTCTACAGCGTTGAAGGTCCCCAAGAACACAGTGGCCTCCATCATTCTTAAATGGAAGAAGTTTGGAACCACCAAGACTCTTCCTAGAGCTGGACGCCCGGCCAAACTGAGCAATCGGGGGAAAAGGGCCTTGGTCAGGGAGGTGACCAAGAACCCGATGGTCACTCTGACAGAGCTCCAGAGTTCCTCTGTGGAGATGGGAGAACCTTCCAGAAGGACAAACATCTCTGCAGCACTCCACCAATCAGGCCTTTACAGTAGAGTGGCCAGACGGAAGCCACTCCTCAGTAAAAGGCACATGACAGCTCGCTTGGAGTTTGCCAAAAGGCACCCAAAGGACTCTGACAATGAGAAACAAGATTCTCTGGTCTGATGAACCAAAGATTGAACTCAATGGCTTGAATGTCAAGCGCCACATCTGGAGGAAACCTGGCACCATTCCTACTGTGAAGCATGGTGGTGGCAGCATCATGCTGTGGGGATGTTTTTCAGCGGCAGGGACTGGGAGACTAGTCAGGATCGAGGGAAAGATGACGGAGCAAAGTACAGAGAGATTCTTGATGAAAACCTGCTCCAGAGCGCTCAGGATCTCAGACTGGGGTGAAGGTTCACCTTCCAACAGGACAACGACCCTAAGCACACAGCCAAGACAACACAGGAGTGGCTTCAGGAGAAGTCTCTAAATGTTCTCGAGTGGCCAAGCCAGAGCCCGGACTTGAACCAGACAGATTCCGGTCTCTCTGGAGAGACCTGAAAATAGCTGTCCAGCGACGCTCCCCATCCAACTTGACAGAGCTTGAGAGGATCTGCAGAGAAAGAATGGGAGAAACTCCCCAAATACAGGTGTGCCAACCTTGTAGCGTCATACCCAAGAAGACTTGAGGCTGTAATCGCTGCCAAAGGTGTTTCAACAAAGTACTGAGTAAAGGGTCTGAATACTTGTGCAAATGTAATATTTGTTGTTATTGGGTATTGTATGTAGATTAATGAGGAAGGGCAAAAAACAATTATCAATTTTAGAATAAGGCTATACGTAACAAAATGTGGAAAAAGGCAAAGGGTCTGAATACTTTCCCGAATGCCATCTAGTGTATATTGTGCAACTGCATCAACCCAGCAGGCAAAATTGGTTGTAATGACATAATCTCAAGCAGCTTTTCCCGCTACTTTTTAATAAATTGTAATATCAAACTGAGATACAACTAAAGAGGTTTGGAACCACCAAGACTCTTCCTAGAGCTGGACGCCCGGCCAAACTGAGCAATCGGGGGGAGAAGGGCCTTGGTCAGGGAAGTGACCAAGAACCTGATGGTTCCTCTGTGGAGATGGGAGAACCTTCCAGAAGATCAGGGAGGTGATAAGTCATAGTAGCTCACATTTAACCAACGATGCTGGCACTGTGAGCAGGAGCCAGACTCATGTCTACAATGACGTGATCGTTTATGTCTAGATGAACTAGATTCACACCATAGACACCCTTTATCCTAAATCCAGCACCGTTATGTAATCAGGCTGGAGAGCGAAGATGTGAGGAAGGCAGATATCAGAAACAGAAAGTCATATTACAGAAAACAGACAGATGGCCTGGAAAGAACTCATGCGATCTATTGCACAACACAATGTAGATGATTTTGCTGTGGCTAAGTATGTTATCGCCTTTCAAAAATATATAAGAGATATTCTAAAATCAAATAACTTTCGGATTGAAATGCCACGTTGTACGGCACAAGTTTCTGCATTTCAAAATCTGTACCAACCTTGTCAAAATTTCTCTACAATGTTCCAGGACGCTCCCAGAGTCCCCCCCAGACTCCAGCTCTGAGCCATACTCCCCTCAACAGGTCAATGGTAAGTCTGACCACTCTTTTGCCCTTGGCTTTCTCCTGCCTCTTCCTGCCTCTCTCAATTAAGAACAGTTTATGTTGTGGTTTTGAAGGAGAGTGAATTGAGGACTTGAAGGTATACAATAACAAAGGAAAGGCTGGGGTTGATGGACTAAAGGATACGGTGTTGGGGTTGATGGACTAAAGGATACGGGGTTTATGGACTAAAGGATATGGTGTTGGGGTTGATGGACTAAAGGATATGGTGTTGGGGTTGATGGACTAAAGGATACGGTGTTGGGGTTGATGGACTAAAGGATATGGTGTTGGGTTGATGGACTAAAGGATACGGTGTTGGGGTTGATGGACTAAAGGATACGGGGTTTATGGACTAAAGGATATGGTGTTGATGGACTAAAGGATATGGTGTTGGGGTTGATGGACGAAAGGATACAGGGTTGGGGTTGATGGACTAAAGGATACGGTGTTGGGGTTGATAGACTAAAGGATACGGTGTTGGGGTTGATTGACTAAAGGATATGGTGTTGGGGTTGATGGACTAAAGGATACGGTGTTGGTGTTGATGGAGTAAAGGATATGGTGTTGATGGACTAAAGGATACGGGGTTTATGGAATAAAGGATATGGTGTTGGTGTTGATGGACTAAAGGATACGGGGTTTATGGACTAAAGGATATGGTGTTGATGGACTAAAGGATATGGTGTTGGGGTTGATGGACTAAAGGATATGGTGTTGGGTTGATGGACTAAAGGATATGGTGTTGATGGACTAAAGGATACGGTGTTGGGGTTGATGGACTAAAGGATACGGTGTTGGGGTTGATGGACTAAAGGATATGGTGTTGGGGTTGATGGACTAAAGGATATGGTGTTGGGGTTGATGGACTAAAGGATATGGGGTTGATGGACTAAAGGATACAGTGTTGGGGTTGATGGACTAAAGGATACGGTGTTGGGGTTGATGGACTAAAGGATACGGTGTTGGGATGATGGACTAAAGGATACGGTGTTGGTGTTGATGGACTAAAGGATATGGTGTTGGGGTTGATGGACTAAAGGATACGGTGTTGGGGTTGATGGACTAAAGGATATGGTGTTGGGGTTGATGGACTAAATGATATGGTGTTGGGGTTGATGGACTAAAGGATATGGGGTTGATGGACTAAAGGATACAGTGTTGGGGTTGATGGACTAAAGGATACGGTGTTGGGGTTGATGGACTAAAGGATACGGTGTTGGTGTTGATGGAGTAAAGGATATGGTGTTGATGGACTAAAGGATAAGGTGTTGGGGTTGATGGACTAAAGGATACGGGGTTTATGGACTAAAGGATATGGTGTTGATGGACTAAAGGATATGGTGTTGGGGTTGATGGACTAAAGGATACAGGGTTGATGGACTAAAGGATACGGTGTTGGGGTTGATGGACTAAAGGATATGGTGTTGGGGTTGATGGACTAAAGGATACGGTGTTGGTGTTGATGGTGTAAAGGATATGGTGTTGATGGACTAAAGGATACGGGGTTTATGGAATAAAGGATACAGGGTTGATGGACTAAAGGATATGGTGTTGGGGTTGATGGACTAAAGGATACGGGGTTGATGGACTAAAGGATACGGTGTTGGGGTTGATGGACTAAAGGATATGGTGTTGGGGTTGATGGACTAAAGGATATGGTGTTGGGTTGATGGACTAAAGGATACGGTGTTGGGGTTGATGGACTAAAGGATACGGTGTTGGGATGATGGACTAAAGGATACGGTGTTGGGGTTGATGGACTAAAGGATATGGTGTTGGGGTTGATGGACTAAAGGATATGGTGTTGGGGTTGATGGACTAAAGGATATGGGGTTGATGGACTAAAGGATACGGTGTTGGGGTTGATGGACTAAAGGATACAGTGTCGGGGTTGATGGACTAAAGGATACGGTGTTGGGGTTGATGGACTAAAGGATACAGTGTCGGAATTGATGGACTAAAGGATATAGTGTTGGGGTTGATGGACTAAAGGATACGGTGTTGGGGTTGATGGACTAAAGGATATGGTGTCGGGGTTGATGGACTAAAGGATACGGTGTTGATGGACTAAAGGATATGGTTTTGGGGTTGATGGACTAAAGGATACGGTGTTGTTGTTGATGGACTAAAGGATATGGGGTTGATGGACTAAAGGATACGGTGTTGGGGTTGATGGACTAAAGGATACGGTGTTGGGGTTGATGGACGAAAGGATATGGTGTTGGGGTTGATGGACTAAAGGATATGGTGTTGGGGTTGATGGACTAAAGGATATGGGGTTGATGGACTAAAGGATATGGTGTTGGGGTTGATGGACTAAAGGATACGGTGTTGGGGTTGATGGACTAAAGGATATGGTGTTGGGGTTGATGGACTAAAGGATATGGTGTTGGGGTTGATGGACTAAAGGATATGGGGTTGATGGACTAAAGGATACGGTGTTGGGGTTGATGGACTAAAGGATATGGTGTTGGGGTTGATGGACTAAAGGATATGGTGTTGGGGTTGATGGACTAAAGGATATGGTGTTGATGGACTAATGGATACGGTGTTGGGGTTGATGGACTAAAGGATATGGTGTTGGGGTTGATGGACTAAAGGATACGGTGTTGATGGACTAAAGGATACGGTGTTGGGGTTGATGGACTAAAGGATATGGTGTTGGGTTGATGGACTAAAGGATATGGGGTTGATGGACAAAAGGATACGGTGTTGGGGTTGATGGACTAAAGGATATGGTGTTGGGGTTGATGGACTAAAGGATATGGTGTTGGGGTTGATGGACTAAAGGATATGGGGTTGATGGACTAAAGGATACTGTGTTGGGGTTGATGGACTAAAGGATATGGTGTTGGGGTTGATGGACTAAAGGATATGGGGTTGATGGACTAAAGGATACGGTGTTGGGGTTGATGGACTAAAGGATATGGTGTTGGGGTTGATGGACTAAAGGATATGGGGTTGATGGACTAAATGATACGGTGTTGGGGTTGATGGACTAAAGGATATGGGGTTGGGGTTGATGGACTAAAGGATATGGTGTTGGGGTTGATGGACTAAAGGATATGGTGTTGGGGTTGATGGACTAAAGGATATGGGGTTGATGGACTAAAGGATACGGTGTTGGGGTTGATGGACTAAAGGATATGGGGTTGATGGACTAAAGGATACGGTGTTGATGGACTAAAGGATATGGTGTTGGGGTTGATGGACTAAAGGATATGGTGTTGGGGTTGATGGACTAAAGGATATGGGGTTGATGGACTAAAGGATACGGTGTTGGGGTTGATGGACTAAAGGATATGGGGTTGATGGACTAAAGGATACGGGGTTGATGGACTAAAGGATATGGGGTTGATGGACTAAAGGATACGGTGTTGGGGTTGATGGACTAAAGGATACGGTGTTGATGGACTAAAGGATATGGTGTCGGGGTTGATGGACTAAAGGATACGGTGTTGATGGACTAAAGGATACGGTGTTGGGGTTGATGGACTAAAGGATACGGTGTTGGTGTTGATGGAGTAAAGGATATGGTGTTGATGGACTAAAGGATACGGTGTTGATGGACTAAAGGATACGGTGTTGATGGACTAAAGGATACGGTGTTGATGGACTAAAGGATATGGTGTTGATGGACTAAAGGATATGGGGTTGATGGACTAAAGGATATGGTGTTGATGGACTAAAGGATACGGTGTTGATGGACTAAAGGATATGGTGTTGATGGACTAAAGGATATGGTGTTGATGGACTAAAGGATATGGTGTTGATGGACTAAAGGATATGGTGTTGATGGACTAAAGGATACGGTGTTGATGGACTAAAGGATATGGTGTTGATGGACTAAAGGATATGGTGTTGATGGACTAAAGGATACGGTGTTGATGGACTAAAGGATATGGTGTTGATGGACTAAAGGATATGGTGTTGATGGACTAAAGGATATGGTGTTGATGGACTAAAGGATATGGTGTTGATGGACTAAAGGATACGGTGTTGGGAGTTAGAGCGGAGTAGATATGGAGAGAGAGTGAAAGACGAGAGAGAGAGATAAGAAAATACACTAGACTCAGTCAGTGAGTTAGTCAGGGAAGGGGGATTGGGTATTCAAGAAATGGTTGAGGACAATGAGGAGGAGGATAAGTAGGCAGAAATGGAGGAAGTGGATGTGTCAGCTCGGTGGTAAAGGACTATGATGTGTCAGCTCAGTGGTAAAGGACTATGATGTGTCAGCTCAGTGGTAAAGGACTGTGATGTGTCAGCTCAGTGGTAAAGGACTATGATGTGTCAGCTCAGTGGTAAAGGACTATGATGTGTCAGCTCAGTGGTAAAGGACTATGATGTGTCAGCTCAGTGGTAAAGGACTGTGATGTGTCAGCTCAGTGGTAAAGGACTGTGATGTGTCAGCTCAGTGGTAAAGGACTGTGATGTGTCAGCTCAGTGGTAAAGGACTGTGATGTGTCAGCTCAGTGGTAAAGGACTATGATGTGTCAGCTCAGTGGTAAAGGACTATGATGTGTCAGCTCAGTGGTAAAGGACTGTGATGTGTCAGCTCAGTGGTAAAGGACTGTGATGTGTCAGCTCAGTGGTAAAGGACTATGATGTGTCAGCTCAGTGGTAAAGGACTATGATGTGTCAGCTCAGTGGTAAAGGACTGTGATGTGTCAGCTCAGTGGTAAAGGACTATGATGTGTCAGCTCAGTGGTAAAGGACTGTGATGTGTCAGCTCAGTGGTAAAGGACTGTGATGTGTCAGCTCAGTGGTAAAGGACTGTGATGTGTCAGCTCAGTGGTAAAGGACTATGATGTGTCAGCTCAGTGGTAAAGGACTGTGATGTGTCAGCTCAGTGGTAAAGGACTATGATGTGTCAGCTCAGTGGTAAAGGACTATGATGTGTCAGCTCAGTGGTAAAGGACTGTGATGTGTCAGCTCAGTGGTAAAGGACTATGATGTGTCAGCTCAGTGGTAAAGGACTGTGATGTGTCAGCTCAGTGGTAAAGGACTATGATGTGTCAGCTCAGTGGTAAAGGACTGTGATGTGTCAGCTCAGTGGTAAAGGACTGTGATGTGTCAGCTCAGTGGTAAAGGACTATGATGTGTCAGCTCAGTGGTAAAGGACTGTGATGTGTCAGCTCAGTGGTAAAGGACTGTGATGTGTCAGCTCAGTGGTAAAGGACTGTGATGTGTCAGCTCAGTGGTAAAGGACTGTGATGTGTCAGCTCAGTGGTAAAGGACTGTGATGTGTCAGCTCAGTGGTAAAGGACTGTGATGTGTCAGCTCAGTGGTAAAGGACTATGATGTGTCAGCTCAGTGGTAAAGGACTATGATGTGTCAGCTCAGTGGTAAAGGACTATGATGTGTCAGCTCAGTGGTAAAGGACTGTGATGTGTCAGCTCAGTGGTAAAGGACTATGATGTGTCAGCTCAGTGGTAAAGGACTGTGATGTGTCAGCTCAGTGGTAAAGGACTGTGATGTGTCAGCTCAGTGGTAAAGGACTATGATGTGTCAGCTCAGTGGTAAAGGACTGTGATGTGTCAGCTCAGTGGTAAAGGACTGTGATGTGTCAGCTCAGTGGTAAAGGACTATGATGTGTCAGCTCAGTGGTAAAGGACTGTGATGTGTCAGCTCAGTGGTAAAGGACTGTGATGTGTCAGCTCAGTGGTAAAGGACTATGATGTGTCAGCTCAGTGGTAAAGGACTGTGATGTGTCAGCTCAGTGGTAAAGGACTGTGATGTGTCAGCTCAGTGGTAAAGGACTGTGATGTGTCAGCTCAGTGGTAAAGGACTGTGATGTGTCAGCTCAGTGGTAAAGGACTATGATGTGTCAGCTCAGTGGTAAAGGACTGTGATGTGTCAGCTCAGTGGTAAAGGACTATGATGTGTCAGCTCAGTGGTAAAGGACTGTGATGTGTCAGCTCAGTGGTAAAGGACTATGATGTGTCAGCTCAGTGGTAAAGGACTGTGATGTGTCAGCTCAGTGGTAAAGGACTATGATGTGTCAGCTCAGTGGTAAAGGACTGTGATGTGTCAGCTCGGTGGTAAAGGACTGTGATGTGTCAGCTCAGTGGTAAAGGACTATGATGTGTCAGCTCAGTGGTAAAGGACTGTGATGTGTCAGCTCAGTGGTAAAGGACTATGATGTGTCAGCTCAGTGGTAAAGGACTGTGATGTGTCAGCTCAGTGGTAAAGGACTATGATGTGTCAGCTCAGTGGTAAAGGACTGTGATGTGTCAGCTCAGTGGTAAAGGACTGTGATGTGTCAGCTCAGTGGTAAAGGACTATGATGTGTCAGCTCAGTGGTAAAGGACTGTGATGTGTCAGCTCAGTGGTAAAGGACTATGATGTGTCAGCTCAGTGGTAAAGGACTGTGATGTGTCAGCTCAGTGGTAAAGGACTGTGATGTGTCAGCTCAGTGGTAAAGGACTGTGATGTGTCAGCTCAGTGGTAAATGACTATGATGTGTCAGCTCAGTGGTAAAGGACTGTGATGTGTCAGCTCGGTGGTAAAGGACTATGATGTGTCAGCTCAGTGGTAAAGGACTGTGATGTGTCAGCTCAGTGGTAAAGGACTATGATGTGTCAGCTCAGTGGTAAAGGACTATGATGTGTCAGCTCAGTGGTAAAGGACTATGATGTGTCAGCTCGGTGGTAAAGGACTGTGATGTGTCAGCTCAGTGGTAAAGGACTGTGATGTGTCAGCTCAGTGGTAAAGGACTATGATGTGTCAGCTCAGTGGTAAAGGACTGTGATGTGTCAGCTCAGTGGTAAAGGACTGTGATGTGTCAGCTCAGTGGTAAAGGACTATGATGTGTCAGCTCAGTGGTAAAGGACTGTGATGTGTCAGCTCAGTGGTAAAGGACTATGATGTGTCAGCTCGGTGGTAAAGGACTGTGATGTGTCAGCTCAGTGGTAAAGGACTGTGATGTGTCAGCTCAGTGGTAAAGGACTGTGATGTGTCAGCTCAGTGGTAAAGGACTATGATGTGTCAGCTCAGTGGTAAAGGACTGTGATGTGTCAGCTCAGTGGTAAAGGACTGATGATGTGTCAGCTCAGTGGTAAAGGACTGTGATGTGTCAGCTCAGTGGTAAAGGACTGTGATGTGTCAGCTCAGTGGTAAAGGACTATGATGTGTCAGCTCAGTGGTAAAGGACTGTGATGTGTCAGCTCAGTGGTAAAGGACTGTGATGTGTCAGCTCAGTGGTAAAGGACTATGATGTGTCAGCTCAGTGGTAAAGGACTGTGATGTGTCAGCTCAGTGGTAAAGGACTATGATGTGTCAGCTCAGTGGTAAAGGACTATGATGTGTCAGCTCAGTGGTAAAGGACTGTGATGTGTCAGCTCAGTGGTAAAGGACTGATGATGTGTCAGCTCAGTGGTAAAGGACTGTGATGTGTCAGCTCAGTGGTAAAGGACTGTGATGTGTCAGCTCAGTGGTAAAGGACTATGATGTGTCAGCTCAGTGGTAAAGGACTGTGATGTGTCAGCTCAGTGGTAAAGGACTGTGATGTGTCAGCTCAGTGGTAAAGGACTATGATGTGTCAGCTCAGTGGTAAAGGACTGTGATGTGTCAGCTCAGTGGTAAAGGACTATGATGTGTCAGCTCAGTGGTAAAGGACTGTGATGTGTCAGCTCAGTGGTAAAGGACTATGATGTGTCAGCTCAGTGGTAAAGGACTATGATGTGTCAGCTCAGTGGTAAAGGACTGTGATGTGTCAGCTCAGTGGTAAAGGACTATGATGTGTCAGCTCAGTGGTAAAGGACTGTGATGTGTCAGCTCAGTGGTAAAGGACTATGATGTGTCAGCTCAGTGGTAAAGGACTATGATGTGTCAGCTCAGTGGTAAAGGACTATGATGTGTCAGCTCAGTGGTAAAGGACTGTGATGTGTCAGCTCAGTGGTAAAGGACTATGATGTGTCAGCTCAGTGGTAAAGGACTATGATGTGTCAGCTCAGTGGTAAAGGACTGTGATGTGTCAGCTCAGTGGTAAAGGACTGTGATGTGTCAGCTCAGTGGTAAATGACTATGATGTGTCAGCTCAGTGGTAAAGGACTGTGATGTGTCAGCTCAGTGGTAAAGGACTGTGATGTGTCAGCTCAGTGGTAAAGGACTGTGATGTGTCAGCTCAGTGGTAAAGGACTATGATCTGTCAGCTCAGTGGTAAAGGACTATGATCTGTCAGCTCAGTGGTAAAGGACTATGATGTGTCAGCTCGGTGGTAAAGGACTGTGATGTGTCAGCTCAGTGGTAAAGGACTATGATGTGTCAGCTCAGTGGTAAAGGACTATGATGTGTCAGCTCGGTGGTAAAGGACTGTGATGTGTCAGCTCAGTGGTAAAGGACTGTGATGTGTCAGCTCAGTGGTAAAGGACTATGATGTGTCAGCTCAGTGGTAAAGGACTGTGATGTGTCAGCTCAGTGGTAAAGGACTATGATGTGTCAGCTCAGTGGTAAAGGACTATGATGTGTCAGCTCAGTGGTAAAGGACTGTGATGTGTCAGCTCAGTGGTAAAGGACTATGATGTGTCAGCTCAGTGGTAAAGGACTATGATGTGTCAGCTCAGTGGTAAAGGACTGTGATGTGTCAGCTCAGTGGTAAAGGACTGTGATGTGTCAGCTCAGTGGTAAAGGACTGTGATGTGTCAGCTCAGTGGTAAAGGACTATGATGTGTCAGCTCAGTGGTAAAGGACTGTGATGTGTCAGCTCAGTGGTAAAGGACTATGATGTGTCAGCTCAGTGGTAAAGGACTGTGATGTGTCAGCTCAGTGGTAAAGGACTATGATGTGTCAGCTCAGTGGTAAAGGACTGTGATGTGTCAGCTCAGTGGTAAAGGACTGTGATGTGTCAGCTCAGTGGTAAAGGACTATGATGTGTCAGCTCAGTGGTAAAGGACTGTGATGTGTCAGCTCAGTGGTAAAGGACTGTGATGTGTCAGCTCAGTGGTAAAGGACTATGATGTGTCAGCTCAGTGGTAAAGGACTATGATGTGTCAGCTCAGTGGTAAAGGACTATGATGTGTCAGCTCAGTGGTAAAGGACTATGATGTGTCAGCTCAGTGGTAAAGGACTGTGATGTGTCAGCTCAGTGGTAAAGGACTATGATGTGTCAGCTCAGTGGTAAAGGACTGTGATGTGTCAGCTCAGTGGTAAAGGACTGTGATGTGTCAGCTCAGTGGTAAAGGACTGTGATGTGTCAGCTCGGTGGTAAAGGACTGTGATGTGTCAGCTCAGTGGTAAAGGACTGTGATGTGTCAGCTCAGTGGTAAAGGACTGTGATGTGTCAGCTCAGTGGTAAAGGACTATGATGTGTCAGCTCAGTGGTAAAGGACTGTGATGTGTCAGCTCGGTGGTAAAGGACTATGATGTGTCAGCTCAGTGGTAAAGGACTGTGATGTGTCAGCTCAGTGGTAAAGGACTGTGATGTGTCAGCTCAGTGGTAAAGGACTATGATGTGTCAGCTCAGTGGTAAAGGACTGTGATGTGTCAGCTCAGTGGTAAAGGACTGTGATGTGTCAGCTCAGTGGTAAAGGACTATGATGTGTCAGCTCAGTGGTAAAGGACTGTGATGTGTCAGCTCAGTGGTAAAGGACTATGATGTGTCAGCTCAGTGGTAAAGGACTATGATGTGTCAGCTCAGTGGTAAAGGACTGTGATGTGTCAGCTCAGTGGTAAAGGACTGTGATGTGTCAGCTCGGTGGTAAAGGACTGTGATGTGTCAGCTCAGTGGTAAAGGACTATGATGTGTCAGCTCAGTGGTAAAGGACTGTGATGTGTCAGCTCAGTGGTAAAGGACTGTGATGTGTCAGCTCAGTGGTAAAGGACTATGATGTGTCAGCTCAGTGGTAAAGGACTATGATGTGTCAGCTCAGTGGTAAAGGACTGTGATGTGTCAGCTCAGTGGTAAAGGACTATGATGTGTCAGCTCAGTGGTAAAGGACTATGATGTGTCAGCTCAGTGGTAAAGGACTGTGATGTGTCAGCTCAGTGGTAAAGGACTGTGATGTGTCAGCTCAGTGGTAAAGGACTGTGATGTGTCAGCTCAGTGGTAAAGGACTATGATGTGTCAGCTCAGTGGTAAAGGACTGTGATGTGTCAGCTCGGTGGTAAAGGACTGTGATGTGTCAGCTCAGTGGTAAAGGACTATGATGTGTCAGCTCAGTGGTAAAGGACTATGATGTGTCAGCTCAGTGGTAAAGGACTGTGATGTGTCAGCTCGGTGGTAAAGGACTGTGATGTGTCAGCTCGGTGGTAAAGGACTATGATGTGTCAGCTCAGTGGTAAAGGACTATGATGTGTCAGCTCAGTGGTAAAGGACTGTGATGTGTCAGCTCAGTGGTAAAGGACTGTGATGTGTCAGCTCAGTGGTAAAGGACTGTGATGTGTCAGCTCAGTGGTAAAGGACTATGATGTGTCAGCTCAGTGGTAAAGGACTGTGATGTGTCAGCTCAGTGGTAAAGGACTGTGATGTGTCAGCTCAGTGGTAAAGGACTATGATGTGTCAGCTCGGTGGTAAAGGACTATGATGTGTCAGCTCAGTGGTAAAGGACTATGATGTGTCAGCTCAGTGGTAAAGGACTATGATGTGTCAGCTCAGTGGTAAAGGACTGTGATGTGTCAGCTCAGTGGTAAAGGACTATGATGTGTCAGCTCAGTGGTAAAGGACTATGATGTGTCAGCTCAGTGGTAAAGGACTGTGATGTGTCAGCTCAGTGGTAAAGGACTATGATGTGTCAGCTCAGTGGTAAAGGACTGTGATGTGTCAGCTCAGTGGTAAAGGACTGTGATGTGTCAGCTCAGTGGTAAAGGACTATGATGTGTCAGCTCAGTGGTAAAGGACTGTGATGTGTCAGCTCGGTGGTAAAGGACTATGATGTGTCAGCTCAGTGGTAAAGGACTGTGATGTGTCAGCTCAGTGGTAAAGGACTATGATGTGTCAGCTCAGTGGTAAAGGACTGTGATGTGTCAGCTCAGTGGTAAAGGACTGTGATGTGTCAGCTCAGTGGTAAAGGACTATGATGTGTCAGCTCAGTGGTAAAGGACTGTGATGTGTCAGCTCGGTGGTAAAGGACTATGATGTGTCAGCTCAGTGGTAAAGGACTATGATGTGTCAGCTCAGTGGTAAAGGACTGTGATGTGTCAGCTCGGTGGTAAAGGACTATGATGTGTCAGCTCAGTGGTAAAGGACTGTGATGTGTCAGCTCAGTGGTAAAGGACTATGATGTGTCAGCTCAGTGGTAAAGGACTATGATGTGTCAGCTCAGTGGTAAAGGACTATGATGTGTCAGCTCAGTGGTAAAGGACTATGATGTGTCAGCTCAGTGGTAAAGGACTGTGATGTGTCAGCTCGGTGGTAAAGGACTATGATGTGTCAGCTCAGTGGTAAAGGACTGTGATGTGTCAGCTCAGTGGTAAAGGACTATGATGTGTCAGCTCAGTGGTAAAGGACTGTGATGTGTCAGCTCGGTGGTAAAGGACTATGATGTGTCAGCTCAGTGGTAAAGGACTGTGATGTGTCAGCTCAGTGGTAAAGGACTGTGATGTGTCAGCTCAGTGGTAAAGGACTGTGATGTGTCAGCTCAGTGGTAAAGGACTATGATGTGTCAGCTCAGTGGTAAAGGACTGTGATGTGTCAGCTCGGTGGTAAAGGACTATGATGTGTCAGCTCAGTGGTAAAGGACTGTGATGTGTCAGCTCAGTGGTAAAGGACTGTGATGTGTCAGCTCAGTGGTAAAGGACTATGATGTGTCAGCTCAGTGGTAAAGGACTATGATGTGTCAGCTCGGTGGTAAAGGACTATGATGTGTCAGCTCGATGGTAAAGGACTGTGATGTGTCAGCTCGGTGGTAAAGGACTGTGATGTGTCAGCTCAGTGGTAAAGGACTGTGATGTGTCAGCTCAGTGGTAAAGGACTATGATGTGTCAGCTCAGTGGTAAAGGACTGTGATGTGTCAGCTCAGTGGTAAAGGACTGTGATGTGTCAGCTCAGTGGTAAAGGACTGTGATGTGTCAGCTCAGTGGTAAAGGACTATGATGTGTCAGCTCAGTGGTAAAGGACTGTGATGTGTCAGCTCAGTGGTAAAGGACTATGATGTGTCAGCTCAGTGGTAAAGGACTGTGATGTGTCAGCTCAGTGGTAAAGGACTGTGATGTGTCAGCTCGGTGGTAAAGGACTGTGATGTGTCAGCTCAGTGGTAAAGGACTGTGATGTGTCAGCTCAGTGGTAAAGGACTATGATGTGTCAGCTCAGTGGTAAAGGACTATGATGTGTCAGCTCAGTGGTAAAGGACTGTGATGTGTCAGCTCAGTGGTAAAGGACTATGATGTGTCAGCTCAGTGGTAAAGGACTATGATGTGTCAGCTCGGTGGTAAAGGACTATGATGTGTCAGCTCAGTGGTAAAGGACTGTGATGTGTCAGCTCAGTGGTAAAGGACTATGATGTGTCAGCTCAGTGGTAAAGGACTATGATGTGTCAGCTCAGTGGTAAAGGACTGTGATGTGTCAGCTCAGTGGTAAAGGACTATGATGTGTCAGCTCAGTGGTAAAGGACTGTGATGTGTCAGCTCAGTGGTAAAGGACTATGATGTGTCAGCTCAGTGGTAAAGGACTATGATGTGTCAGCTCAGTGGTAAAGGACTATGATGTGTCAGCTCAGTGGTAAAGGACTGTGATGTGTCAGCTCAGTGGTAAAGGACTATGATGTGTCAGCTCAGTGGTAAAGGACTATGATGTGTCAGCTCAGTGGTAAAGGACTGTGATGTGTCAGCTCAGTGGTAAAGGACTATGATGTGTCAGCTCAGTGGTAAAGGACTATGATGTGTCAGCTCAGTGGTAAAGGACTGTGATGTGTCAGCTCAGTGGTAAAGGACTATGATGTGTCAGCTCAGTGGTAAAGGACTATGATGTGTCAGCTCAGTGGTAAAGGACTGTGATGTGTCAGCTCAGTGGTAAAGGACTATGATGTGTCAGCTCAGTGGTAAAGGACTATGATGTGTCAGCTCAGTGGTAAAGGACTATGATGTGTCAGCTCAGTGGTAAAGGACTGTGATGTGTCAGCTCGGTGGTAAAGGACTATGATGTGTCAGCTCAGTGGTAAAGGACTGTGATGTGTCAGCTCAGTGGTAAAGGACTGTGATGTGTCAGCTCGGTGGTAAAGGACTATGATGTGTCAGCTCGGTGGTAAAGGACTATGATGTGTCAGCTCAGTGGTAAAGGACTATGATGTGTCAGCTCAGTGGTAAAGGACTATGATGTGTCAGCTCGGTGGTAAAGGACTATGATGTGTCAGCTCAGTGGTAAAGGACTGTGATGTGTCAGCTCAGTGGTAAAGGACTATGATGTGTCAGCTCAGTGTTTCTGCTACCGTCTCTTATGACCGAAAAGAGCTTCTGGACATCAGAACAGCGATTACTCACCTCGAACTGGACAAAGATTTTTTCTTTAATGAGTCTGACGGGAAGGATATGCTGTTTCTCCCAGACCAGGCCCAAATCCCCGTCATTCACATGAAGACAAATACAGGGGCCTCAGATCCGGGTGCGTTGTGAGAATTGGTAACCATCCGTTCTATTGGCCAACGTGCAATCACTGGAGAATAAACTGGGTGAGCTCTGTTCAAGACTATCCTACCAACGGGACATTAAAAAGTGTAATATCTTATGTGGCTGAACGACGACACGGATAATATACAGTTGGCTGGGTTTTCCGTGCATCAGCAGGACAAAACAGGTCTGGTAAGACGAGGGGTGGTGGTGTGTGTCTATTTGTCAATAACAGCTGGTGTGCAATGTCTCATATTTAGGAAGTCTCGAGGTATTGGTCGCCTGAGGTAGAGTACCTCATGATAAGCTGTAGACCACACACTCTACCAAGAGAGTTTCCATCTATATTTTTCGTAGCTGTCTATTTACCACCACAAACCGATGCTGGCACTAAGACCGCACTCACCGAGCTGTATAAGGCCATAAGCAAACAAGAAAATGCTCATCCAGAAGTGGTGCTCCTAGTGGCCGGGGGACTTTAATGCAGAAAAACTTAAATCCATTTAACCTCATTTCTACGAGCAGGTGCAACCAGAGGGAAAACAACTCTAGACCACCTTTACTCCACACACAGACGCATACAAAGCTCTCCCTCGTCCTCCATTTGGCAAATCTGACCATAATTATATTCTCCTGATTCCTGCTTACAAGCAAAAACTAAAGCAGGAAGTACCAGTGACTCGCTCAATACAGAAGTGGTCAGATGGCGCAGATGCTAAGCAACAGGACTGTTACGCTAGCACAGACTGAAATATGTTCCGGGATTCAAAGCAGTAGGAAAGTATTGAGATCCCTTGACTTTTTCCACATTTTGTTACATTACAGCCTTATTCTAAAATGGATTAAATATTTTTTTCCCCTCATCAATCTACACACAATAGCCCATAACGACAAAACGAAAAACAGCTTTTTTTATATTGTAGAAAATGTATTAAAAATAAAAAACAGAAATACTTTATTTACATAAGTATTCAGTCCTTTGCTATGAGACTGTAAATTGAGATCAGGTGCACCCTGTTTCCATTGATCATCCATGTGATGTTTTTACAACTTGATTGGAGTCCACCTGTGGTAAATTCAATAGATTGGACATAATTTGGAAATGCACACACCTGTCTATGTAAGGTCCCAGAGTTGACAGTGCATGTCAGAGCAAACAACAAGCCATGAGGTCAAAGGAATTATCCGTAGAGCTCCGAGACAGGATTGTGTTCGAGGCACAGATCTGGGGAAGGGTAACAAAAAATGTCTGCAGCATTGAAGGTCCCCAAGAACACAGTGGCCTCCATCATTTTTAAATTGAAGATGTTTGGAACCACCAAGACTCTTCCTAGAGCTGGCTGCCCGGCCAAACTGAACAATCTGGGGAGAAGGGCCTTGGTCAGGGAGGTGACCAAGAACCTGATGGTCACTTTGACAGAGCTCCAGAGATCCTCTGTGGAGATGGAATCACCAATCATGTCTTTATGGTAGAGTGGCCACACGGAAGCCACTCCTCTGTAAAAGGCATATGACAGCCAGCTTGGAGTTTGCCAAAAGGCACATAAAGACTCTCAGAAACAAGATTCTCTGGTCTGATGAAACCAAGATTGAACTCTTTGGCCTGAATGCCAAGCATCACGTCTGGAAGAAACCTGGCACCTTTCCTACGGTGAAGCATGAAGCATCCCAACAGCAGCATCATGCTGTTGGGATGTTTTTCAGCGGCAGGGAAAGATGAACGGAGCAAAGTACAGAGAGATCCTTGATGAAAACCTGCTCCAGAGTGCTCAGGACCCAGCTGCCACTTTTAAGGAGCGGGACACTAATCCAGACTCTTGTAAGAAATCCTGCTATGCCCTGAGATGAACCATCAAACGGGCAAAGCATCAATACAGGACTAAGATTGAATCCTACTACACCGGCTCTGATGCTCGTCGGATGTGGTAGGACTTGCAAACTATTACGTTCTACAAAGGGAAACCCAGCCGCAAGCCGCACAGTGACGCGAGCCTACCAGATGGGCTAAATGCCTTTTATGCTCGCTTCGAGGCAAGTAACACTGAATGTATGAGAGCACCAGCTGTTCTGGACAATGTGAGCAAGACCATTAAACCGGTTAACATTCACAAGGCCACGGGGCCAGACGTATTATCAGGACGTGTACTCAGAGCATGCACGGACCAACTGGTAAGTGTCTTCACTGACATTTTCAACCTCTCACTGACCGAGTCTCTAATACCTACATGTTTCAAGCAGACCACCATAGTCCTTGTGCCCAAGAAAGCGAAGGTAACCTGCCTAAATGACTACCGCCCCGTAGCTCTCACGTCTGTAGCCATGAAGAGCTTTGAAAGGCTGGTCATGGCTCACATTATCCCCGTCATCGCGGAAACCCTAGACCCACTCCAATTCGCATACCGCCCCAACAGATCCACAGATGACACAATCTCAATCCCACTCCACACTGCCCTTTCCCACCTGGACAAAAGGAACACCTATGTGAGAATGCTGTTCATTGACTACAGCTCAATGTTCAACACCATAGTGCCCACAAAGCTCATCACTAAGCCAAGGACCCTGGGACTAAACACCTCCCTCTGCAACTGGATCCTGGACTTCCTGACGGGCCGCCTCCTGGTGGTAAGCATAGGCAACAACACATCTTCCACGCTGATCCTCAACACGGGTGCCCCTCAGGGGTGCATGCTTAGTCCCCTCCTGTACTCCCTGTTCACCCACGACTGCGTGGCCAAACACAACTCCAACACCATCATTAAGTTTGGTGACGACACAACAGTGGTAGGCCTGATCACCAACAATGATGAGACAGTCTATAGGGAGGAGGTCAGAGACCTGGTCGTTTTGGTGCCAGGACAACAACCTCTCCACATCACCAACAAACTATCCAAACACACCAAGACAGTCATGAAGAGGGCACAACAACGCCTTTTCCCCTTCATGAGACTTAAATGTTTTACAGCTGCACCATCGAGAGCATCCTGACCGGTTGCATCACCGCCTGGTATGAAGAACTGCTCGGCGTCCGACCCTAAGGCACTACAGTGGTTGCACAACTCTCACTGACAGCGTCTTTGCGCAAAATGGTACGCAGCATCATCTGGATATGTGTACGACAACAGTTCAACATTCACCTTCTGGTACCATTTCAGTTTGACGCATACGCTCGCATTGCAACTGCCTCAGCAGAAATTAATGTACTTCAAAAATGCAATGACGCTGTCGGTGTGATTGAGGCGTTAGGCATCTCAACACAAGTACAGTAGGTGTGTTTTAGGCTGAGACATCCATCCATCTGGCTCTCTCTCTTCACTCCAGCTCTGTTCAGAGCAATAGATCATTTGTTTCTGCTCATTTTAATGTTAGAACAACAGTTGGTTAATAAGTTTAAATACTGTAGTATTACTATAGTTAAACTGTACTGTTTTTGCTGACATTACTGTAGTATTCTACAATGAAATTCTATAGTAAGTACTACACATGATTGAGGGATGTTAGTATTATACACTATACAACAAAATTAGATAATAAGCACTACACGATCGAGGGATACTACAGTGTGGAGTATAGTATTCTATAGTACACGACAAGTTTACTACAAAATTCTATAGTAAATACTACACGATCGAGGGACACTACAGTGTGGAGTATAGTATTCTATAGTATACTACAGTTTACTACAGAATTCTATATTAAGTACTATAGTACTCTATTGTAAACTGTAGTATTTTTGCATGTGGGTTGCTATGTTAAATACCTGAAGGAACTCTGAAATGTTCACCTAATAGCCGGATTACCTACAGTATATTTCTCACTGAAATTATATGTATCTTTCTGCAATGCAACGCAAGTTGTAGTAGGCAACACAAGCAGTCTACGTGTGTCAACACAATGTTCTTACGTCCTGCCCCTCACACACACCCGTGTTGGTCTTTCCCATCAGTGAGAAGGTGTGGAAGGTCTTATCTGATTGGCAGAGCTCCAGGAAAGAACAATGGAAAGTACCATTAGCCTAAGGTGGAGGGAACCTGGCCTGATTACACACTAGATGAGACAGAATTAAATATGATAGCACTGTATTTCTGTATTGGATATACACAGTTCAGAATGTATTCACACCCTTTTAACTTTGTCCACATTTTGTTGTGTTACAGCCTGAATTTAGCATGGAATACATTTAGATTTTGATTTGAACTTAATAAAAAAGTAAAAGCTGAAATGTCTTGAGTCAATAACTATTTAACTCCTTTGTTGTGGCAACCCTAAATAAGTTCAGGAGTAAAAAGTCACATAAGTTGCATGGACTCTCTGTGTGCAATAATAGTGTTAACCAGATTATTGAATGACTACCTCATCTCTGTACCCCACACATACAATTATCTGTAAGGTCCCTTAATCGAGCAGTGAAACACAGATTCAACCACAAAGACCAAGGAGATTTTCCAATGCCTCACAAAGAAGGTCACCTATTGGTAAAAAAATCATGACTTAGAATATGTGGACAACTACAAATACCTAGGTGTCTGGTTAGACTGCAAACTCTCCTTCCAGACTCATATTAAACATCTCCAATCCAAAATTAAATCTAGAATCGGCTTCCTATTTCGCAATAAAGCCTCCTTCACTCATGCTGCCAAACATACCCTTGTAAAACTGACTATCCTACCGATCCTTGACTTCGGCGATGTCATTTACAAAATAGCCTCCAACACTCTACTCAACAAATTGGATGCAGTCTATCACAGTGCCATCCGTTTTGTCACCAAAGCCCCATAAACCACCAACCACTGCGACCTGTATGCTCTCGTCGGCTGGCCCTCGCTACATATTCGTCGCCAGACCCACTGGCTCCAGGTCATCTATAAGTCTATGCTAGGTAAAGCTCCGCCTTATCTCAGCTCACTGGTCACCATAACAACACCCACCCGTAGCACGCGTTCCAGCAGGTATATTTCACTGGTCACCCCCAAAGCCAACACCTCCTTTGACCGCCTTTCCTTCTAGTTCTCTGCTGCCAATGACTGGAACGAATTGCAAAAATCACTGAAGTTGGAGACTCATATCTCCCTCTCTAACTTTAAGCATCAGCTTTCTGAGCAGCTAACCGATCGCTGCAGCTGTACTCAGCCCATCTGTAAATAGCCCACCCAATCTACCTACCTCATCCCCATATTGTTTTAAATGTACTTTTCTGCTCTTTTGCACACCAGTATTTCTACTTGCACATCATCATCTGCACATCTATCAATCCAGTGTTAATTTGCTAAATTGTAATTACTTCGCTACTATGGCTTATACTATGGCTTGAAAATCTATGGCAAGACTAGAATATAGTTTTCTAGCAATGATCAACAACCAACTTGACAGAGCTTGAATAATTTTTTTAAGAATATTGTGCAAATATTGTACAATCCAGGTGTGCAAAGCTCATAGAGACTTACCCAGAAAGACTCACAGCTGTAATCGCTGTCAAAGGTGATTCTAACATCAGGGGTCAATATGTGGTATATAGGTGAGAAATGTTTGTTTTTTCATCCATTTTGAATTCAGGCTGTAACACAACATGTGGAATAAGTCAAAGGGTATGAATACTTTCTGAAGGCTCCAAAAAACCAATGGTATCTTAATGGAGGGGAGGGTCACACTCACAGCTATTACAATACTGTGTCATCTGAGGGCTTTCCTGGTAAAAGATTGTATGGGAACCTGGCCACAGATTATCAATAGTAGCATTCAAAAACACCAAATACACTGGACAAAGAACGCTGGTTTGATCCTGTGTCTGTCTTCAGTGTATTTGGGTCAAGTTATCAGACTAAGTGATAATCAGGACTAGGATCCCTGGTTTGATCGTGTCAGAAGGTGAGTGTAGCTGGTGCATGAAGAGGAGAGCAAAATGAGCTTTACTCAAAATAAAGGCACAAGATAACAATACACTTGACCAATAACCAACGGTAAATATTACACATGGTTGAACACAGCACCCGTCGAAAAACCAGCCACCATGAACCGAACTGAACATAGATATAATCACGCACAACAAACATGGGGGAAACAGAGGGTTAAATACATGAACATGTAATTGGATAATGAAAACCAGGTGTGTAGAAAATAAAGACAAAACCAATGGAAAATGAAAGATGGATCATCGATGGCTAGAAGACCGGTGACGTCGACCGCCGAACACCGCCCGAACAAGGAGAGGGACCGACTTCGGCGGAAGTCGTGACAGATCCTGTGTCTGTCTAGGAACCCTGGTTTGACTCTGGGTCTGTCTTTATTGTATTTGGGTCTTCCAAAGTTATCAGACTAAGTGATAATCAGGGTAGGAACCCTGGTTTGATCCTGGGTCTGTCTTCAGTGTATTTGGGTCAAGTTATCAGACTAAGTGATAATCAGGGTAGGAACCCTGGTTTGATCCTGGGTCCGTCTTCAGTGTATTTGGGTCAAGTTATCAGACTAAGTGATAACCAGGACTGGGAACTTCTATTGTATATATACATACATTTTTATGGACAGTGCCTTCGGAGAGTATTCAGACCCCTTGACTTTTTCCACATTTTGTTACGTCACAGCCTTATTCTAAAATTGAATACATTGTATTTTTTTCCTCATCAATCTAAACACAAATCCCCATAACGACAAAGCAAAGCACAGGTTTTCTGAAGTTTTGCTAATTGATTAAAAAGAAAAAATAGAAATATCACATTTACATAAGTATTCAGACTCTTTACTCAGTAATTTGTTGAAGCACCTTTGGCAGCGATTACAGCCTCAAGTCTTCTTGGGAAGGACGCTACAATCTTTGCACACCTGTATTTGGGGAGATTCTCCCTTTCTTCTCTGCAGATCCTCTCAAGCTTTGTCAGGTTGGATGGGGAGCGTCGCTGCACAGCTATTTTCAGGTCTCTCCAGAGATGTTCGATCGGGTTCAAGTCCAGGCTCTGGCTGGGCCACTCAAAGACATTCAGAGACTTGTCCAGAAGCCACTCCTGCGTTGTCTTGGCTGTGTGCTTAGGGTCGTTGTCCTGTTAGAAGGTGAACCTTCGCCCCAGTCTGAGGTCTTGAGCACTCTGGAGCAGGTTTTCATCAATGATCTCTCTGTACTTTGCTCCGTTCATCATTGCCTCGATCCTGACTAGTCTCCCAGTCCCTGCTGCTGAAAAACATCCCACAGCGTGATGCTGCCACCACCATGCTTCACCGTAGGGATGGTGCCAGGTTTCTTCTGGACGTGACACTAGGGTTTCAGGCCAAGGAGTTAAATCTTGTTTCTCATGGTCTGAGAGTCTTTAGGTACCTTTTGGAAAACTCCAAGCGGGATGTCATGAGCATTGTACTGAGGAGTGGCTTCCGTCTGGCCACTCTACCATAAAGGCCTGATTGGTGGAGTGCTGCAGAGATGGTTGTCCTTCTGGAAGGTTCTCCCATCTCCACAGAGGAACCATCAGGTTCTTGGTCACCTCACTGACCAAGGCCCTTCCCCTCCGATTGCTCAGTTTGGCCGGGCATCCAGCTCTAGGAAGAGTCTGGTGGTTCCAAACTTCTTCCATTTAAGAATGATGGAGGCCACTGTGTATTTGGGGACCTTCAATGCTGTAGAAATGTTTTGGTACCCTTCCCCAGATCTGTGCCTTGACACAATCCTGTCTCGACGCTCTACGGACAATTCCTACGACCTCATGGCTTAGTTTTTGCTCTGACATGCACTGTCAACTGTGGGACCTTATATAGACAGGTGTGCGTCTTTCCAAATCATGTCCAATCAATTGAATTTAAAAACATCTCAAGGATGATCAAACGAAACCTGAGCTCAAGTTCGAGTCCCATAGCAAAGGACCTGAATACTTGTGAAAATATTGTCTAAAAAAAATTCTAAAAAACTATTTTCGCTTTGTCCATCAGATGATACAGTATGATGATCAGAACAGTCAGAACTTGATAATACTACATAAAAATGTCTTCCTCCCTGTCTTCCTGTCTTCCTCCCTATCTTTCTCCCTGTCTTCCTCCCTGTCTTCCTTCCTGTCTTCCTGTCTTCCTCCCTGTCTTCCTGTCTTTCTCCCTGTCTTCCTCCCTGTCTTCCTCCCTGTCTTCCTCCCTGTCTTCCTCCCTGTCTTCCTTCCTGTCTTCCTCCCTGTCTTCCTGTCTTTCTCCCTGTCTTCCTTCCTGTCTTCCTCCCTGTCTTCCTATTTTCCTCCCTGTCTTCCTGTCTTTCTCCCTGTCTTCCTCCCTGTCTTCCTCCCTGTCTTCCTGTCTTCCTCCCTGTCTTTCTCCCTGTCTTCCTCCCTGTCTTCCTCCCTGTCTTCCTCCCTGTCTTCCTCCCTGTCTTCCTGTCTTCCTCCCTGTCTTTCTCCCTGTCTCTCTCCCTGTCTTCCAGACACTCACATGCTGAGGACCATGACACCAGAGAACATGTGTCACATGACCTCGCCGCCGCTCCCCCCGCACGGCCATGGCTATCCAAACATGCACCGGGACATGTACCTAAAGCCTGAGCCAATGATCTCGCAGTACCCCATTGGTCCCACCTCCAGTGGGAGTTGCCAGGACCTGCAACAGAGCCAGATGCTGCAACAACTATTGCAACACCCACAACAGGGGCCAGAGTGAGTGATCAATCAACAAATGAACCAATCAACCAAACAATTCATGAATTGGAAACATCTGCAGATGTGAAGGGGAGGAGGATGAAGATACTGGGATAATGTAGATACTGTAGATACTGTAGATACTATAGATACTATAGATACTGTAGATACTATAGATACTATAGATACTGTAGATACTATAGATACTGTAGATACTATAGATACTGTAGATACTATAGATACTGTAGATACTGAGATACTATAGATACTGTAGATACTATAGATACTGTAGATACTATAGATACTGTAGATACTGAGATACTATAGATACGATAGATACTGTAGATACTATAGATACTGTAGATACTATAGATACTGTAGATACTGTAGATACTATAGATACTATAGATACTGTAGATACTGTAGATACTATAGATACTGTAGATACTATAGATACTGTAGATACTATAGATACTGTAGATACTATAGATACTGTAGATACTGAGATACTATAGATACGGTAGATACTATAGATACTGTAGATACTATAGATACTGTAGATACTATAGATACTATAGATACTGAGATACTATAGATACTGTAGATACTGTAGATACTATAGATATTGAGACACTGTAGATACTATAGATACTGTAGATACTATAGATACTGTAGATACTGAGATACTATAGATACTATAGATACTGTAGATACTGAGATACTATAGATACTCTAGATACTCTAGATACTATAGATACTGTAGATACTATAGATACTGTAGATACTATAGATACTGAGATACTGAGATACTGTAGATACTGTAGCTACTATAGATACTGAGATCCTGTAGATACTATAGATACTGTAGATACTATAGATACTGAGATACTATAGATACTGTAGATACTATAGATACTATAGATACTGTAGATACTGTAGATACTATAGATACTGTAGATACTATAGATACTGTAGATACTATAGATACTGTAGATACTATAGATACTGTAGATACTGTAGATACTGTAGATACTGTAGATACTGTAGATACTATAGATACTGTAGATACTGAGATACTATAGATACTGTAGATACTGTAGATACTATAGATACTGTAGATACTATAGATACTGTAGATACTGTAGATACTATAGATACTGTAGATACTATAGATACTGTAGATACTATAGATACTATAGATACTGTAGATACTGTAGATACTGTAGATACTATAGATACTGTAGATACTGTAGATACTGTAGATACTATAGATACTGTAGATACTGTAGATACTATAGATACTATAGATACTGTAGATACTGTAGATACTATAGATACTGTAGATACTATAGATACTGTAGATACTATAGATACTATAGATACTAAGATACTATAGATACTGTAGATACTATAGATACTATAGATACTGTAGATACTATAGATACTGTAGATACTGTAGATACTATAGATACTGTAGATACTATAGATACAGTAGATACTATAGATACTGTAGATACTGAGATACTATAGATACTGTAGATACTATAGATACTGTAGATACTATAGATACTGTAGATACTGAGATACTATAGATACGATAGATACTGTAGATACTATAGATACTGTAGATACTATAGATACTGTAGATACTGTAGATACTATAGATACTATAGATACTGTAGATACTATAGATACTGTAGATACTGTAGATACTATAGATACTGTAGATACTGTAGGTACTGTAGATACTGTAGATACTATAGATACTGTAGATACTGTAGGTACTGTAGATACTGTAGATACTATAGATACTGTAGATACTGAGATACTATAGATACGATAGATACTGTAGATACTATAGATACTGTAGATACTATAGATACTGTAGATACTGAGATACTATAGATACGATAGATACTGTAGATACTATAGATACTATAGATACTGTAGATACTATAGATACTGTAGATACTATAGATACTGTAGATACTATAGAGACTGTTGAAACAGTAGATACTGTAGATACTATAGATACTGTAGATACTGTAGATACTATAGATACTGTAGATACTATAGATACTGTAGATACTGAGATACTATAGATACGATAGATACTGTAGATACTATAGATACTGTAGATACTATAGATACTGTAGATACTGAGATACTATAGATACGATAGATACTGTAGATACTATAGATACTATAGATACTGTAGATACTATAGATACTGTTGAAACAGTAGATACTGTAGATACTATAGATACTGTAGATACTATAGATACTGTAGATACTATAGAGACTGTTGAAACAGTAGATACTGTAGATACTATAGATACTATAGATACTATAGATACTGTAGATACTATAGATACTGTAGATACTGAGATACTATAGATACGATAGATACTGTAGATACTATAGATACTGTAGATACTGTAGATACTATAGATACTGTAGATACTATAGATACTGTAGATACTATAGATACTGTAGATACTATAGAGACTGTTGAAACAGTAGATACTGTAGATACTATAGATACTGAGATACTGAGATACTGTAGATACTGTAGATACTATAGATATTGTATAGATACTATAGATACTATAGAGACTATAGCTACTGAGATACTATAGATACTATACATACTGTAGATACTATAGATACTGTAGATACTATAGATACTGTAGATACTATAGATACTGTAGATACTGTAGATACTGTAGATACTATAGATACTGTAGATACTGTAGATACTGTAGATACTATAGATACTGTAGATACTGTAGATACTATAGATACTATAGATACTGTAGATACTATAGATACTGAGATACTGTAGATACTGTAGATACTATAGATACTGAGATACTGTAGATACTATAGATACTGTAGATACTATAGATACTGTAGATACTGAGATACTATAGATACTATAGATACTGTAGATACTGTAGATACTCTAAATACTCTAGATACTGAGATACTTAGATACTATAGATACTGTAGATACTATAGATACTGTAGATACTATAGATACTGTAGATACTATAGATACTGTAGATACTGAGATACTGTAGATACTGCTAGATACTATAGATACTGTAGATACCTGTAGATACTATAGATACTGTAGATACTGTAGATACTATGTGAGATACTGATACTGAGATACTGTAGATACTATAGATACTGTAGATACTATAGATACTGTAGATACTATAGATACTGAGACTATAGTACTGAGATACTATAGATACTGTAGATACTGTAGATACTGTAGATACTATAGATACTATAGATACTGTAGATACTGTAGATACTGTAGATACTATAGATACTGTAGATACTGTAGATACTGTAGATACTATAGATACTGTAGATACTGAGATACTATAGATACTGTAGATACTATAGATACTATAGATACTGTAGATACTGTAGATACTATAGATACTGTAGATACTATAGATACTGTAGATACTATAGATACTGTAGATACTATAGATACTGTAGATACTATAGATACTGTAGATACTATAGATACTATAGATACTGAGATACTATAGATACTGTAGATACTATAGATACTATAGATACTGTAGATACTGTAGATACTATAGATACTGTAGATACTATAGATACTGTAGATACTATAGATACTGTAGATACTGTAGAGACTGTTGAAACAGTAGATACTGTAGATACTATAGATACTGAGATACTGAGATACTGTAGATACTGTAGATACTATAGATATTGTATAGATACTATAGATACTATAGAGACTATAGCTACTGAGATACTATAGATACTATACCTACTGTAGATACTATAGATACTGTAGATACTATAGATACTGTAGATACTATAGATACTGTAGATACTGTAGATACTGTAGATACTATAGATACTGTAGATACTGTAGATACTATAGATACTATAGATACTGTAGATACTGTAGATACTATAGATACTATAGATACTGTAGATACTATAGATACTGAGATACTGTAGATACTGTAGATACTATAGATACTATAGATACTATAGATACTGTAGATACTGAGATACTATAGATACTATAGATACTGTAGATACTGAGATACTATAGATACTCTAGATACTATAGATACTATAGATACTGTAGATACTATAGATACTGTAGATACTATAGATACTGAGATACTGAGATACTGTAGATACTGTAGATACTATAGATACTGAGATCCTGTAGATACTATAGATACTGTAGATACTATAGATACTGAGATACTATAGATACTGTAGATACTATAGATACTATAGATACTGTAGATACTGTAGATACTATAGATACTGTAGATACTATAGATACTGTAGATACTATAGATACTGTAGATACTATAGATACTGTAGATACTGTAGATACTGTAGATACTATAGATACTGTAGATACTGTAGATACTGTAGATACTGTAGATACTATAGATACTGTAGATACTGAGATACTATAGATACTGTAGATACTGTAGATACTATAGATACTGTAGATACTGTAGATACTATAGATACTGTAGATACTATAGATACTGTAGATACTATAGATACTATAGATACTATAGATACTGAGATACTATAGATACTGTAGATACTATAGATACTATAGATACTGTAGATACTGTAGATACTATAGATACTGTAGATACTATAGATACTGTAGATACTATAGATACTGTAGATACTGTAGATACTGTAGATACTATAGATACTGTAGATACTGTAGATACTGTAGATACTGTAGATACTATAGATACTGTAGATACTATAGATACTGTAGATACTGTAGATACTATAGATACTGTAGATACTATAGATACTGTAGATACTATAGATACTGTAGATACTGTAGATTCTGCAATCCTTACTGCAGCACCCCAAACCATGGCTAGAGTGAGTGATGGGTGTAGAATGGAGCGATGAAAGGAGGATGGGAGGGGGGAGGGAGGAGGGATGGAGGGAGGGAGGAAGGGAGGGAGGTAGGAATGAATTGCTTCACCATCTACTGCAGCAGGAGGAGGTGGTTCATGGAGGGAGGAATGGAGGGAGGAATGGATGGAGGAATGGAGGGAGGAATGGAGGGATGAATGGAGGGAGGAATGGAGGGAGGAATGGAGGGAGGAATGGAGGGAGGAATGGATGGAGGAATGGAGGGAGGAATGGATGGAGGAATGGAGGGATGAATGGAGGGAGGAATGGAGGGAGGAATGGATGGAGGAATGGATGGAGGAATGGATGGAGGAATGGATAGAGGAATGGATAGAGGAATGGATAGAGGAATGGATAGAGGAATGGATGGAGGAATGGATGGAGGAATGGAGGGATGAATGGAGGGAGGAATGGAGGGAGGAATGGAGGGAGGAATGGAGTGAGGAATGGATGGAGGAATGGAGGGATGAATGGAGGGAGGAATGGAGGGAGGAATGGATGGAGGAATGGATGGAGGAATGGATGGAGGAATGGATAGAGGAATGGATAGAGGAATGGATAGAGGAATGGATAGAGGAATGGATGGAGGAATGGATAGAGGAATGGATGGAGGAATGGATGGAGGAATGGAGGGATGAATGGAGGGAGGAATGGAGGGAGGAATGGATGGAGGAATGGAGGGAGGAATGGAGGGATGAATGGAGGGAGGAATGGAGGGAGGAATGGAGGGATGAATGGAGGGAGGAATGGATGGAGGGAGGAATGGAGGGAGGATGTCACGCCCTGGCCTTAGTATTCTTTGTTTTCTTTATTATTTTAGTTAGGTCAGGGTGTGACATGGGGAATGTTTGTGTTTTGTCTCGTTTTGGGTGGTTATATGGTAAAAGGCGGTGTTGGGTTTAGTGTATGGGTTTGTGTTGAGTGAATGTTTCTAGGTATGTCTATGGTTGCCTGAGTGGTTCTCAATCAGACACAGATGTCTTTCATTTGTCTCTGATTGGGAGCCATATTTAAGGCAGCCATAGGCATCATGCGTTTGTGGGTAATTGTCTATGTGTAGTGTTTGTGTCAGCACTATTTGTCTATATAGCTTCACGGTCGTCAGTTTGTTATTTTGTTAGTTTGTGTATAGTGTTCGTTTCGTGTTTTCTCTCTTCTAAATAAAAGAAGATGTATGTTTCACACGCTGCGCCTTGGTCCAATCTCTCACCGCAAGACGATCGTGACAGAATTACCCACCAACGCGGGACCAAGCAGCGTGTCGAGCGGCAACAGGAGCGATACACACAGGATTTATGGCAATGGGAGCAGGATCTGGGCTACACTACGTGGGAGGAGATCGACAGGTGGGCGATCGACCCAGGGCGAGTGCCGGAGCCCGCCTGGGATTCTCTGGCGCAGTGCGAGGAGGGATACCGGCGAATGGAGGCAGCACGAAGACGCGGTAGGAAGCCTGTGAGTCAGCCCAAACATTTTTGGGGAGGGGGGCTAAAAGGGAGTGTGGCGAAGTCAGGTAGGAGACCTGCGCCTACTCCCTGTACTTACCGTGGAGAGCGAGAGTACGGGCAGACACCGTGTTACGCAGTAGAGCGCATGGTGTCTCCTGTACGTGTTCATAGCCCGGTGCGGGTTATTCCACCTCCCCGCACTGGCAGGGCTAGATTGAGGAATGAGCCGGATGTCATGAAGCCGGCCCAACGCATCTGGTCACCAGTGCGTCTCCTCGGGCCGGCTTACATGGCACCAGCCTTACGCATGGTGTCCCCGGTTCGCCTACATAACCCGGTGCGGGTTATTCCACCTCCCCGCACTGGTCGGCCGACGGGGAGCATACAACCAGGTAAGGTTGGGCAGGCTCAGTGCTCAAGGGAGCCAGTACGCCTGCACGGTCCGGTATTTCCGGCGCCACCTCCCCGCCCCAGCCCAGTACAACCAGTGCCTACACCACGCACCAGGCTTCCTGTGTGTCCCCAGAGTCCTGTGCGTCCTGTTGCTGCTCTCCGCACTAGCCCTGAGATGCGTGTCCCCAGCCCGGTACCACCAGTACCGGCACCACGCACTAGGCCTAATGTGCGTCTCCAGGGTCCAGTATGCCCTGTTCCTTCTCCCCGCACTAGCCTGAAGGTGCGTGTCCTTAGCCCGGTACCTCCAGTTCCGGCACCACGCACCAGGCATACAGTGTGCCTCAGCCGGCCAGAGCTGCCAGTCTGCCAAGCACCGTCAGAGCCGCCCGTCTGCCAAGCACCGTCAGAGCCGCCCGTCTGCCAAGCACCGTCAGAGCCCCCCGTCTGCCAAGCACCGTCTGAGCCGCCCGTCTGCCAAGCACCGTCTGAGCCGCCCGTCTGCCAAGCACCGTCTGAGCCGCCCGCCAGACAGGATCAGCCAGAGCCGCCCGCCAGACAGGATCAGCCAGAGCCGCCCGCCAGACAGGATCAGCCAGAGCCGCCCGCCAGACAGGATCAGCCAGAACCGCCCGCCAGACAGGATCAGCCCGAGCCGTCCGCCAGACAGGATCAGCCCGAGCCGCCCGCCAGACAGGATCAGCCCGAGCCGCCCGCCAGACAGGATCAGCCAGAGCCGCCCGCCAGCCATGAGCAGCCAGAGCCGCCCGCCAGCCATGAGCAGCCAGAGCCGCCCGCCAGCCATGAGCAGCCAGAGTCGCCCGTCAGCCATGAGCAGCCAGAGTCGCCCGCCAGCCATGAGCAGCCAGAGTCGCCCGCCAGCCATGAGCAGCCAGAGTCGCCCGCCAGCCATGAGCAGCCAGAGTCGCCCGCCAGCCATGAGCAGCCAGAGTCGCCCGCCAGCCATGAGCAGCCAGAGCCTACCGCCAGCCATGAGCAGCCGGAGCCGCCAGTCAACCAGGATCTGCTGAATCCGCCAGTCAGCCAGGATCTACCAGAGACACCGAAGCGGATATTGACAATGGTGGAGTGGGGGCCATGTCCCGCACGCGAGCCGCCGCCATATTAAGGCCCACCCCGGACCCTCCCTTTCTGTGTCAGGTTTTGCGGCCGGAGTCCGCACCTTTTGGGGGGGGTACTGTCACGCCCTGGCCTTAGTATTCTTTGTTTTCTTTATTATTTTAGTTATGTCAGGGTGTGACATGGGGAATGTTTGTGTTTTGTCTCGTTTTGGGTGGTTATATGGTAAAGGGGGTGTTGGGTTTAGTGTATGGGTTTGTGTTGAGTGAATGTTTCTAGGTATGTCTATGGTTGCCTGAGTGGTTCTCAATCAGACACAGATGTCTTTCATTTGTCTCTGATTGGGAGCCATATTTAAGGCGGCCATAGGCATCATGCGTTTGTGGGTAATTGTCTATGTGTAGTGTTTGTGTCAGCACTATTTGTCTATATAGCTTCACGGTCGTCACTTTGTTATTTTGTTAGTTTGTGTATAGTGTTCGTTTCGTGTTTTCTCTCTTCTAAATAAAAGAAGATGTATGTTTCACACGCTGCGCCTTGGTCCAATCTCTCACCGCAAGACGATCGTGACAGAGGAATGGATGGAGGAATGGAGGGAGGAATGGAGGGAGGAATGGATGGAGGAATGGAGGGAGGAATGGAGGGAGGAATGGATGGAGGAATGGATGGAGGAATGGATAGAGGAATGGATAGAGGAATGGATGGAGGAATGGATAGAGGAATGGATAGAGGAATGGAGGGAGGAATGGAGGGAGGAATGGAGGGAGGAATGGATGGAGGAATGGATGGAGGAATGGAGGGAGGAATGGATAGAGGAATGGAGGGAGGAATGGAGGGAGGAATGGAGGGAGGAATGGAGGGAGGAATGGAGGGAGGAATGGAGGGAGGAATGGAGGGAGGAATGGATGGAGGAATGGATAGAGGAATGGATAGAGGAATGGATAGAGGAATGGATGGAGGAATGGATGGAGGAATGGATGGAGGAATGGATAGAGGAATGGATAGAGGAATGGAGGGAGGAATGGAGGGAGGAATGGATGGAGGAATGGATGGAGGAATGGATGGAGGGAGGAATGGATAGAGGAATGGATGGAGGAATGGATGGAGGAATGGATGGAGGAATGGAGGGAGGAATGGAGGGAGGAATGGAGGGAGGAGTGGATGGAGGAGTGGATGGAGGAATGGATAGAGGAATGGATAGAGGAATGGATAGAGGAATGGATGGAGGAATGGAGGGAGGAATGGAGGGAGGAATGGATGGAGGAATGGATGGAGGAATGGATAGAGGAATGGATAGAGGAATGGATAGAGGAATGGAGGGAGGAATGGAGGGAGGAATGGAGGGAGGAATGGATAGAGGAATGGATAGAGGAATGGATGGAGGAATGGAGGGAGGAATGGAGGGAGGAATAGAGGGAGGAATGGAGGGAGGAATGGATGGAGGAATGGATGGAGGAATGGATGGAGGAATGGATGGAGGAATGGATGGAGGAATGGATGGAGGAATGGAGGGAGGAATGGATGGAGGAATGGAGGGAGGAATGTAGGGAGGAATGGATGGAGGAATGGATGGAGGAATGGAGGGAGGAATGGAGGGAGGAATGGATGGAGGAATGGATGGAGGAATGGATGGAGGAATGGAGGGAGGAATGGAGGGAGGAATGTAGGGAGGAATGGAGGGAGGGATGGAGGGAGGAATGGAGGGAGGAATGGAGGGAGGAATGGAGGGAGGAATGGAGGGAGGAATGGATGGAATGGAGGGAGGAATGGAGGGAGGAATGGAGGGAGAGAAGTAGGAATGGAGGGAGGAATTTAGGCTGTAGGAGAGGGAAGGTGTGATCAGGAGAGAAAGCGATGAATGGTTTTCGGGAAGACCAGAGAGGGGTGCCCTCCATCTCGTGTTTCTGTTGATCGATCAATCTTGATCTCTGGATGAAAATGCTTACGTTCCGTACATGTGTTTGTGTTTATGTGTGTGTTTACAGTGGGATAGCAGTCCACCAGGCCAAGAAGAGGAAACATTCTGATGGTCCTAACGGCACACTCAACTCTCAGATCCTCACAGGTATCATCAAACAAGATCCAGGTAGGCAGGCATATCTTTGTCTGTCTCTCTCTCTCTTTCTTTCTCTCTGTCTCTCTCTCTCTCTTTCTTTCTCTCTGTCTCTCTGACCTTCTCGCTCTCTCTCTCTCTCTCTCTCTCTCTCTCTCTCTCTCTCTCTCTCTCTCTCTCTCTCTCTCTCTCTCTCTGACTGTCTTATTTTCTCTCTCTCTCTCTCTCTCTCTCTCTCTCACTCTCTCTCGCTCTCTCTCACTCTCTCTCGCTCTCTCTCGCTCTCTCTCTCTCTTTCCAAAATTACGCCATTCTTATATCCCAACATACTATCAAATGCATGCCCTCACACATTAATCCAAAAATACACCTTTAGGTATAAAACACACATACATACTCCTCTTCTGAAACATCAGGCCACAGTGGCCTCCCTCCACTCTTCCCTGTTCTGTTGCCTTGGCAACATGTTGGGAATTAAAGAAGAAAGTCACACAGTCTATGTATGCTCAAAACAATGTAATTGGTAAGCATTACCATTATAACCATTATAACCATTATAACCATTATAACCATTATAACCATCATAACCATCATAACCATTATAACCATTATAACCATTATAACCATCATAACATCATAACCATCATAACCATTATAACCATTATAACCATCATAACATCATAACATCATAACCATTATAACCATTATAACCATTATAACATCATAACATCATAACCATCATAACCATCATAACATCATAACATCATAACCATCATAACCATTATAACCATTATAACCATCATAACATCATAACATCATAACCATTATAACCATTATAACCATTATAACATCATAACATCATAACCATCATAACCATCATAACATCATAACATCATAACCATTATAACCATTATAACCATTATAACCATCATAACCATCATAACCATTATAACCATTATAACCATCATAACATCATAACCATCAGAACATCATAACCATCATAACATCATAACCATCATACCATTATAACCATCATATCATAACCATTATAACCATTATAACCATCATAACCATCATAACATCATAACATCATAACCATTATAACATCATAACCATATTATTATGATGTTATAATGGTTATGATGTTATGATGTTATGATGTTATGATGGTTATGATGATATGATGTTATGATGTTATGATGGTTATGATGGTTATAATGGTTATGATATGATGGTTATAATGGTATGATGTTATGATGTTATGATATGATGGTTATGATGGTATGATGTTATGATGGTTATGATGATGGTTATAATGTTATGATGTTATAATGGTTATGATGGTTATGATGTTATGATTTTATGATGGTTATGATGGTTATAATGGTTATAATGGTTATGATGTTATGATGTTATGATGGTTATGATGGTTATAATGGTTATAATGGTTATAATGGTTATAATGGTTATGATATGATGGTTATGATATGATGGTTATGATGTTATGATGTTATAATGTTATAATGTTATAATGGTTATGATGGTATGATGTTATGATGTCATGATGTTATGATGTCATGATGTTATGATATGATGGTTATGATGGTATGATGGTTGTGATGTTTATGTTTACCCATTACAGTATATAGATTTTTTTATCATTAATTACTCTCTGTTAGTCAGCACCTACAAACATTTTTGGGTTGTACATCAGCTCATGCTTTTATTTTGAATTAAATACATAACAATGTGCAGATTAACAAGTGATCTTGTGTTTCCCCCTTACCCAGTAGACATTGTTTCTGGCCCAGGGTTGATGGCGGATGCTGATAACTCCTACCTGGACCCGAGCTACCAGGGTATAAAATGGCAGCCGCACCAGCAGAACAAGTGGACGCCATTATATGACGTCAACTGCAAAGAGCTGTAGGTGTCTCTCTGCACGCTTAACTAGACTTAAACCCTTTTGCTCTTTGATTAATTCATAGGCTACCATATGTAAATTAATATGATATCTGTTTGTTTTCATGAGAAAAAAGATATTGACAAGGATATAATTTATACAGCAGAGAGAGAGAGAGAGAGAGAGAGAGAGAGAGAGAGAGAGAGAGAGAGAGAGAGAGAGAGAGAGAGAGAGAGAGAGAGAGAGAGAGAGAGAGAGAGAGAGAGAGAGAGAGAGAGAGAGAGAGAGAGAGAGAGAGAGAGAGAGAGAGAGAGAGAGAGAGAGAGAGAGAGAGAGAGAGATTCAGGAAGGAGAGGGGAGAACAGAATGATCCAGAGAAGGAACTTTTTAAAGATTCCTTGGAAGTGAGTGATGCGGGGGAGTGAGTAAGAGCAGGGTTTCGGTTACGAAAGAGTATGAGGGGAGGAGACGGAGGTAGATAACAAGGGAAGAGGAGGGGATGGAGGAGGGTGAAGAAAGAGAGGAGGGGAGGATAAATGTACTAACACCTACTTGTGGACATTGGTATGCCGAACTGGGAAGTCTGAGATTGAGGGATAAGCGGTGGGTGGTGTGTAGTGCATACCATTAGGTTATTGTCATCAACAGGTGGCTCATCTTAGCTGTTTCACTCACGTTTAAAATATAATCTTGATGAAATATATGGAGTATAACATGATTAGGAATACTCTTTATCCTCGTAAGTGGAGACTAAGGTCTTCAACATGACTCATAAACCATAGTGGAGTCTGTAAGGTCTTCAACATGACTCATAAACCATAGTGGAGTCTGTAAGGTCTTCAACATGACTCATAAACCATAGTGGAGTCTGTAAGGTCTTCAACATGACTCATAAACCATAGTGGAGTCTGTAAGGTCTTCAACATGACTCATAAACCATAGTGGAGTCTGTAAGGTCTTCAACATGACTCATAAACCATAGTGGAGTCTGTAAGGTCTTCAACATGACTCATAAACCATAGTGGAGTCTGTAAGGTCTTCAACATGACTCATAAACCATAGTGGAGTCTGTAAGGTCTTCAACATGACCCATAAACCATAGTGGAGTCTGTAAGGTCTTCAACATGACTCATAAACCATAGTGGAGTCTGTAAGGTCTTCAACATGACTCATAAACCATAGTGGAGTCTGTAAGGTCTTCAACATGACCCATAAACCATAGTGGAGTCTGTAAGGTCTTCAACATGACTCATAAACCATAGTGGAGTCTGTAAAGTCTTCAACATGACTCATAAACCATAGTGGAGTCTGTAAGGTCTTCAACATGACCCATAAACCATAGTGGAGTCTGTAAGGTCTTCAACATGACTCATAAACCATAGTGGAGTCTGTAAGGTCTTCAACATGGCTCATAAACCATAGTGGAGTCTGTAAGGTCTTCAACATGACCCATAATCCATAGTGGAGTCTGTAAGGTCTTCAACATGACTCATAAACCATAGTGGAGTCTGTAAGGTCTTCAACATGACTCATAAACCATAGTGGAGTCTGTAAGGTCTTCAACATGACTCATAAACCATAGTGGAGTCTGTAAGGTCTTCAACATGACTCATAAACCATAGTGGAGTCTGTAAGGTCTTCAACATGACTCATAAACCATAGTGGAGTCTGTAAGGTCTTCAACATGACTCATAAACCATAGTGGAGTCTGTAAGGTCTTCAACATGACTCATAAACCATAGTGGAGTCTGTAAGGTCTTCAACATGACTCATAAACCATAGTGGAGTCTGTAAGGTCTTCAACATGACTCATAAACCATAGTGGAGTCTGTAAGGTCTTCAACATGACTCATAAACCATAGTGGAGTCTGTAAGGTCTTCAACATGACTCATAAACCATAGTGGAGTCTGTAAGGTCTTCAACATGACTCATAAACCATAGTGGAGTCTGTAAGGTCTTCAACATGACTCATAAACGATAGTGGAGTCTGTAAGGTCTTCAACATGACTCATAAACCATAGTGGAGTCTGTAAGGTCTTCAACATGATTCATAAACCATAGTGGAGTCTGTAAGGTCTTCAACATGACTCATAAACCATAGTGGAGTCTGTAAGGTCTTCAACATGACTCATAAACCATAGTGGAGTCTGTAAGGTCTTCAACATGACTCATAAACCATAGTGGAGTCTGTAAGGTCTTCAACATGACTCATAAACCATAGTGGAGTCTATAAGGTCTTCAACATGACTCATAAACCACAGTGGAGTCTGTAAGGTCTTCAACATGACTCATAAACCATAGTGGAGTCTGTAAGGTCTTCAACATGACTCATAAACCATAGTGGAGTCTATAAGGTCTTCAACATGACTCATAAACCACAGTGGAGTCTGTAAGGTCTTCAACATGACCCATAAACCATAGTGGAGTCTGTAAGGTCTTCAACATGACTCATAAACCATAGTGGAGTCTGTAAGGTCTTCAACATGACTCATAAACCATAGTGGAGTCTGTAAGGTCTTCAACATGACTCATAAACCATAGTGGAGTCTGTAAGGTCTTCAACATGACTCATAAACCATAGTGGAGTCTGTAAGGTCTTCAACAATGCTAAGAGTGTGTATAGCTGTCATCAAGGCAAAGGGTGGCTATTTGAATAATCTCAAATATAAAATATATTTTGATTTGTTTAACACTTTTTGGTTACTACATGATTCCATATGTGTTATTTCATAGTTTTAATGTCTTCACTATTATTCTACAATGTAGAAAATAGTACAAATAAAGAAAAACCCTTGAATGAGTAGGTGTGTCCAAACTCTTGACCGGTAGTATATATGAACCTATTGACAAATCTATTGATGAATCTATTGATGAATCTATTGATGAATCTATTGATGAATCTATTGATGAACCTATTGATGAACCTATTGATGAATCTATTGATGAACCTATTGATGAACCTATTGATGAATCTATTGATGAACCTTTTGATGAACCTATTGATGAACCTATTGATTAACCTATTGATGAACCTATTGATGAATCTATTGATGAACCTATTGATGAACCTTTTGATGAGTCTATTGATGAACCTATTGATGAATCTATTGATGAATCTATTGATGAACATAATCTATTGAATAATCTATTGATGAACATATTGATGAACCTTTTGATGAATCTATTCAAATTAAATCAAATTTGATGAGTCGCGTCATAGTTTAGCAGGTGGTATGGTGTGTGTTTAGCAGGTGTTATGGTGTGTGTTTAGCAGGTGTTATGGTGTGTGTTTAGCAGGTGTTATGGTGTGTGTTTAGCAGGTGTTATGGTGTGTGTTTAGCAGATGTTATGGTGTGTGTTTAGCAGGTGTTATGGTGTGTGTTTAGCAGATGTTATGGTGTGTGTTTAGCAGGTGTTATGGTGTGTGTTTAGCAGGTGTTATGGTGTGTGCAGTAAATGTCAACAAGTAAACAATAATACTAAAATGTATGATCTAACATTTAGCACAGCAGTAGATATATAAATAGTATGTACACATTATATAAGTGACCAGTGTACATAGGGCAGCAGTCCCTAAGGTGCAAGGTAGAATACTCAGGGCAGGATACTGGGAAGAGGGCAGGGTACTGGGCAGAGGGCAGGGTACTGGGCAGAGGGCAGGGTACTGGGCAGAGGGCAGGGTACTGGGCAGAGGGCAGGGTACTGGGCAGAGGGCAGGGTACTGGGCAGTGTACTGGGCAGAGGGCAGGGTACTGGGCAGAGGGCAGGGTACTGGGCAGAGGGCAGGATACTGGGCAGAGGGCAGGGTACTGGGCAGAGGGCAGGGTACTGGGCAGTGTACTGGGCAGAGGGCAGGGTACTGGGCAGAGGGCAGGGTACTGGGCAGAGGGCAGGATACTGGGCAGAGGGCAGGGTACTGGGCAGAGGGCAGGATACTGGGCAGAGGGCAGGGTACTGGGCAGAGGGCAGGATACTGGGCAGAGGGCAGGATACTGGGCAGAGGGCAGGGTACTGGGCAGAGGGCAGGGTACTGGGCAGAGGGCAGGGTACTGGGCAGAGGGCAGGGTACTGGGCAGAGGGCAGGGTACTGGGCAGAGGGCAGGATACTGGGCAGAGGGCAGGGTACTGGGCAGAGGGAAGGGTACTGGGCAGAGGGCAGGGTACTGGGCAGAGGGCAGGGTACTGGGCAGAGGGCAGGGTACTGGGCAGAGAGCAGGGTACTGGGCAGAGGGCAGGGTACTGGGCAGAGGGCAGGATACTGGGCAGAGGGCAGGGTACTGGGCAGTGTACTGGGCAGAGGGCAGGGTACTGGGCAGAGGGCAGGGTACTGGGCAGAGGGCAGGATACTGGGCAGAGGGCAGGGTACTGGGCAGAGGGCAGGGTACTGGGCAGAGGGCAGGATACTGGGCAGAGGGCAGGGTACTGGGCAGTGTACTGGGCAGAGGGCAGAGTACTGGGCAGAGGGCAGGGTACTGGGCAGAAGGCAGGATACTGGGCAGAGGGCAGGGTACTGGGCAGAGGGCAGGGTACTGGGCAGAGGCCAGGGTACTGGGCAGAGGCCAGGGTACTGGGCAGAGGGCAGGATACTGGGCAGAGGGCAGGGTACTGGGCAGAGGGCAGGGTACTGGGCAGAGGGCAGGGTACTGGGCAGAGGGCAGGGTACTGGGCAGAGGGCAGGGTACTGGGCAGAGGGCAGGGTACTGGGCAGAGGGCAGGGTACTGGGCAGAGGGCAGGGTACTGGGCAGAGGGCAGGGTACTGGGCAGAGGGCAGGATACTCGGCAGAGGGCAGGGTACTGGGCAGAGGGCAGGGTACTGGGCAGAGGGCAGGGTACTGGGCAGAGGGCAGGGTACTGGGCAGAGGGCAGGGTACTGGGCAGAGAGCAGGGTACTGGGCAGAGGGCAGGGTACTGGGCAGAGGGCAGGGTACTGGGCAGAGGGCAGGGTACTGGGCAGAGGGCAGGGTACTGGGCAGAGGGCAGGGTACTGGGCAGAGGGCAGGGTACTGGGCAGAGGGCAGGGTACTGGGCAGAGGGCAGGGTACTGGGCAGAGGGCAGGGTACTGGGCAGAGGGCAGGGTACTGGGCATAGGGCAAGGTACTGGGCAGAGGGCAGGGTACTGGGCAGAGGGAAGGGTACTGGGCAGAGGGCAGGGTACTGGGCAGAGGGCAGGGTACTGGGCAGAGGGCAGGGTACTGGGCAGAGGGCAGGATACTGGGCAGAGGGCAGGGTACTGGGCATAGGGCAGGATACTGGGCAGAGGGCAGGGTACTGGGCATAGCGCAGGGTACTGGGCAGAGGGCAGGGTACTGGGCAGAGGGCAGGGTACTGGGCAGAGGGCAGGGTACTGGGCAGAGGGCAGGGTACTGGGCAGAGGGCAGGGTACTGGGCAGAGGGCAGGGTACTGGGCAGAGGTCCTTGATAATCGATGAACCTATGTGAACCTTGCCTCTAGCCAATCAGGAGTATCAAAGCCAATGACACATTTTCAGAACACCACTTTACCCGGGTGTGTTCTGGCTCTTGCTCAACCCATCGTTTTATTGGACCAATCAGAATGGTTAGAATGTGTTTGTGTTCTAGAAATCGTCAGGGAGGTTCTCAGATCCAGACTCATTGAGTAGAAGAATCTAACATCTGTTGGCCGGAGCAAAGAGTTCGGGTAGCCAGGCAGATGTGAACCAATCCCTTTTACACAGACCTCTTTTTTCATTCACTCCTCCATATTTAACTCAAGGACTGCGAGTACAAAGATAGAGAACGTACAGTATGAACAGTATGATGAACTTCTATGAAAATATTGACAAACCCTTATAGAATTTTCTGTCCATCCATCTCTCCCTCTCTCCATCTCTCCCTCTCTCCATCTCTCCCTCTCTCCCTCTCTCCATCTCTCCCTCTGTCCATCTCTCCCTCTGTCCATCCATCTCTCCCTCTGTCCATCCATCTCTCCCTCTGTCCATCCATCTCTCCCTCTCTCCATCTCTCCCTCTCTCCATCTCTCCCTCTCTCCATCTCTCCCTCTTTCCACCTCTCCCTCTTTCCATCTCTCCCTCTGTCCATCTCTCCCTCTCTCCATCTCTCCCTCTCTCCATCTCCCCCTCTCTCCATCTCCCCCTCTTTCCATCTCTCCCTCTGTCCATCTCTCCCTCTCTCCCTCCCTCCCTCCCTCCCTCCCTCCCTCCCTCCCTCCCTCCCTCCCTCCCTCCCTCCCTCTGTCCATCTCCCCCTCCCTCCCTCCCTCCCTCCATCTCTCCCTCTGTCCATCTCTCCCTCCCTCCCTCCCTCCCTCCCTCCCTCCCTCCCTCCCTCCCTCCCTCCCTCCCTCCCTCTGTCCATCTCCCACTCCCTCCCTCCCTCCCTCCCTCTCTAGTCCAATGCTCACCTATCGAGTCGACGCAGATAAAGGCTTTAACTTTTCCCTGGCGGACGACGCCTTCGTCTGTCAGAAGAAAAATCACTTCCAGGTCACCGTGTACTGCGGCATGCTGGGAGATCCCAAGTACATCAAGACCAGCGATGGCCTCCAGCCAATCGACTGCTTCTATCTCAAACTCAACGGGGTTAAGGTGAGGGAGGTGATCCAGTTTGTGAATGCCTAATCATCCCCTAGCCTTTACCTTCTCGCTGACGTCCTTCCTATAGCTGTAAGATAATTGGATAGGTTTTAGACAAAATGGTGATTGGTTCAGCTTGCCTTCGGGTTAGCAAGGGGGAGTTTTGGCCACCTATCCAATCCCTTCAGAGCTACAGGAGGAAGGGCCCAGGGATTGATTTAATGTAATGCTACTTTCTTCCATCAACTGACCGAACCCTCTCCTGTGTTGTCTCCCAGCTGGAAGCCATGAACCAGTCCATCAACGTGGAGCAGTCCCAGTCAGACCGCAGCAAGAGACCCTTCAAACCAGTACTGTGAGTAGAGAGACCCTTCAAACCAGTACTGTGAGTAGAGACCCTTCAAACCAGTACTGTAAGTAGAGAGACCCTTCAAACCAGTACTGTGAGTAGAGACCCTTCAAACCAGTACTGTGAGTAGAGACCCTTCAAACCAGTACTGTGAGTAGAGACCCTTCAAACCAGTACTGTGAGTAGAGACCCTTCAAACCAGTACTGTGAGTAGAGACCCTTCAAACCAGTACTGTGAGTAGAGACCCTTCAAACCAGTACTGTGAGTAGAGAGACCCTTCAAACCAGTACTGTGAGTAGAGACCCTTCAAACCAGTACTGTGAGTAGAGAGACCCTTCAAACCAGTACTGTGAGTAGAGACCCTTCAAACCAGTACTGTGAGTAGAGACCCTTCAAACCAGTACTGTGAGTAGAGACCCTTCAAACCAGTACTGTGAGTAGAGACCCTTCAAACCAGTACTGTGAGTAGAGACCCTTCAAACCAGTACTGTGAGTAGAGACCCTTCAAACCAGTACTGTGAGTAGAGACCCTTCAAACCAGTACTGTGAGTAGAGACCCTTCAAACCAGTACTGTGAGTAGAGACCCTTGAAACCAGTACTGTGAGTCTCAGTCTTCTGATTTGTGTATTAGTTAGAGAATGATTGTGATCCCTCTTGTTAAGAGCATCTGCTAAATTACTCAGATGTAAATAGGTCCATCACAGAGGGAGGTAAATACTCTATCTCAGGGGTTAAGGCAAGTAGACAAGGTGAATACTCTATCTCAGGGGTTAAGGCAGGTAGACAAGGTGAATACTCTATCTCAGGGGTTAAGGCAGGTAGACAAGGTGAATACTCTATCTCAGGGGTTAAGGCAGGTAGACAAGGTGAATACTCTATCTCAGGGGTTAAGGCAGGTAGACAAGGTGAATACTCTATCTCAGGGGTTAAGGCAGGTAGACAAGGTGAATACTCTATCTCAGGGGTTAAGGCAGGTAGACAAGGTGAATACTCTATCTCAGGGGTTAAGGCAGGTAGACAAGGTAAATACTCTATCTCAGGGGTTCAGGCAGGTAGACAAGGTAAATACTCTATCTCAGGGGTTAAGGCAGGTAGACAAGGTGAATACTCTATCTTAGGGGTTCAGGCAGGTAGACAAGGTAAATACTCTATCTCAGGGGTTAAGGCAGGTAGACAAGGTAAATACTATATATAAAGGGTTAAGTGGAAAAGGTATACTGCATATAAAGTGTTAAAGTGTCATGTGTGTGTTTTCAGGGTGACACTGCCCCCGGAGCAGGTTACCAAGGTAACAGTGGGACGACTACACTTCAGCGAGACCACAGCCAATAACATGAGGAAGAAAGGCAAACCCAACCCTGATCAGAGGTACTACAGCATACAGCAATACCAGTGCTATATCGGCAATATAGTCACAGCTAAAGGGCCAGGTAGCCTAGTGGTTAGAGTGGAGGGGCGGCAGGTAGCCTAGTGGTTAGAGTGGAGGGGCGGCAGGTAGCCTCGTGGTTAGAGTGTTGGACTAGTAACTGAAAGGTTGCCTGATCAAATCCCCGAGTTGACGAGGTAAAAATCTGTCGTTCTGCCCCTGAACAAGGCAGTTAACCCACTGTTCCTTGGTAGGCCGTTATTGGAAGAAAAAATAATTTGTTCTTAACTGTCTTGAGATGGAGAGAGGGAGAGATGGACAGAGGGAGAGATGGAAAGATGGAGAGATGGATGGACAGAGAATTCTAAGTTAAAAATCTGTGATCGAACAATCCCCTTGTTGTTTGAATCGCAGATTGCCCCTTTAAAGTGTGTTTACTTTACTTTTTGGCAGTCAAATACATGTAATGGAAATACAAAGACACAAATCTGTGATGAATTGTTTTGCTCCATAGGTACTTCATGTTGGTGGTGGCGTTGCAGGCCCAGGCCCACAGTCAGAGCTTCACGGTGGCCGCGCAGGCCTCCGAGAGGATCATCATCAGGGTAACCTCTGTCAGTCTGGCCGTGTCTGTCTGACCGTCCTCCTCTGATCTATCTCAATAACCTCTGTCAGTCTGGCCGTGTCTGTCTGACCGTCCTCCTCTGATCTACCTCAATAACCTCTGTCAGTCTGGCCGTGTCTGTCTGACCGTCCTCCTCTGATCTATCTCAATAACCTCTGTCAGTCTGGCCGTGTCTGTCTGACCGTCCTCCTCTGATCTACCTCAATAACATCTGTCAGTCTGGCCGTGTCTGTCCTCTTCTGATCTACCTCAGTATTTACCTAGCAGGAAATAAACTGAAATTGTGCTCATGATTCCAAAATTATTAGTATTCCAAAATACTGAATGTAAATGTAAAGAGACCCAACCCTGATACCCATCTGTCTACATCTGTTATGGTCTATATTCTTTATTCTGTAAATATAATAAGAAATCACGGTTTTTAGATCTATATTGAGGCTCTTACAGCATCCATGCAGAACAGCTTGTTTAGGAAGCTACTCGGTGGAGTACTAAGCACTGCAAACGGAAGAGGAAGCTACTCGGTGGAGTACTAAGCACTGCAAACGGAAGAGGAAGCTACTCGGTGGAGTACTAAGCACTGCAAACGGAAGAGGAAACTACACGGTGGAGTACTAAGCACTGCAAACGGAAGAGGAAGCTACTCGGTGGAGAACTAAGCACTGCAAACGGAAGAGGAAGCTACTCGGTGGAGTACTAAGCACTGCAAACGGAAGAGGAAGCTACTCGGTGGAGAACTAAGCACTGCAAACGGAAGAGGAAGCTACTCGGTGGAGAACTAAGCACTGCAAACGGAAGAGGAAGCTACTCGGTGGAGTACTAAGCACTGCAAACGGAAGAGGAAGCTACTCGGTGGAGTACTAAGCACTGCAAACGGAAGAGGAAACTACACGGTGGAGTACTAAGCACTGCAAACGGAAGAGGAAGCTACTCGGTGGAGAACTAAGCACTGCAAACGGAAGAGGAAGCTACTCGGTGGAGTACTAAGCACTGCAAACGGAAGAGGAAGCTACTCGGTGGAGTACTAAGCACTGCAAACGGAAGAGGAAGCTACTCGGTGGAGAACTAAGCACTGCAAACGGAAGAGGAAGCTACTCGGTGGAGAACTAAGCACTGCAAACGGAAGAGGAAGCTACTCGGTGGAGAACTAAGCACTGCAAACGGAAGAGGAAGCTACTCGGTGGAGAACTAAGCACTGCAAACGGAAGAGGAAGCTACTCGGTGGAGAACTAAGCACTGCAAACGGAAGAGGAAGCTACTCGGTGGAGAACTAAGCACTGCAAACGGAAGAGGAAGCTACTCGGTGGAGAACTAAGCACTGCAAACGGAAGAGGAAGCTACTCGGTGGAGAACTAAGCACTGCAAACGGAAGAGGAAGCTACTCGGTGGAGAACTAAGCACTGCAAACGGAAGAGGAAGCTACTCGGTGGAGAACTAAGCACTGCAAACGGAAGAGGAATCTACTCGGTGGAGAACTAAGCACTGCAAACGGAAGAGGAAGCTACTCGGTGGAGAACTAAGCACTGCAAACGGAAGAGGAAGCTACTCGGTGGAGAACTAAGCACTGCAAACGGAAGAGGAAGCTACTCGGTGGAGAACTAAGCACTGCAAACGGAAGAGGAAGCTACTCGGTGGAGAACTAAGCACTGCAAACGGAAGAGGAAGCTACTCGGTGGAGAACTAAGCACTGCAAACGGAAGAGGAAGCTACTCGGTGGAGAACTAAGCACTGCAAACGGAAGAGGAAGCTACTCGGTGGAGAACTAAGCACTGCAAACGGAAGAGGAAGCTACTCGGTGGAGAACTAAGCACTGCAAACGGAAGAGGAAGCTACTCGGTGGAGAACTAAGCACTGCAAACGGAAGAGGAAGCTACTCGGTGGAGAACTAAGCACTGCAAACGGAAGAGGAATCTACTCGGTGGAGAACTAAGCACTGCAAACGGAAGAGGAAGCTACTCGGTGGAGAACTAAGCACTGCAAACGGAAGAGGAATCTACTCGGTGGAGAACTAAGCACTGCCAACGGAAGAGGAAGCTACTCGGTGGAGAACTAAGCACTGCCAACGGAAGAGGAAGCTACTCGGTGGAGAACTAAGCACTGCAAACGGAAGAGGAAGCTACTCGGTGGAGAACTAAGCACTGCAAACGGAAGAGGAAGCTACTCGGTGGAGAACTAAGCACTGCAAACGGAAGAGGAAGCTACTCGGTGGAGTACTAAGCACTGCAAACGGAAGAGGAATCTACTCGGTGGAGAACTAAGCACTGCAAACGGAAGAGGAAGCTACTCGGTGGAGAACTAAGCACTGCAAACGGAAGAGGAAGCTACTCGGTGGAGAACTAAGCACTGCAAACGGAAGAGGAAGCTACTCGGTGGAGTACTAAGCACTGCAAACGGAAGAGGAAGCTACTCGGTGGAGAACTAAGCACTGCAAACGGAAGAGGAAGCTACTCGGTGGAGAACTAAGCACTGCAAACGGAAGAGGAAGCTACTCGGTGGAGAACTAAGCACTGCAAACGGAAGAGGAAGCTACTCGGTGGAGAACTAAGCACTGCAAACGGAAGAGGAAGCTACTCGGTGGAGAACTAAGCACTGCAAACGGAAGAGGAAGCTACTCGGTGGAGAACTAAGCACTGCAAACGGAAGAGGAAGCTACTCGGTGGAGAACTAAGCACTGCAAACGGAAGAGGAAGCTACTCGGTGGAGAACTAAGCACTGCAAACGGAAGAGGAAGCTACTCGGTGGAGAACTAAGCACTGCAAACGGAAGAGGAAGCTACTCGGTGGAGAACTAAGCACTGCAAACGGAAGAGGAAGCTACTCGGTGGAGAACTAAGCACTGCAAACGGAAGAGGAAGCTACTCGGTGGAGAACTAAGCACTGCAAACGGAAGAGGAAGCTACTCGGTGGAGAACTAAGCACTGCAAACGGAAGAGGAAGCTACTCGGTGGAGAACTAAGCACTGCAAACGGAAGAGGAAGCTACTCGGTGGAGAACTAAGCACTGCAAACGGAAGAGGAAGCTACTCGGTGGAGAACTAAGCACTGCAAACGGAAGAGGAAGCTACTCGGTGGAGAACTAAGCACTGCAAACGGAAGAGGAAGCTACTCGGTGGAGAACTAAGCACTGCAAACGGAAGAGGAAGCTACTCGGTGGAGAACTAAGCACTGCAAACGGAAGAGGAAGCTACTCGGTGGAGAACTAAGCACTGCAAACGGAAGAGGAAGCTACTCGGTGGAGAACTAAGCACTGCAAACGGAAGAGGAAGCTACTCGGTGGAGAACTAAGCACTGCAAACGGAAGAGGAAGCTACTCGGTGGAGAACTAAGCACTGCAAACGGAAGAGGAAGCTACTCGGTGGAGTAACTAAGCACTGCAAACGGAAGAGGAAGCTACTCGGTGGAGAACTAAGCACTGCAAACGGAAGAGGAAGCTACTCGGTGGAGAACTAAGCACTGCAAACGGAAGAGGAAGCTACTCGGTGGAGAACTAAGCACTGCAAACGGAAGAGGAAGCTACTCGGTGGAGAACTAAGCACTGCAAACGGAAGAGGAAGCTACTCGGTGGAGAACTAAGCACTGCAAACGGAAGAGGAAGCTACTCGGTGGAGAACTAAGCACTGCAAACGGAAGAGGAAGCTACTCGGTGGAGAACTAAGCACTGCAAACGGAAGAGGAAGCTACTCGGTGGAGTACTAAGCACTGCAAACGGAAGAGGAAGCTACTCGGTGGAGAACTAAGCACTGCAAACGGAAGAGGAAGCTACTCGGTGGAGAACTAAGCACTGCAAACGGAAGAGGAAGCTACTCGGTGGAGAACTAAGCACTGCAAACGGAAGAGGAAGCTACTCGGTGGAGAACTAAGCACTGCAAACGGAAGAGGAAGCTACTCGGTGGAGAACTAAGCACTGCAAACGGAAGAGGAAGCTACTCGGTGGAGAACTAAGCACTGCAAACGGAAGAGGAAGCTACTCGGTGGAGAACTAAGCACTGCAAACGGAAGAGGAAGCTACTCGGTGGAGAACTAAGCACTGCAAACGGAAGAGGAAGCTACTCGGTGGAGAACTAAGCACTGCAAACGGAAGAGGAAGCTACTCGGTGGAGAACTAAGCACTGCAAACGGAAGAGGAATCTACTCGGTGGAGTACTAAGCACTGCAAACGGAAGAGGAAGCTACTCGGCGGAGTACTAAGCACTGCAAACGGAAGAGGAAGCTACTCGGTGGAGTACTAAGCACTGCAAACGGAAGAGGAAGCTACTCGGTGGAGAACTAAGCACTGCAAACGGAAGAGGAAGCTACTCGGTGGAGAACTAAGCACTGCAAACGGAAGAGGAAGCTACTCGGTGGAGAACTAAGCACTGCAAACGGAAGAGGAAGCTACTCGGTGGAGAACTAAGCACTGCAAACGGAAGAGGAAGCTACTCGGTGGAGAACTAAGCACTGCAAACGGAAGAGGAATCTACTCGGTGGAGTACTAAGCACTGCAAACGGAAGAGGAAGCTACTCGGCGGAGTACTAAGCACTGCAAACGGAAGAGGAAGCTACTCGGTGGAGTACTAAGCACTGCAAACGGAAGAGGAAGCTACTCGGTGGAGAACTAAGCACTGCAAACGGAAGAGGAAGCTACTCGGTGGAGAACTAAGCACTGCAAACGGAAGAGGAAGCTACTCGGTGGAGAACTAAGCACTGCAAACGGAAGAGGAAGCTACTCGGTGGAGAACTAAGCACTGCAAACGGAAGAGGAAGCTACTCGGTGGAGAACTAAGCACTGCAAACGGAAGAGGAAGCTACTCGGTGGAGAACTAAGCACTGCAAACGGAAGAGGAAGCTACTCGGTGGAGAACTAAGCACTGCAAACGGAAGAGGAAGCTACTCGGTGGAGAACTAAGCACTGCAAACGGAAGAGGAAGCTACTCGGTGGAGAACTAAGCACTGCAAACGGAAGAGGAAGCTACTCGGCGGAGTACTAAGCACTGCAAACGGAAGAGGAAGCTACTCGGCGGAGTACTAAGCACTGCAAACGGAAGAGGAAGCTACTCGGTGGAGTACTAAGCACTGCAAACGGAAGAGGAAGCTACTCGGTGGAGAACTAAGCACTGCAAACGGAAGAGGAAGCTACTCGGTGGAGAACTAAGCACTGCAAACGGAAGAGGAAGCTACTCGGTGGAGAACTAAGCACTGCAAACGGAAGAGGAAGCTACTCGGTGGAGAACTAAGCACTGCAAACGGAAGAGGAAGCTACTCGGTGGAGAACTAAGCACTGCAAACGGAAGAGGAAGCTACTCGGTGGAGAACTAAGCACTGCAAACGGAAGAGGAAGCTACTCGGTGGAGAACTAAGCACTGCAAACGGAAGAGGAAGCTACTCGGTGGAGAACTAAGCACTGCAAACGGAAGAGGAAGCTACTCGGTGGAGAACTAAGCACTGCAAACGGAAGAGGAAGCTACTCGGTGGAGAACTAAGCACTGCAAACGGAAGAGGAAGCTACTCGGTGGAGAACTAAGCACTGCAAACGGAAGAGGAATCTACTCGGTGGAGTACTAAGCACTGCAAACGGAAGAGGAAGCTACTCGGTGTAGAACTAAGCACTGCAAACGGAAGAGGAAGCTACTCGGTGGAGAACTAAGCACTGCAAACGGAAGAGGAATCCAGGATCTGTAATTACATTTGTAACTCAAATCATCTTTTACAGCTCCCCTCAACTCTAAATATCTGTGTGTTGTCTGCCCCGCTCTGTGTTTCCAGGCGTCTAACCCCGGTCAGTTTGAGAGTGACAGTGAGGTGTTGTGGCAGCGAGGCCAGCTACCTGACTCAGTGTACCACCACGGCCGGGTCGGCATCAACACCGACCGGCCAGACGAGGCCATGGTCATCCACGGCAACCTGAAGGTGATGGGGTCACTGGTGCACCCCTCCGATATACGGGCTAAAGAGAACGTCCACGAGGTGAGGGGGGTGTATGTGGTGTGTGCTCTGCATGTGTTTGTGTAGTTGTGAAAATGCGTGCTCGATCATGATCCAAATAATCCCTGAGAGAATTGGTTTTTATTTGTGCTATAAAATATTACAATAAATCACAACATGTTATATTCTGTCTTCTGTTCATTGTCCTGAAACCATACAGCCATCGAACTGTAGCTATATGTTCTGTATGTTCTGTTTGTTCTGTATGTTCTGTATGTTCTGTATGTTCTGTATGTTCTGTATGTTCTATATGTTCTGTATGTTCTGTATGTTCTGTATGTTCTGTATGTTCTGTGTGTTCTGTGTGTTCTGTATGTTCTATGTGTTCTGTGTGTTCTGTATGTTCTATATATTCTGTATGTTCTGTATGTTCTATATATTCTGTGTGTTCTATATGTTCTGTGTGTTCTATATGTTCTGTATATTCTGTATGTTCTATGTGTTCTGTGTGTTCTATATGTTCTGTATGTTCTATATGTTCTGTGTGTTCTATATGTTCTGTATATTCTGTATGTTCTGTATGTTCTATATGTTCTATATGTTCTGTGTGTTCTATATGTTCTATATGTTCTGTATGTTCTGTATGTTCTATATGTTCTATATGTTCTGTATGTTCTGTATGTTCTGTATATTCTGTATGTTCTGTATGTTCTATATGTTCTATATGTTCTGTGTGTTCTATATGTTCTGTATATTCTGTATGTTCTGTGTGTTCTATATGTTCTGTGTGTTCTATATGTTCTGTATTTACATTTTACATTTACATTTAAGTCATTTAGCAGACGCTCTTATCCAGAGCGACTTACAAATTGGTGCATTCACCTTATGACATCCAGTGGAACAACCACTTTACAATAGTGCATCTAAATCTTTTAAGGGGGGGGGGGGGTCAGAAGGATTACTTTATCCTATCCTAGGTATTCCTTGAAGAGGTGGGGTTTCAGGTGTCTCCGGAAGGTGGTGATTGACTCCGCTGTCCTGGCGTCGTGAGGGAGTTTGTTCCACCATTGGGGTGCCAGAGCAGCGAACAGTTTTGACTGGGCTGAGCGGGAACTGTACTTCCTCAGTGGTAGGGAGGCGAGCAGGCCAGAGGTGGATGAACGCAGTGCCCTTGTTTGGGTTTAGGGCCTGATCAGAGCCTGAAGGTACTGAGGTGCCGTTCCCCTCACAGCTCCGTAGGCAAGCACCATGGTCTTGTAGCGGATGCGAGCTTCAACTGGAAGCCAGTGGAGAGAGCGGAGGAGCGGGGTGACGTGAGAGAACTTGGGAAGGTTGAACACCAGACGGGCTGCGGCGTTCTGGATGAGTTGTAGGGGTTTAATGGCACAGGCAGGGAGCCCAGCCAACAGCGAGTTGCAGTAATCCAGACGGGAGATGACAAGTGCCTGGATTAGGACCTGCGCCGCTTCCTGTGTGAGGCAGGGTCGTACTCTGCGGATGTTGTAGAGCATGAACCTACAGGAACGGGCCACCGCCTTGATGTTAGTTGAGAACGACAGGGTGTTGTCCAGGATCACGCCAAGGTTCTTAGCGCTCTGGGAGGAGGACACAATGGAGTTGTCAACCGTGATGGCGAGATCATGGAACGGGCAGTCCTTCCCCGGGAGGAAGAGCAGCTCCGTCTTGCCGAGGTTCAGCTTGAGGTGGTGGTCCGTCATCCACACTGATATGTCTGCCAGACATGCAGAGATGCGATTCGCCACCTGGTCATCAGAAGGGGGAAAGGAGAAGATTAATTGTGTGTCGTCTGCATAGCAATGATAGGAGAGACCATGTGAGGTTATGACAGAGCCAAGTGACTTGGTGTATAGCGAGAATAGGAGAGGGCCTAGAACAGAGCCCTGGGGGACACCAGTGGTGAGAGCACGTGGTGAGGAGACAGATTCTCGCCACGCCACCTGGTAGGAGCGACCTGTCAGGTAGGACGCAATCCAAGCGTGGGCCGCGCCGGAGATGCCCAACTCGGAGAGGGTGGAGAGGAGGATCTGATGGTTCACAGTATCGAAGGCAGCCGATAGGTCTAGGAGGATGAGAGCAGAGGAGAGAGTTAGCTTTAGCAGTGCGGAGCGCCTCCGTGATACAGAGAAGAGCAGTCTCAGTTGAATGACTAGTCTTGAAACCTGACTGATTTGGATCAAGAAGGTCATTCTGAGAGAGATAGCGGGAGAGCTGGCCAAGGACGGCACGTTCGAGAGTTTTGGAGAGAAAAGAAAGAAGGGATACTGGTCTGTAGTTGTTGACATCGGAGGGATCGAGTGTAGGTTTTTTCAGCAGGGGTGCAACTCTCGCTCTCTTGAAGACGGAAGGGACGTAGCCAGCGGTCAAGGATGAGTTGATGAGCGAGGTGAGGTAAGGGAGAAGGTCTCCGGAAATGGTCTGGAGAAGAGAGGAGGGGATAGGGTCAAGCGGGCAGGTTGTTGGGCGGCCGGCCGTCACAAGACGCGAGATTTCATCTGGAGAGAGAGGGGAGAAAGAGGTCAGAGCACAGGGTAGGGCAGTGTGAGCAGAACCAGCGGTGTCGTTTGACTTAGCAAACGAGGATCGGATGTCGTCGACCTTCTTTTCAAAATGGTTGACGAAGTCATCTGCAGAGAGGGAGGAGGGGGGAGGAGGGGGAGGAGGATTCAGGAGGGAGGAGAAGGTGGCAAAGAGCTTCCTAGGGTTAGAGGCAGATGCTTGGAATTTAGAGTGGTAGAAAGTGGCTTTAGCAGCAGAGACAGAAGAGGAAAATGTAGAGAGGAGGGAGTGAAAGGATGCCAGGTCCGCAGGGAGGCGAGTTTTCCTCCATTTCCGCTCGGCTGCCCGGAGCCCTGTTCTGTGAGCTCGCAATGAGTCGTCGAGCCACGGAGCAGGAGGGGAGGACCGAGCCGGCCTGGAGGATAGGGGACATAGAGAGTCAAAGGATGCAGAAAGGGAGGAGAGGAGGGTTGAGGAGGCAGAATCAGGAGATAGGTTGGAGAAGGTTTGAGCAGAGGGAAGAGATGATAGGATGGAAGAGGAGAGAGTAGCGGGGGAGAGAGAGCGAAGGTTGGGACGGCGCGATACCATCCGAGTAGGGGCAGTGTGGGAAGTGATGGATGAGAGCGAGAGGGAAAAGGATACAAGGTAGTGGTCGGAGACTTGGAGGGGAGTTGCAATGAGGTTAGTGGAAGAACAGCATCTAGTAAAGATGAGGTCGAGCGTATTGCCTGCCTTGTGAGTAGGGGGGGAAGGTGAGAGGGTGAGGTCAAAAGAGGAGAGGAGTGGAAAGAAGGAGGCAGAGAGGAATGAGTCAAAGGTAGACGTGGGGAGGTTAAAGTCACCCAGAACTGTGAGAGGTGAGCCGTCCTCAGGAAAGGAGCTTATCAGGGCATCAAGCTCATTGATGAACTCTCCAAGGGAACCTGGAGGGCGATAAATGATAAGGATGTTAAGCTTGAAAGGGCTGGTAACTGTGACAGCATGGAATTCAAAGGAGGCGATAGACAGATGGGTAAGGGGAGAAAGGGAGAAAGACCACTTGGGAGAGATGAGGATCCCGGTGCCGCCACCCCGCTGACCAGAAGCTCTCGGGGTGTGCGAGAACACGTGGGCAGACGAGGAGAGAGCAGTAGGAGTAGCAGTGTTATCTGTGGTGATCCATGTTTCCGTCAGTGCCAAGAAGTCGAGGGACTGGAGGGAAGCATAGGCTGAGATGAACTCTGCCTTGTTGGCCGCAGATCGGCAGTTCCAGAGGCTGCCGGAGACCTGGGACTCCACGTGGGTGGTGCGCGCTGGGACCACCAGGTTAGGGTGGCCGCGGCCACGCGGTGTGAAGCGTTTGTATGGTCTGTGCAGAGAGGAGAGAACAGGGATAGACAGACACATAGTTGACAGGCTACAGAAGAGGCTACGCTAATGCAAAGGAGATTGGAATGACACGTGAACTACACGTCTCGAATGTTCAGAAAGTTAAGCTTGCGTTGCAGAAATCTTATTGACCAAAATTATTAAAATGATACAGTACTGCGGAAGTGGGCTAGCTAGCAGTGGCTGCGTTGTTGACTTTGTTTGAGAGTGTCGCTGGCTAGGTAACCTCGGTAGCTAGCTATGTAACCTCGGTAACTGGCTCGTTAATTAGTATAAACTACACAATTGTCTTAGATACAAGGACAGCAAAGACAACTATGTAGCTAGCTAACACTACACTAATCAATCGTTCCGTTGATCCGTTGAATGTAATAGTTTCTACAGTGTTGCTATTCGGTGGCTAGCTGGCTAGCGAGCAGTGTTGACTACGTTACGTTACGTTAAAAGGACGAAAAATAGCTGGCTAGCTAACCGAATTAGTCTAAACTACGCAGTTATCTTAGAAACAAAGACAGCAAAGACAACTATGTAGCTAGCTAACACTACACTAATCGAGTCGTTCCGTTGAATGTAATAGTTACTACAGTGTTGCTGTTCGGTGGCTAGCTGGCTAGGTAGCAGTGTTGACTACGTTACGTTAAAAGTTACGTTAAAAGAACGAAGAATAGCTGGCTAGCTACGCAATTATCTTTGATACAAAGACGGCTAAGTAGCTAGCTAAGATTAAACAAATCAAACCGTTGTACTGTAATGAAATGAAATGAGAATGTGAAAATGATATATATATTCTGTATGTTCTGTGTGTTCTATATGTTCTGTGTGTTCTATATGTTCTGTATATTCTGTATGTTCTGTATGTTCTATATGTTCTATATGTTCTGTGTGTTCTATATGTTCTATATGTTCTGTATGTTCTGTATGTTCTGTGTGTTCTATATGTTCTGTGTGTTCTATATGTTCTATATGTTCTGTGTGTTCTATATGTTCTATATGTTCTGTATGTTCTGTATGTTCTGTGTGTTCTATATGTTCTATATGTTCTATATGTTCTGTATGTTCTGTGTGTTCTGTATGTTCTATATATTCTGTATGTTCTGTATGTTCTATATATTCTGTGTGTTCTATATGTTCTGTGTGTTCTGTATGTTCTCTATGTTCTATATGTTCTATATGTTCTGTATATTCTATATGTTCTGTATGTTCTATATGTTCTGTGTGTTCTATATGTTCTGTATATTCTGTATGTTCTGTATGTTCTATATGTTCTATATGTTCTGTGTGTTCTATATGTTCTATATGTTCTGTATGTTCTGTATGTTCTATATGTTCTATATGTTCTGTATGTTCTGTATGTTCTGTATATTCTGTATGTTCTGTATGTTCTATATGTTCTATATGTTCTGTGTGTTCTATATGTTCTGTATATTCTGTATGTTCTGTGTGTTCTATATGTTCTGTGTGTTCTATATGTTCTGTGTATTCTGTATATTCTGTATGTTCTATATGTTCTGTATATTCTGTATGTTCTGTGTGTTCTATATGTTCTGCGTGTAGCTCCATAGTATCATCCATACATTGTCATCCTCTGTGTGTGTGTGTGTGTGTGTGTGTGTGTGTGTGTGTGTGTGTGTGTGTGTGTGTGTGTGTGTGTGTGTGTGTGTGTGTGTGTGTGTGTGTGTGTGTGTGTGTGTGTGTGTGTGTGTGTGTGTGTGTGTAGGTAAACACTACAGACAACCTGAAGCGGATCAGTCAGATGAGACTGGTTCATTACCAGTACAAGCCTGAGTTTGCTTCCAGCGTGGGAATAGACACCAGCCCAGAAACTGGTAACTTATACAACACTTTGTTTTAGGTTAAACATGATAGAAAACCAACAGCAATCAATAGACAACGAATAGCAATTAATACACAACCAACAGACAATCAATAGACAACCAACAGACAATCAATAGACAACCAACAGACAATCAATAGACAACCAATAGCAATCAATAGACAACCAATAGCAATCAATAGACAACCAATAGCAATTAATACACAACCAACAGACAATCAATAGACAACGAATAGCAATTAATACACAACCAACAGACAATCAATAGACACCCAACAGACAATCAATAGACAACCAATAGCAATCAATAGACAACCAATAGCAATCAATAGACAACCAATAGCAATCAATAGACAACCAACAGCAATCAATAGACAACCAACAGCAATCAATAGACAACCAATAACAATCAATAGACAACCAATAGAAATCAATAGACAACCAATAACAATCAACAGATAACCAATAGACAATCAATAGACAACCAATAACAATCAATAGACAACCAATAACAATCAATAGACAACAAATAGCAATCAATAGACAACCAATAGCAATCAATAGACAACCAATAGACAACCAATAACAATCAATAGACAACCAATAGCCATCAATAGACAACAAATAGCAATCAATAGACAACCAATAGCAATCAATAGACAACCAATAACAATCAATAGACAACCAATATCAATCAATAGACAACCAATAGCAATCAATAGACAACCAATAACAATCAATAGACAACCAATAGCAATCAATACACAACCAATAGACAATCAATAGACAACCAATAACAATCAATAGACAACCAATAACAATCAATAGACAACCAATAGCAATCAATAGACAACCAATAACAATCAATAGACAACCAATAACAACCAATAAACAACAAATAGCAATCAATAGACAACCAATAGCAATCAATAGACAACCAATAGCAATCAATACACAACCAATAGACAACCAATAGCAATCAATAGACAACCAATAGACAACCAATAGCAATCAATAGACAACCAATAGCAATCAATAGACAACCAATAGCAACCAATAGACAACCAATAGCAATCAATAGATAACCAATAGACAATCAATAGACAACCAATAGCAACCAATAGACAACCAATAGCAATCAATAGACAACCAATAGACAACCAATAGCAATCAATAGACAACCAATAGCAATCAATAGACAACCAATAGCAACAAATAGACAACCAATAGACAACCAATAGCAATCAATAGACAACCAATAGCAACAAATAGACAACCACTAGCAATCAATAGACAACCAACAGCAATCAATAGACAACCAATAGCAATCAATACACAACCAACAGACAATCAATAGACAACCAACAGACAATCAATAGACAAACAATAGCAATCAATAGACAACCAATAGCAATCAATAGACAACCAATAGCAATCAATAGACAACCAATAGCAATCAATACACAACCAACAGACAATCAATAGACAACCAACAGACAATCAATAGACAACCAATAGCAATCAATAGACAACCAATAGCAATCAATAGACAACCAATAGCAATCAATAGACAACCAATAGCAATTAATACACAACCAACAGACAATCAATAGACAACGAATAGCAATTAATACACAACCAACAGACAATCAATAGACAACCAACAGACAATCAATAGACAACCAATAGCAATCAATAGACAACCAATAGCAATCAATAGACAACCAATAACAATCAATAGACAACCAACAGCAATCAATAGACAACCAACAACAATCAATAGACAACCAATAACAATCAATAGACAACCAATAGCAATCAATAGACAACCAATAACAATCAATAGACAACAAATAGACAATCAATAGACAACCAATAACAATCAATAGACAACCAATAGCAATCAACAGACAACCAATAGCAATCAATAGACAACCTATAGCAATCAATAGACAACCAATAGACAACCAATAACAATCAATAGACAACCAATAGCAATCAATAGACAACCAATAACAATCAATAGTCAACCAATAGCAATCAATAGACAACCAATAGCAATCAATAGACAACCAATAGCAATCAATACACAACCAATAACAACCAATAAACAACAAATAGCAATCAATAGACAACCAATAGCAATCAATAGACAACCAATAGCAATCAATACACAACCAATAGCAATCAATAGACAACCAATAGCAATCAATACACAACCAATAGCAATCAATACACAACCAATAACAATCAATAGACAACCAATAGCAATCAATAGACAACCAATAGCAATCAATACACAACCAATAGCAATCAATAGACAACCAATAACAATCAATAGACAACCAATAGCAATCAATAGCAATCAATAGACAACCAATAGCAATCAATAGACAACCAATAACAATCAATAGACAACCAATAGCAACCAATAGATAACCAATAGACAATCAATAGATAACCAATAGACAATCAATAGACAACCAATAGCAATCAATAGACAACCAATAGCAATCAATAGACAACCAATAGCAATCAATAGACAACCAATAGACAACCAATAGACAACCAATAGCAATCAATAGACAATCAATAGACAACCAATAGACAACAAATAGACAATCAATAGCACTGGAAATCTATTGTATTCCTATCTTGACATTTGTATCTGTGATCTGTTCTTTTGTTTATACATTCTTCCTGTAGATTGGATTTGTGTTGTGCTTCACCATATTGTCTGTCTCTACCTCTATACATGCTGCTTCACCATATTGTCTGTCCCTACCTCTATACATGCTGCTTCACCATATTGTCTGTCCCTACCTCTATACATGCTGCTTCACCATATTGTCTGTCTCTACCTCTATACATGCTGCTTCACCATATTGTCTGTCTCTACCTCTATACATGCTGCTTCACCATATTGTCTGTCTCTACCTCTATACATGCTGCTTCACCATATTGTCTGTCTCTACCTCTATACATGCTGCTTCACCATATTGTCTGTCTCTACCTCTAGCTGCTTCACCATATTGTCTGTCCCTACCTCTATACATGCTGCTTCACCATATTGTCTGTCTCTACCTCTAGCTGCTTCACCATATTGTCTGTCTCTACCTCTATACATGCTGCTTCACCATATTGTCTGTCTCTACCTCTATACATGCTGCTTCACCATATTGTCTGTCCCTACCTCTAGCTGCTTCACCATATTGTCTGTCTCTACCTCTATACATGCTGCTTCACCATATTGTCTGTCCCTACCTCTAGCTGCTTCACCATATTGTCTGTCTCTACCTCTATACATGCTGCTTCACCATATTGTCTGTCCCTACCTCTAGCTGCTTCACCATATTGTCTGTCCCTACCTCTATACATGCTGCTTCACCATATTGTCTGTCTGTGTTGTATTATTTAGGAGTGATAGGAGTTTACAGTAAAGTGTTGTATTATTTAGGAGTGATAGGAGCTTACAGTAAGGTGTTGTATTATCTAGGAGTGATAGGAATTTACAGTAAAGTGTTGTATTATTTAGGAGTGATAGGAGTTTACAATAAAGTGTTGTATTATTTAGGAGTGATAGGAGTTTACAGTAAAGTGTTGTATTATCTAGGAGTGATAGGAGTTTACAGTAAAGTGTTGTATTATTTAGGAGTGATAGGAGTTTACAATAAAGTGTTGTATTATTTAGGAGTGATAGGAGTTTACAATAAAGTGTTGTATTATTTAGGAGTGATAGGAGTTTACAGTAAAGTGTTGTATTATTTAAGAGTGATAGGAGTTTACAGTAAAGTGTTGTATTATTTAGGAGTGATAGGAGTTTACAGTAAAGTGTTGTATTATTTAGGAGTGATAGGAGTTTACAATAAAGTGTTGTATTATTTAGGAGTGATAGGAGTTTACAGTAAAGTGTTGTATTATTTAAGAGTGATAGGAGTTTACAGTAAAGTGTTGTATTATTTAGGAGTGATAGGAGTTTACAATAAAGTGTTGTATTATTTAGGAGTGATAGGAGTTTACAGTAAAGTGTTGTATTATTTAAGAGTGATAGGAGTTTACAGTAAAGTGTTGTATTATTTAGGAGTGATCGCTCAGGAGGTGCAGCAGATCCTACCTGAAGCCGTGAAGGAAGGAGGAGACGTCATCTGTTCCAATGGAGAGACCATCCCTAAACTACTGGTGGTCAACAAGGTAACACACACACACACACACACACACACACACACACACACAGCAACCGGGAATACTGTTTTCTACCTCCGAGAACTCTGGAAAAGTTTCCGGAATTTTGCAACAGACATTGACTTCTGTGCCTCCCTGCTCCTCCCTCCCTCACTCTCTCCCCCTCCCTTCCTTTCTCGCTCTCTCTCTCTCCCTCTCTCTCTCTCTCTCTCTCTCTCTCTCTCTCTCTCTCTCTCTCTCTCTCTCTCTCTCTCTCTCTCTCTCTCTCTCTCTAGGACCGTATCTTCATGGAGAACGTCGGAGCTGTGAAGGAGCTGTGTAAATTGACTGACAACCTGGAGACTCGTATAGATGAGCTGGAGCGTTGGAGCAGGAAGCTGGCCAAACTCCGCCGCCTGGACAGCATGAAGAGTACCGTGAGCGGAGGCACCACCAGGTAGGACACACCTTTACATGTCAAATACTTTCTAAGAGAAGCACTCTGACTATACCTTTTGGTACTATTCCATTGGTAATCAAGCGCTGGTCCAGTATTTTTAATTATTTGACATACTGAATGTATTGGGTGGATGATTAAAAAATGTTCTTCCTGTCTCTGTCTCCAGCCAATCAGGAAGCCAGTTCAGCAGGACAGGAAGTGGTCCCCTGAAGAAGAAGACAGTTAAACCTGGGAATAAGGTAGATGTTTCCCTACACATGAACACTGGTACAGAACCCCTCCTCTCTCCTTGCTCTCTCTCTCTCTCGCTCAGCCTAGTCCTCCTGGAAAACCAGCATTTCAAATGTCAAACCTGTGTTTTGATGTCATTACAGAGTCCGACTCCTGAGCAGGGCTGCATCAGTCACAGGTTCATGCAGGGAACCATTCTGGCTCTAGTCGTCGTCATGACCTTCAGTGTCATCTCCATGTCCGTACTCTATGTGTTGACACTGCACCACAGAGGGGACGTCATCGAGAAAGATGTGTATGTATGACCACATCATGATACATCAACCATATCCCTGTAGCCCTGAAACATGACCACATCAAGATACATCAACCATATCCCTGTAGCCCTGAAACATGACCACATCATGATACATCAACCATATCCCTGTAGCCCTGAAACATGACCACATCATGATACATCAACCATATCCCTGTAGCCCTGAAACATGACCACATCATGATACATCAACCATATCCCTGTAGCCCTGAAACATGACCACATCATGATACATCAACCATATCCCTGTAGCCCTGAAACATGACCACATCATGATACATCAACCATATCCCTGTAGCCCTGAAACATGACCACACCATGATACATCAACCATATCCCTGTAGCCCTGAAACATGACCACATCATGATACATCAACCATATCCCTGTAGCCCTGAAACATGACCACATCATGATACATCAACCATATCCCTGTAGCCCTGAAACATGACCACATCATGATACATCAACCATATCCCTGTAGCCCTGAAACATGACCACATCATGATACATCAACCATATCCCTGTAGCCCTGAAACATGACCACATCATGATACATCAACCATATCCCTGTAGCCCTGAAACATGACCACATCAAGATACATCAACCATATCCCTGTAGCCCTGAAACATGACCACATCATGATACATCAACCATATCCCTGTAGCCCTGAAACATGACCACATCATGATACATCAACCATATCCCTGTAGCCCTGAAACATGACCACATCATGATACATCAACCATATCCCTGTAGCCCTGAAACATGACCACATCATGATACATCAACCATATCCCTGTAGCCCTGAAACATGACCACATCATGATACATCAACCATATCCCTGTAGCCCTGAAACATGACCACATCATGATACATCAACCATATCCCTGTAGCCCTGAAACATGACCACACCATGATACATCAACCATATCCCTGTAGCCCTGAAACACGACCACATCAAGATACATCAACCATATCCCTGTAGCCCTGAAACATGACCACATCATGATACATCAACCATATCCCTGTAGCCATGAAACATGACCACATCATGATACATCAACCATATCCCTGTAGCCCTGAAACATGACCACATCATGATACATCAACCATATCCCTGTAGCCCTGAAACATGACCACATCATGATACATCAACCATATCCCTGTAGCCCTGAAACATGACCACATCATGATACATCAACCATATCCCTGTAGCCCTGAAACATGACCACATCAAGATACATCAACCATATCCCTGTAGCCCTGAAACATGACCACATCATGATACATCAACCATATCCCTGTAGCCCTGAAACATGACCACATCAAGATACATCAACCATATCCCTGTAGCCCTGAAACATGACCACATCATGATACATCAACCATATCCCTGTAGCCCTGAAACATGACCACATCATGATACATCAACCATATCCCTGTAGCCCTGAAACATGACCACATCATGATACATCAACCATATCCCTGTAGCCCTGAAACATGACCACACCATGATACATCAACCATATCCCTGTAGCCCTGAAACATGACCACATCATGATACATCAACCATATCCCTGTAGCCCTGAAACATGGCCACATCATGATACATCAACCATATCCCTGTAGCCCTGAAACATGACCACATCATGATACATCAACCATATCCCTGTAGCCCTGAAACATGACCACATCATGATACATCAACCATATCCCTGTAGCCCTGAAACATGACCACATCAAGATACATCAACCATATCCCTGTAGCCCTGAAACATGACCACATCATGATACATCAACCATATCCCTGTAGCCCTGAAACATGACCACACCAAGATACATCAACCATATCCCTGTAGCCCTGAAACAAGACCACATCATGATACATCAACCATATCCCTGTAGCCCTGAAACATGACCACATCATGATACATCAACCATATCCCTGTAGCCCTGAAACATGACCACATCAAGATACATCAACCATATCCCTGTAGCCGTGAAACATGACCACATCATGATACATCAACCATATCCCTGTAGCCCTGAAACATGACCACATCAAGATACATCAACCATATCCCTGTAGCCCTGAAACATGACCACATCATGATACATCAACCATATCCCTGTAGCCCTGAAACATGACCACATCATGATACATCAACCATATCCCTGTAGCCCTGAAACATGACCACATCATGATACATCAACCATATCCCTGTAGCCCTGAAACATGACCACATCATGATACATCAACCATATCCCTGTAGCCCTGAAACAAGACCACATCATGATACATCAACCTGTACACTAGCCCTGAAACATGACCACATCAAGATACATCAACCATATCCCTGTAGCCCTGAAACATGACCACATCATGATACATCAACCATATCCCTGTAGCCCTGAAACATGACCACATCAAGATACATCAACCATATCCCTGTAGCCCTGAAACATGACCACACCATGATACATCAACCATATCCCTGTAGCCCTGAAACATGACCACATCATGATACATCAACCATATCCCTGTAGCCCTGAAACAAGACCACATCATGATACATCAACCTGTACACTAGCCCTGAAACATGACCACATCAAGATACATCAACCATATCCCTGTAGCCCTGAAACATGACCACATCAAGATACATCAACCATATCCCTGTAGCCCTGAAACATGACCACATCATGATACATCAACCATATCCCTGTAGCCCTGAAACATGACCACATCAAGATACATCAACCATATCCCTGTAGCCCTGAAACATGACCACATCATGATACATCAACCATATCCCTGTAGCCCTGAAACATGACCACATCATGATACATCAACCATATCCCTGTAGCCCTGAAACATGACCACATCATGATACATCAACCATATCCCTGTAGCCCTGAAACATGACCACACCATGATACATCAACCATATCCCTGTAGCCCTGAAACATGACCACATCATGATACATCAACCATATCCCTGTAGCCCTGAAACATGGCCACATCATGATACATCAACCATATCCCTGTAGCCCTGAAACATGACCACATCATGATACATCAACCATATCCCTGTAGCCCTGAAACATGACCACATCATGATACATCAACCATATCCCTGTAGCCCTGAAACATGACCACATCAAGATACATCAACCATATCCCTGTAGCCCTGAAACATGACCACATCATGATACATCAACCATATCCCTGTAGCCCTGAAACATGACCACACCAAGATACATCAACCATATCCCTGTAGCCCTGAAACAAGACCACATCATGATACATCAACCATATCCCTGTAGCCCTGAAACATGACCACATCATGATACATCAACCATATCCCTGTAGCCCTGAAACATGACCACATCAAGATACATCAACCATATCCCTGTAGCCCTGAAACATGACCACATCATGATACATCAACCATATCCCTTTAGCCCTGAAACATGACCACATCAAGATACATCAACCATATCCCTGTAGCCCTGAAACATGACCACATCATGATACATCAACCATATCCCTGTAGCCCTGAAACATGACCACATCATGATACATCAACCATATCCCTGTAGCCCTGAAACATGACCACATCATGATACATCAACCATATCCCTGTAGCCCTGAAACATGACCACATCATGATACATCAACCATATCCCTGTAGCCCTGAAACAAGACCACATCATGATACATCAACCTGTACACTAGCCCTGAAACATGACCACATCAAGATACATCAACCATATCCCTGTAGCCCTGAAACATGACCACATCATGATACATCAACCTGTACACTAGCCCTGAAACATGACCACATCAAGATACATCAACCATATCCCTGTAGCCCTGAAACATGACCACATCATGATACATCAACCATATCCCTGTAGCCCTGAAACATGACCACACCAAGATACATCAACCATATCCCTGTAGCCCTGAAACAAGACCACATCATGATACATCAACCATATCCCTGTAGCCCTGAAACATGACCACATCATGATACATCAACCATATCCCTGTAGCCCTGAAACATGACCACATCAAGATACATCAACCATATCCCTGTAGCTCTGAAACATGACCACATCATGATACATCAACCATATCCCTGTAGCCCTGAAACATGACCACATCAAGATACATCAACCATATCCCTGTAGCCCTGAAACATGACCACATCATGATACATCAACCATATCCCTGTAGCCCTGAAACATGACCACATCATGATACATCAACCATATCCCTGTAGCCCTGAAACATGACCACATCATGATACATCAACCATATCCCTGTAGCCCTGAAACATGACCACATCATGATACATCAACCATATCCCTGTAGCCCTGAAACATGACCACATCATGATACATCAACCATATCCCTGTAGCCCTGAAACATGACCACATCATGATACATCAACCATATCCCTGTAGCCCTGAAACATGACCACATCATGATACATCAACCATATCCCTGTAGCCCTGAAACATGACCACATCATGATACATCAACCATATCCCTGTAGCCCTGAAACATGACCACATCAAGATACATCAACCATATCCCTGTAGCCCTGAAACATGACCACATCATGATACATCAACCATATCCCTGTAGCCCTGAAACATGACCACATCAAGATACATCAACCATATCCCTGTAGCCCTGAAACATGACCACACCATGATACATCAACCATATCCCTGTAGCCCTGAAACATGACCACATCATGATACATCAACCTGTACACTAGCCCTGAAAGATGACCACATCATGATACATCAACCATATCCCTGTAGCCCTGAAACATGACCACATCATGATACATCAACCATATCCCTGTAGCCCTGAAACATGACCACATCATGATACATCAACCATATCCCTGTAGCCCTGAAACATGACCACATCATGATACATCAACCATATCCCTGTAGCCCTGAAACATGACCACATCAAGATACATCAACCATATCCCTGTAGCCCTGAAACATGACCACATCATGATACATCAACCATATCCCTGTAGCCCTGAAACATGACCACATCAAGATACATCAACCATATCCCTGTAGCCCTGAAACATGACCACACCATGATACATCAACCATATCCCTGTAGCCCTGAAACATGACCACATCATGATACATCAACCATATCCCTGTAGCCCTGAAACATGACCACATCATGATACATCAACCATATCCCTGTAGCCCTGAAACATGACCACATCATGATACATCAACCATATCCCTGTAGCCCTGAAACATGACCACATCATGATACATCAACCATATCCCTGTAGCCCTGAAACATGACCACATCATGATACATCAACCATATCCCTGTAGCCCTGAAACATGACCACATCAAGATACATCAACCATATCCCTGTAGCCCTGAAACATGACCACATCATGATACATCAACCATATCCCTGTAGCCCTGAAACATGACCACATCAAGATACATCAACCATATCCCTGTAGCCCTGAAACATGACCACACCATGATACATCAACCATATCCCTGTAGCCCTGAAACATGACCACATCATGATACATCAACCTGTACACTAGCCCTGAAAGATGACCACATCATGATACATCAACCATATCCCTGTAGCCCTGAAACATGACCACATCATGATACATCATCCATATCCCTGTAGCCCTGAAACATGACCACATCATGATACATCATCCATATCCCTGTAGCCCTGAAACATGACCACATCATGATACATCAACCATATCCCTGTAGCCCTGAAACATGGCCACATCATGATACATCAACCATATCCCTGTAGCCTTGAAACATGACCACATCAAGATACATCAACCTGTACACCAGCCCTGAAACATGACCACATCATGATACATCAACCATATCCCTGTAGCCCTGAAACATGACCACACCATGATACATCAACCATATCCCTGTAGCCCTGAAACATGACCACATCATGATACATCAACCATATCCCTGTAGCCCTGAAACATGACCACGTCATGATATATCAACCATATCCCTGTAGCCCTGAAACATGACCACGTCATGATACATCAACCATATCCCTGTAGCCCTGAAACATGACCACATCATGATACATCAACCATATCCCTGTAGCCCTGAAACATGACCACATCATGATACATCAACCATATCCCTGTAGCCCTGAAACATGACCACATCATGATACATCAACCATATCCCTGTAGCCCTGAAACATGACCACATCATGATACATCAACCATATCCCTGTAGCCCTGAAACATGACCACATCAAGATACATCAACCATATCCCTGTAGCCCTGAAACATGACCACATCAAGATACATCAACCATATCCCTGTAGCCCTGAAACATGACCACATCAAGATACATCAACCATATCCCTGTAGCCCTGAAACATGACCACATCATGATACATCAACCATATCCCTGTAGCCCTGAAACATGACCACATCATGATACATCAACCATATCCCTGTAGCCCTGAAACATGACCACATCAAGATACATCAACCATATCCCTGTAGCCCTGAAACATGACCACATCATGATACATCAACCATATCCCTGTAGCCCTGAAACATGACCACATCATGATACATCAACCATATCCCTGTAGCCCTGAAACATGACCACATCATGATACATCAACCATATCCCTGTAGCCCTGAAACATGACCACATCATGATACATCAACCATATCCCTGTAGCCCTGAAACAAGACCACATCATGATACATCAACCTGTACACTAGCCCTGAAACATGACCACATCAAGATACATCAACCATATCCCTGTAGCCCTGAAACATGACCACATCATGATACATCAACCTGTACACTAGCCCTGAAACATGACCACATCAAGATACATCAACCATATCCCTGTAGCCCTGAAACATGACCACATCATGATACATCAACCATATCCCTGTAGCCCTGAAACATGACCACACCAAGATACATCAACCATATCCCTGTAGCCCTGAAACAAGACCACATCATGATACATCAACCATATCCCTGTAGCCCTGAAACATGACCACATCATGATACATCAACCATATCCCTGTAGCCCTGAAACATGACCACATCAAGATACATCAACCATATCCCTGTAGCTCTGAAACATGACCACATCATGATACATCAACCATATCCCTGTAGCCCTGAAACATGACCACATCAAGATACATCAACCATATCCCTGTAGCCCTGAAACATGACCACATCATGATACATCAACCATATCCCTGTAGCCCTGAAACATGACCACATCATGATACATCAACCATATCCCTGTAGCCCTGAAACATGACCACATCATGATACATCAACCATATCCCTGTAGCCCTGAAACATGACCACATCATGATACATCAACCATATCCCTGTAGCCCTGAAACATGACCACATCAAGATACATCAACCATATCCCTGTAGCCCTGAAACATGACCACATCATGATACATCAACCATATCCCTGTAGCCCTGAAACATGACCACATCAAGATACATCAACCATATCCCTGTAGCCCTGAAACATGACCACACCATGATACATCAACCATATCCCTGTAGCCCTGAAACATGACCACATCATGATACATCAACCTGTACACTAGCCCTGAAAGATGACCACATCATGATACATCAACCATATCCCTGTAGCCCTGAAACATGACCACATCATGATACATCAACCATATCCCTGTAGCCCTGAAACATGACCACATCATGATACATCAACCATATCCCTGTAGCCCTGAAACATGACCACATCATGATACATCAACCATATCCCTGTAGCCCTGAAACATGACCACATCAAGATACATCAACCATATCCCTGTAGCCCTGAAACATGACCACATCATGATACATCAACCATATCCCTGTAGCCCTGAAACATGACCACATCAAGATACATCAACCATATCCCTGTAGCCCTGAAACATGACCACACTATGATACATCAACCATATCCCTGTAGCCCTGAAACATGACCACATCATGATACATCAACCATATCCCTGTAGCCCTGAAACATGACCACATCATGATACATCAACCATATCCCTGTAGCCCTGAAACATGACCACATCATGATACATCAACCATATCCCTGTAGCCCTGAAACATGACCACATCATGATACATCAACCATATCCCTGTAGCCCTGAAACATGACCACATCATGATACATCAACCATATCCCTGTAGCCCTGAAACATGACCACATCAAGATACATCAACCATATCCCTGTAGCCCTGAAACATGACCACATCATGATACATCAACCATATCCCTGTAGCCCTGAAACATGACCACATCAAGATACATCAACCATATCCCTGTAGCCCTGAAACATGACCACACCATGATACATCAACCATATCCCTGTAGCCCTGAAACATGACCACATCATGATACATCAACCTGTACACTAGCCCTGAAAGATGACCACATCATGATACATCAACCATATCCCTGTAGCCCTGAAACATGACCACATCATGATACATCATCCATATCCCTGTAGCCCTGAAACATGACCACATCATGATACATCATCCATATCCCTGTAGCCCTGAAACATGACCACATCATGATACATCAACCATATCCCTGTAGCCCTGAAACATGGCCACATCATGATACATCAACCATATCCCTGTAGCCTTGAAACATGACCACATCAAGATACATCAACCTGTACACCAGCCCTGAAACATGACCACATCATGATACATCAACCATATCCCTGTAGCCCTGAAACATGACCACACCATGATACATCAACCATATCCCTGTAGCCCTGAAACATGACCACATCATGATACATCAACCATATCCCTGTAGCCCTGAAACATGACCACGTCATGATATATCAACCATATCCCTGTAGCCCTGAAACATGACCACGTCATGATACATCAACCATATCCCTGTAGCCCTGAAACATGACCACATCATGATACATCAACCATATCCCTGTAGCCCTGAAACATGACCACATCATGATACATCAACCATATCCCTGTAGCCCTGAAACATGACCACATCATGATACATCAACCATATCCCTGTAGCCCTGAAACATGACCACATCATGATACATCAACCATATCCCTGTAGCCCTGAAACATGACCACATCAAGATACATCAACCATATCCCTGTAGCCCTGAAACATGACCACATCAAGATACATCAACCATATCCCTGTAGCCCTGAAACATGACCACATCAAGATACATCAACCATATCCCTGTAGCCCTGAAACATGACCACATCATGATACATCAACCATATCCCTGTAGCCCTGAAACATGACCACATCAAGATACATCAACCATATCCCTGTAGCCCTGAAACATGACCACATCATGATACATCAACCATATCCCTGTAGCCCTGAAACATGACCACATCATGATACATCAACCATATCCCTGTAGCCCTGAAACATGACCACATCATGATACATCAACCATATCCCTGTAGCCCTGAAACATGACCACATCATGATACATCAACCATATCCCTGTAGCCCTGAAACATGACCACATCAAGATACATCAACCATATCCCTGTAGCCCTGAAACATGACCACATCATGATACATCAACCATATCCCTGTAGCCCTGAAACATGACCACATCATGATACATCAACCTGTACACTAGCCCTGAAACATGACCACATCATGATACATCAACCATATCCCTGTAGCCCTGAAACATGACCACATCATGATACATCAACCATATCCCTGTAGCCCTGAAACATGACCACATCATGATACATCAACCATATCCCTGTAGCCCTGAAACATGACCACACCATGATACATCAACCATATCCCTGTAGCCCTGAAACATGACCACATCATGATACATCAACCATATCCCTGTAGCCCTGAAACATGACCACATCATGATACATCAACCATATCCCTGTAGCCCTGAAACATGACCACATCATGATACATCAACCATATCCCTGTAGCCCTGAAACATGACCACATCATGATACATCAACCATATCCCTGTAGCCCTGAAACATGACCACATCATGATACATCAACCATATCCCTGTAGCCCTGAAACATGACCACATCATGATACATCAACCATATCCCTGTAGCCCTGAAACATGACCACATCATGATACATCAACCATATCCCTGTAGCCCTGAAACATGACCACATCAAGATACATCAACCATATCCCTGTAGCCCTGAAACATGGCCACATCATGATACATCAACCATCAACCATATCCCTGTAGCCCTGAAACATGACCACATCATGATACATCAACCATATCCCTGTAGCCCTGAAACATGACCACATCATGATACATCAACCATATCCCTGTAGCCCTGAAACATGACCACATCAAGATACATCAACCATATCCCTGTAGCCCTGAAACATGACCACATCATGATACATCAACCATATCCCTGTAGCCCTGAAACATGACCACACCAAGATACATCAACCATATCCCTGTAGCCCTGAAACATGACCACATCATGATACATCAACCATATCCCTGTAGCCCTGAAACATGACCACATCAAGATACATCAACCATATCCCTGTAGCCCTGAAACATGACCACATCAAGATACATCAACCATATCCCTGTAGCCCTGAAACATGACCACATCATGATACATCAACCATATCCCTGTAGCCCTGAAACATGACCACACCATGATACATCAACCATATCCCTGTAGCCCTGAAACATGACCACATCATGATACATCAACCATATCCCTGTAGCCCTGAAACATGACCACATCATGATACATCAACCATATCCCTGTAGCCCTGAAACATGACCACATCATGATACATCAACCATATCCCTGTAGCCCTGAAACATGACCACATCATGATACATCAACCATATCCCTGTAGCCCTGAAACATGACCACATCATGATACATCAACCATATCCCTGTAGCCCTGAAACATGACCACATCAAGATACATCAACCATATCCCTGTAGCCCTGAAACATGACCACATCATGATACATCAACCATATCCCTGTAGCCCTGAAACATGACCACATCATGATACATCAACCATATCCCTGTAGCCCTGAAACATGACCACATCAAGATACATCAACCATATCCCTGTAGCCCTGAAACATGACCACATCATGATACATCAACCATATCCCTGTAGCCCTGAAACATGACCACATCAAGATACATCAACCATATCCCTGTAGCCCTGAAACATGACCACATCAAGATACATCAACCATATCCCTGTAGCCCTGAAACATGACCACACCATGATACATCAACCATATCCCTGTAGCCCTGAAACATGACCACATCATGATACATCAACCATATCCCTGTAGCCCTGAAACATGACCACATCAAGATACATCAACCATATCCCTGTAGCCCTGAAACATGACCACATCAAGATACATCAACCATATCCCTGTAGCCCTGAAACATGACCACATCATGATACATCAACCATATCCCTGTAGCCCTGAAACATGACCACAAAGGAGTCACCAGCCATGTCTCAGGGCTGCATGCACCCTTGTATACTACATCCTACAGTACATCACACAAACCAGTTTCACTCCACTCTCCTGTGTACTCTCTGCCTTCTGTAGCCATGTGTGTGATATCGCTGTTCTTTTCCTTATGTCCTCTGTAGCTATGTAGCTTCCTGCTCCCTGTATGTCTCTTATGTCCTCTGTAGCTGTGTAGCTTCCTGCTCCCTTTATGTCTCTTATGTCCTCTGTAGCTATGTAGCTTCCTGCTCCCTATATGTCTCTTATGTCCTCTGTAGCTATGTAGCTTCCTGCTTCCTATATGTCTCTTATGTCCTCTGTAGCTGTGTAGCTTCCTGCTCCCTGTATGTCTCTTATGTCCTCTGTAGCTATGTAGCTTCCTGCTCCCTATATGTCTCTTATGTCCTCTGTAGCTGTGTAGCTTCCTGCTCCCTATATGCCTCTTATGTCCTCTGTAGCTATGTAGCTTCCTGCTCCCTATATGCCTCTTATGTCCTCTGTAGCTATGTAGCTTCCTGCTCCCTATATGTCTTTTATGTCCTCTGTAGCTACGTAGCTTCCTGCTCCCTATATGTCTCTTATGTCCTCTGTAGCTACGTAGCTTCCTGCTCCCTATATGTTTCTTATGTCCTCTGTAGCTATGTAGCTTCCTGCTCTCTGTATGTCTCTTATGTCCTCTGTAGCTATGTAGCTTCCTGCTCCCTATATGTCTCTTATGTCCTCTGTAGCTACGTAGCTTCCTGCTCCCTATATGTTTCTTACGTCCTCTGTAGCTATGTAGCTTCCTGTTCCCTATATGTCTCTTATGTCCTCTGTAGCTACGTAGCTTCCTGCTCCCTGTACATCTCTTGGATGCCCCTCTTCACTGCTACAGTCACTTTCTGTCCACCACTCTGTCCATGGTATGCTCTCCCTCTACCTTTCTTTCCTCATTCCTTTCTTCCTCTACCTTTCTCTCTCTTTTATTTTTTCGTTCCCTACTCTCGTTCCCTACTCTCGTTCCCTACTCTCGTTCCCTACACTCGTTCCCTACTCTCGTTCCCTACACTCGTTCCCTACTCTCGTTCCCTGCTCTCGTTCCCTACTCTCGTTCCCTTCTCTCGTTCCCTACACTCGTTCCCTGCTCTCGTTCCCTGCTCTCCTTCCCTGCTCTCGTTCCCTACTCTCGTTCCCTGCTCTCCTTCCCTGCTCTCGTTCCCTGCTCTCGTTCCCTGCTCTCGTTCCCTCCTCTCGTTCCCTACTCTCGTTCCCTGCTCTCCTTCCCTGCTCTCGTTCCCTACTCTCCTTCCCTGCTCTCGTTCCCTGCTCTCCTTCCCTGCTCTCGTTCCCTACTCTCCTTCCCTGCTCTCGTTCCCTCCTCTCGTTCCCTACTCTCGTTCCCTGCTCTCGTTCCCTCCTCTCGTTCCCTCCTCTCGTTCCCTACTCTCCTCTCTCTTATCTTTGATTGATGCCGTACTTCAAGTTGGTAATTAGGGTGTTTTCCAGGCTGTGTCTCAAGAGGTCATGACTCATTTCTACTGTTGACTTGGTTGTTCAGTCTGGAACATTCCATGAAGTAGGCCTATACTGGCAAATGTATTCTGAAAGAGTAGGGTGAAAGGTCAACACAGCACTAACACTGTACAACCCAATCCACTAGTCTCATATTCAAAACTCTGTATGATTACTTTGGAATGAGAAACACTTTATTGTTCACCCATAGTGGAAATGTGGATTGTGTTTCACCACTTAAAAACAGCCATTAAACACCAGCATGAGCACATCATTCTGGAGACCATTAAATAATCTATACAAAGTACAAAGGTAACATTTCAGCATTCATTACTATTCTATCACATGTGATGATTGTGCAATATCTATGCCCCTCCTCATCTGATGCCATCTGCTAGGAATTCTATTCCAATCCCTTCTATTCCATTCTATTCTATTGCCTTCTATTCCCTTCCATTCTATTCCATTCTATTCTATTGCCTTCTATTCCATTCTATTCTATTCCCTTCTATTCCCTTCCATTCCATTCTATTATATTGCCTTCTATTCCATTCTATTCTATTCCCTTCTATTCCATTCTATTCTATTGCCTTCTATTCCCTTCCATTCTATTCCCTTCCATTCTATTCCCTTCTATTCCAATCCCTTCTATTCCCTTCTATTCAAATCCCTTCTATTCCCTTCTATTCCAATCCCTTCTATTCCATTCTATTCTATTCTATTGCCTTCTATTCCATTCCATTCTATTCCCTTCTATTCCAATCCATTCTATTCCCTTCTATTCCAATCCATTCTATTCCCTTCTATTCCCTTCTATTATATTCCCTTCCATTATATTCCCTTCTATTCCCTTATATTATATTCCTTTCTATTCTATTCCATTCCATCTCCCTTCTCTTCTCACTGTACTATATGTTTTCATACCCCTCTGGTCCAGGTCTACAGAGGGATCATCTAGGATGGCCTCTGCTCCTCAATCCACCATCTCGACACGTCAAGGTCAGAGACACACAGACATATGAATCCCTCTTTGGAATGCTAGATGGGCAGTATTTAGTGGTAGACAGGACTAGCTATCTCTGAGGCTTATTTACCAGTATTTAGTGGTAGAAAGGACTAGCTATCTCTGAGGCTTATTTACCAGTATTTAGTGGTAGAAAGGACTGTGGTAGAAAGGACTAGCTATCTCTGAGGCTTATTTACCAGTATTTAGTGGTAGAAAGGACTAGCTATCTCTGAGGCTTATTTACCAGTATTTAGTGGTAGAAAGGACTAGCTATCTCTGAGGCTTATTTACCAGTATTTAGTGGTAGAAAGGACTAGCTATCTCTGAGGCTTATTTACCAGTATTTAGTGGTAGAAAGGACTAGCTATCTCTGAGGCTTATTTACCAGTATTTAGTGGTAGAAAGGACTAGCTATCTCTGAGGCTTATTTACCAGTATTTAGTGGTAGAAAGGACTAGGTATCTCTGAGGCTTATTTACCAGTATTTAGTGGTAGATAGGACTAGCTATCTCTGAGGCTTATTTACCAGTATTTAGTGGTAGAAAGGACTAGCTATCTCTGAGGCTTATTTACCAGTATTTAGTGGTAGAAAGGACTAGCTATCTCTGAGGCTTATTTACCAGTATTTAGTGGTAGAAAGGACTAGCTATCTCTGAGGCTTATTTACCAGTATTTAGTGGTAGAAAGGACTAGCTATCTCTGAGGTTTATTTACCAGTATTTAGTGGTAGAAAGGACTAGCTAACTCTGAGGCTTATTTACCAGTATTTAGTGGTAGAAAGGACTAGCTATCTCTGAGGTTTATTTACCAGTATTTAGTGGTAGAAAGGACTAGCTATCTCTGAGGCGTATTTACCAGTATTTAGTGGTAGAAAGGACTAGCTATCTCTGAGGTTTATTTACCAGTGTTTAGTGGTAGAAAGGACTAGCTATCTCTGAGGCTTATTTACCAGTATTTAGTGGTAGAAAGGACTAGCTATCTCTGAGGCTTATTTACCAGTATTTAGTGGTAGAAAGGACTAGCTATCTCTGAGGCTTATTTACCAGTATTTAGTGGTAGAAAGGACTAGCTATCTCTGAGGCTTATTTACCAGTATTTAGTGGTAGAAAGGACTAGCTATCTCTGAGGCTTATTTACCAGTATTTAGTGGTAGAAAGGACTAGCTATCTCTGAGGCTTATTTACCAGTATTTAGTCGTAGAAAGGACTAGCTATCTCTGAGGCTTATTTACCAGTATTTAGTGGTAGAAAGGACTAGCTATCTCTGAGGCTTATTGACCAGTATTTAGTGGTAGAAAGGACTAGCTATCTCTGAGGTGTATTTACCAGTATTTATTGGTAGAAAGGACTAGCTATCTCTGAGGTTTATTTACCAGTATTTAGTGGTAGAAAGGACTAGCTATCTCTGAGGCTTATTTACCAGTATTTAGTGGTAGAATGGACTAGCTATCTCTGAGACTTATTTACCAGTATTTAGTGGTAGAAAGGACTAGCTATCTCTGAGGCTTATTTACAATTGTTAGTTATTGGACCGACTATGTATTTGTAACAGACTTTAAGATCTAAACACGTGTATAGAGTATTGTTTTAGGGTTCTCATAAAGACATTAGAAACCAAACTGATCCTACAGGACATCATCACGAATCAATGTACAGTGGAGAGAACAAGTATTTGATACACTGCCGATTTTGAAGGTTTTCCTACTTACAAAGCATGTAGAGGTCTGTAATTTGTATCATTGGTACAATTCAACCGTGAGAGACGGAATCTAAAACAAAAATGCAGAAAATCACATTGTATGATTTTTAAGTAATTAATTTTCATTTTATTGCATGACATAAGTATTTGATACATCAGAAAAGCAGAACTTAATATTTGCTACAGAAACCTTTGTTTGCAATTACAGAGATCATACGTTTCCTGTAGTTCTTGACCAGGTTTGCACACACTGCAGCAGGGATTTTGGCCCACTCCTCCATGCAGACCTTCTCCAGATCCTTCAGGTTTCGGGGCTGTCGCTGGGCAATACAGACTTTCAGCTCCCTCCAAAGATTCTCTATTGGGTTCAGGTCTGGAGAATGGCTAGGCCACTCCAGGACCTTGAGATGCTTCTTACGGAGCCACTCCTTAGTTGCCCTGGCTGTGTGTTTCGGGTCGTTGTCATGCTGGAAGACCCAGCCACGACCCATCTTCAATGCTCTTATTGAGGGAAGGAGGTTGTTGGCCAAGATCTCGCGATACATGGCCCTATCCATCCTCCCCTCAATACGGTGCAGTCGTCCTGTCCCCTTTGCAGAAAAGCATCCCCAAAGAATGATGTTTCCACCTCCATGCTTCACGGTTGGGATGGTGTTCTTGGGGTTGTACTCATCCTTCTTCTTCCTCCAAACACGGCGAGTGGAGTTTAGACCAAAAAGCTCTATTTTTGTCTCATCAGACCACATGACCTTCTCCCATTCCTCCTCTGGATCATCCAGATGGTCATTGGCAAACTTCAGACGGGCCTGGACATGTGCTGGCTTGAGCAAGGAGACCTTGCGTGCGCTGCAGGATTTTAATCCATGACGGCGTAGTGTATTACTAAGGGTTTTCTTTGAGACTGTGGTCCCAGCTCTCTTCAGGTTATTGACCAGGTCCTGCTGTGTAGTTCTGGGCTGATCCCTCACCTTCCTCGTGATCATTGATGCCCCACGAGGTGAGATCTTTAATGGAGCCCCAGACCGAGGGTGATTGACCGTCATCTTGAACTTCTTCCATTTTCTAATAATTGCGCCAACAGTTGTTGCCTTCTCACCAAGCTGCTTGCCTATTGTCCTGCAGCCCATCCCAGCCTTGTGCAGGTCTACAATTTTATCCCTGATGTCCTTACACAGCTATCTGGTCTTGGCCATTGTGGAGAGGTTGGAGTCTGTTTGATTGAGTGTGTGGAGAGGTGTATTTTATACAGGTAACGAGTTCAAACAGGTGCAGTTAATACAGGTAATGAGTGGAGAAGAGGAGGGCTTCTTAAAGAAAAACTAACAGGTCTGTGAGAGCTGGAATTCTTACTGGTTGGTAGGTGATCAAATACTTATGTCATGCAATAAAATGCAAATGAATTACTTAAAAATCATACAATGTGATTTTCTGGAATTTTGTTTTAGATTCCGTCTCTCACAGTGTAAGTGTACCAATGATAAAAATTACAGACCTCTACATGCTTTGGAAGTAGGAAAACCTGCTAAATCGGCAGTGTATCAAATACTTGTTCTCCCCACTGTATATATGTTATGAACCTATCTATTCTGTGTAGATACAGTCCCACCCTCTCCTTCACTGGCCAATCCTGCAGCTTGCTGTCCACCTACAACTGCCACAAACAACCAATCAGCAACTACTCTGTCGCCAAGCAACAACCAGTCTACATTGGGTAAGAAAACATTGACCCATCTGTCATTCATAACCTATGATCAGCATAACCTATGATCAGCATAACCTATGATCAGCATAACCTATGATCAGCATAACCTATGATCAGCATAACCTATGATCAGCATAACCTATGATCAGCATAACCTATGATCAGCATAACCTATGATCAGCATAACCTATGATCAGCATAACCTATGATCAGCATAACCTATGATCAGCATAATCAGTGAGTAAGCATTTCATAAATGCTTAAGTGACATTACTGTGACACAGCAAATATATCAACTTGTGTTTGTTGCTATAAGCATTAAATGGTACCGGTCTCCATTAAATGGTACCGGTCTCCATTAAATGGTACCTGTCTCCATTAAATGGTACCGGTCTCCATTAAATGGTACCTGTCTCCATTAAATGGTACCTGTCTTTATTAAATGGAACCGGTCTCCATTAAATGGTACCGGTCTCCATTAAATGGCACTGGTCTCCATTAAATGGTACCGGTCTCCATTAAATGGTACCTGTCTCCATTAAATGGTACCTGTCTGCATTAAATGGTACCGGTCTCCATTAAATGGTACCGGTCTCCATTAAATGGTACCGGTCTCCATTAAATGGTACCGGTCTCCATTAAATGGTACCTGTCTCCATTAAATGGTACCTGTCTCCATTAAATGGTACCGGTCTCCATTAAATGGTACCTGTCTCCATTAAATGGTACCTGTCTCCATTAAATGGTACCGTGTGGCTCAGTTGGTAGAGCATGGCGCTTGCAACGCCAGGGTAGTGGGTTCATTCCCCACGGGGGGACCAGGATGAATATGTATGAACTTTCCAATTTGTAAGTCGCTCTGGATAAGAGCGTCTGCTGAATGACTTAAATGTAAATGTAAATGTACCGGTCTCCATTAAATGGTACCTGTCTTTATTAAATGGAACCGGTCTCCATTAAATGGTACCGGTCTCCATTAAATGGTACCGGTCTCCATTAAATGGTACCTGTCTCCATTAAATGGTACCGGTCTCCATTAAATGGTACCAGTCTCCATTAAATGGTACCGGTCTCCATTAAATGGTACCTGTCTCCATCCTCTCTCCTATAGAAGTGAGTAGTCCGGTCCCTACACTGCGCAGCATCAACAAGAAGGCCAAGTCCAGGCCTATGGACAAGGACGGACGCTTCCGGAACCGTCTCAGCCACACCTCCACCCCCATCTACCTGTCCAAGGCTAAGAAACCTGCCCCTGCAGAAGACCTGGGGGACGTAGGGGGAGTGGGGGGGGTCAACAACCGGCTGCCTGGACCGGGCGGGCCTGAAGACCAGCAGACACTGCCCCTGCCTCAGAGACAACGCAGGGACAACACACACATCAGCACGGAGGTGGAAACAGGAGGAAGACCATTCCCTTCCCTTATAGATCTGCACATCCTGGAGACAGACCAACACATCTCATCACACAACTGTCCCCATCCTGACAGCTGCAGGTGGGTCTTCCTCTGTGGTTCTCTACACAGCTGTGGGTCTTCCTCTGTGGTTCTCTACACAGCTGTGGGTCTTCCTCTGTGGTTCTCTACACAGCTGTGGGTCTTCCTCTGTGGTTCTCTACACAGCTGTGGGTCTTCCTCTGTGGTTCTCTACACAGCTGTGGGTCTTCCTCTGTGGTTCTCTACACAGCTGTGGGTCTGCCTGTGAGGTTCTCATGACACTTTGTGGAATACATGACACTTTGTGGAATACATGACACATGTGGAATTCATGACACCACGTAGATATTGTGACTGCATTGTATAATGATTTTTGGTTTTGTCCACAGCTATTCCGTATCACTCCAAGGAACCAGGAACTCCTCCATGTCACAAATCACTCTACACATGAGGTGAGTACACACGGCCTGCTACACACATTCACCTGAACCAACACGACCTGCTACACACCTTCACCTGAACCACCACGGCCTGCTACACACATTCACCTGAACCAACACGGCCTGCTACACACCTTCACCTGAACCAACACGGCCTGCTACACACCTTCACCTGAACCAACACGGCCTGCTACACACCTTCACCTGAACCAACACGGCCTGCTACACACCTTCACCTGAACCAACACGACCTGCTACACACCTTCACCTGAACCAACACGGCCTGCTACACACCTTCACCTGAACCAACACGGCCTGCTACACACCTTCACCTGAACCACCACGGCCTGCTACACACATTCACCTGAACCAACACGGCCTGCTACACACCTTCACCTGAACCAACACGGCCTGCTACACACCTTCACCTGAACCAACACGGCCTGCTACACACCTTCACCTGAACCAACACGGCCTGCTACACACCTTCACCTGAACCAACACGACCTGCTACACACCTTCACCTGAACCAACACGGCCTGCTACACACCTTCACCTGAACCTTCACCTGAACCAACACGACCTGCTACACACCTTCACCTGAACCAACACGACCTGCTACACACCTTCACCTGAACCTTCACCTGAACCAACACGACCTGCTACACACCTTCACCTGAACCAACACGAGCTGCTACACACATTCACCTGAACCAGCTCTGGTCATGTTCACCTGACAGCTACGGTATATCTACCGTTCACCTGACAGCTACGGTACATCTACCGTTCACCTGACAGCTACGGTACATCTACCGTTCACCTGACAGCTACGGTACATCTACCGTTCACCTGACAGCTACGGTACATCTATCTACCGTTCACCTGACAGCTACGGTACATCTACCGTTCACCTGACAGCTACGGTACATCTACCGTTCACCTGACAGCTACGGTATATCTACCGTTCACCTGACAGCTACGGTATATCTACCGTTCACCTGACAGCTACGGTACATCTATCTACCGTTCACCTGACAGCTACGGTACATCTACCGTTCACCTGACAGCTACGGTACATCTATCTACCATTCACCTGACAGCTACGGTACATCTACCGTTCACCTGACAGCTACGGTACATCTACCGTTCACCTGACAGCTACGGTACATCTACCGTTCACCTGACAGCTACGGTACATCTACCGTTCACCTGACAGCTACGGTACATCTACCGTTCACCTGACAGCTACGGTACATCTACCGTTCACCTGACAGCTACGGTATATCTACCGTTCACCTGACAGCTACGGTACATCTACCGTTCACCTGACAGCTACGGTACATCTACCGTTCACCTGACAGCTACGGTACATCTACCGTTCACCTGACAGCTACGGTATATCTACCATTCACCTGACAGCTACGGTACATCTACCGTTCACCTGACAGCTACGGTATATTTACTGTTCACACACATACAACTGCCAGGCACACCAACTCGCGGATATTTCCAGTGATAAGAATAACAACAGTACTAACGATATTATATTCCTCCCTCCCGTCCTCAGTTCCAGTGCCAGTGTGTGGGTCAAACAGTGTGGAGTCACCAGAGGACGTCTGTGTCCTGACCACAGAGAGACCGAGCTCTATGCTGGAGAAAGAACAGTTACTGAGGTACATCTACACACCATCATGATAAAACATTACAGATGTTACTGAACAGGGGTTGGGGTCAATCCCACTTCACCTGACATTACAATACTTCTCAAATTCACTGTGGAATTGACCCCAACCCTTGTTACTGACTTCCCAGCTTATGGAGCTACTGACTGACCTCTTGACCTCTTTCTCCTCAGGGGACAGATCACCTGTGGTCAGTATCTGTACTGTCATTCCAGGACGTTACCTATCACTTCAGAGTGGCCAAGTCTGTGAGTATTGAATTTAAATACATTTGACCATTTTAAAATCCATATAAAAGTTGCGTCCTCTAAACTTGACCTCTGTCCTCTTCTCCTTCTGGCAGAGTGAAGTGAGGTGTGGCGTAGAGGATGAGAACGTATCCACCACACCGCCATACTCTGACTTCTACTTCCTCATTCAAAGCAGCTGCTCGTGAGAGGAGAGGAAACTAAGCATGCAAACTAGTGTGCTGCTTTGAACGTATCCCCAGACTGACACAGGGTATCTTAACTAGTACACCTCCTATCCCATCCTTCTCTCTCTCTCTCTGGCTCCTTCCAAACAATAGGGGATCGAAAAACTATTTGTTCTGCTCTCAAACTTATGAGAGAGGCATGAATGTGGAACTGTATCCACCCAAGCTCCGATGCCTTACATGATGTCATGATGATATAGACTTACAGTGTATTCGGAGAGTATTCAAACCCCTTGACTTTTTCCATATTTTATCACATTTTACATAAGTATTCAGACCCTTTACTCAGTGCTTTGTTGAAGCACCTTTGGCAGTGATTACAGCCTCTTTCTTGTCTTCTTGGGTATGACGCTACAAGGTTGGCACACCTGTATTTGGGGAGTTTCTCCCATTCTTCTCTGCAGATCCTCTCAAGCTCTGTCAGGTTGGATGGGGAGCGTCACTGTACAGCTATTTTCAGGTCTCTCCAGAGATGTTCGATTGGGTTCAAGTCCGGGCTCTAGCTCGGCCACTCAAGGATATTCCGAAACTTGTCCCGAAGCCACTCCTGCGTTATCTTGGTTGTGTGATTAGGGTCGTTGTCCTGTTGGAAGGTGAACCTTCGCCCCAGTCTGAGGTCCTGAGCGCTCTGGAGCAGGTTTTCATCAAGGATCTCTCTGTACTTTGCTCCATTCATCTTTCCCTCGATCCTGACTAGTCTCCCAGTCCCTACCGCTGAAAGACATCCACATAGCATGATGCTGCCACCACCATGCTCCACCGTAGGGATGGTGCCAGGTTTCCTCCAGACGCTTGGCATTCAGGCCAAAGAGTTCAATCTTGGTTTCATCAGACTAGAGAAGGATGATCAATGGAAACAGGATGCACCTGCACTTTCAAGTCTCACAGCAAAGGGTCTGAATACTTATGTAAATAAGGTATTTCTGTTTTTTAAATTTTTATTCTTTTTGTTTTTGCTTTGTCATTATGGGGTATTGTGTGTAGATTGATGATGGGGGAGAAAAAAAAATTTAATCCATTTTAGAATAAGGTTTTACCGTAACAAAATGTGGAAAAAGTCAAGGGGTCTGAATACTTTCTGAATGCTCTGTACATTATGTCTTAATAACTATGTTTTTTTGCCAATTTATAGCATCCTTACACATTTTACTGAACTGGTTTTCTTATCCACACTCTAACCATTCCTGATGACTGAAAACAAAACTCTGTTTTGAACTAATGGTTTAATGTTTAATGGAAATTCCATTTGGTTCTAGAACACAAGTGGCTACGTCCCAAATGGAACCCCATTCACTCTATTGTGTACTAAATAGGGAATAGGGTACCATTGGGTACGCAGACTGTGCCTCAGCAAATAATAAGGGGGAGTCATGTTCACAGCTGGTCTCAGTGGCGTATCAAGAGTAACGTTATATTACAGCTGGTCTCAGTGGTGTATCAAGAGTAACGTTATATTACAGCTGACTTCAGTGGCGTATCAAGAGTAACGTTATATTACAGCTGACTTCAGTGGCTTATCAAGAGTAACGTTATATTACAGCTGACTTCAGTGGCGTATCAAGAGTAACGTTATATTACAGCTGGTCTCAGTGGCGTATCAAGAGTAACGTTATATTACGTACCGGGCTGCTTTATTCTGGGTCAGATTGATTTACTCACTGGGTGCGTCCAAATGGCACCCTATTCCCTATATAGTGCACTACTTGCACGTAGTGTATAAATGTGTCTTAACAGATAAGCTACTGGTCGGTGGGATGTGATTTCAGCTACATCAGATTGTTTTTGGTGATGATGGATCTATACAGGTAGCTAGCTGATCCCATGAAGGTCAATGTTATATAAAGAAACAGGAGAACACACATTTTAATTTTAAATGCATTGAACCACAGGAGTAAATACGTTTTATATCTACAAGGAATGAGTCACCATGATCAGACTGGATATCAACTCAGATAACTGGGAACATTGCACAATGCTGAGGATAAACACTATACACTGTATAAGAACCATGTCTTTCTAAGTACACAGTATGTATGATCTCAGCAGCACAGCTACACTGTATGATCTGGAACACTGAATATACACTGTATGATCTGGAACACTGAATATACACTGTATAATCTGGAACACTGTATATACACTGTATAATCTGGAACACTGTATATACACTGTATAATATGGAACACTGAATATACACTGTATAATCTGGAACACTGTATGATCTGGAACACTGAATATACACTGTATAATCTGGAACACTGAATAATCTGGAACACTGTATATACACTGTATAATCTGGAACACTGTCTGATCTGGAACACCGTACTGGAACCATAGAATTAGAATGATTCTCATTCTGTGATTCTAATTCTATGACTGGATGGAACACTGTATACACTGTCTGATCTGGAACACTGTATATACACTGTCTGATCTGGAACACTGTATATACACTGTCTGATCTGGAACACCGTACTGGAACCATAGAGTTAGAATGATTCTAATTATATGACTGGATGGAACACTGTATACACTGTATAATCTGGAACACTGTATATACACTGTATAATCTGGAACACTGTATAATCTGGAACACTGTATATACACTGTATAATCTGGAACACTGTATATACACTGTATAATCTGGAACACTGTATATACACTGTATAATATGGAACACTGAATATACACTGTATAATCTGGTATATACACTGTATAATCTGGAACACTGTATATACACTGTATAATCTGGAACACTGTATATACACTGTATAATCTGGAACACTGTATATACACTGTATAATCTGGAACACTGTATATACACTGCATAATCTGGAACACTGTATATACACTGTATAATCTGGAACACTGTATAATCTGGAACACTGTATATACACTGTATAATCTGGAACACTGTATATACACTGTATAATCTGGAACACTGTATACACACTGCATAATCTGGAACACTGTATATACACTGTATAATCTGGAACACTGTATATACACTGATAATCTGGAACACTGTATACACACTGTATAATCTGGAACACTGAATATACACTGTATAATCTGGAACACTGTATATACACTCTATAATCTGGAACACTGTATACACACTGCATAATCTGGAACACTGTATATACACTGTATAATCTGGAACACTGTATAATCTGGAACACTGTATATACACTGTATAATCTGGAACACTGTATATACACTGTATAATCTGGAACACTGTATATACACTGTATAATCTTGAACACTGTATAATCTGGAACACTGTATATACACTGTATAATCTGGAACACTGTATATACACTGTATAATCTGGAACACTGTATATACACTGTATAATCTGGAACACTGTATACACACTGCATAATCTGGAACACTGTATATACACTGTATAATCTGGAACACTGTATATACACTGATAATCTGGAACACTGTATACACACTGTATAATCTGGAACACTGAATATACACTGTATAATCTGGAACACTGTATATACACTGTATAATCTGGAACACTGTATACACACTGCATAATCTGGAACACTGTATATACACTGTATAATCTGGAACACTGTATAATCTGGAACACTGTATATACACTGTATAATCTGGAACACTGTATATACACTGTATAATCTTGAACACTGTATAATCTGGAACACTGTATATACACTGTATAATCTGGAACACTGTATATACACTGTATAATCTGGAACACTGTATGATCTCAGCATCTGATAATTGCATCCATTGTTCAGGTCCAACACTGACTATATGTTTGAACAACAATGAAAATACTTTTTACGCTGTAATTTGCCCACTGGAATCTTAATACACTGTAACTCACTCACAGGACCACTAGTAAATACTACATTTGTGTTTAAGACAAAGTACTTTCTTAGCTACATGTATGTTAACTTTATATGCTTGAATTGTAGAAGATTGTCGATTCCTTTCTGCTCTCGATGATGATGTTGATAACCCACACAAATATCAACATCTGAATGATGTTTTTTAAACCGCTGGTGCCTTATCTTTCTCGACAAGGAGGTCGGCTTATCTTGAGACAGAAGCGGCTCATGGACTTGATTGAATGCTGACTGATTGAATGCTGTTCACGTTTGAGCCACAGAGTGTTTAAATCCTATTTATTTAAACTACCAAAGGTGGCCATTTTGTGCAACTGAAGGAGAAAAAGGTTTGGCCAGAAGCCCCGCTAGCAGCCTACTGAAAGAGTCACGGATTTATACACTTGGCACATTGTATTATTCTAGCCTTTCTATTCATTGCTCTGAATCTGTGTAACGCTTTTTGTCTTCCCCTCCCTGACGGGAAACATCACCCTTTCCCTTAAGCCATGTTTATAACTATAAATCTCCTTTGGAAAACACACCTCTTCACATGTACCATGTTATTAGCCTATACTTTTTGTAGTGATATCTTTTCCTTACTCACTGACCACTGTCCTGTTGGATATACTATTGACTATATTCCTCATATGTCATGCAATACAGTATTTAGTATATACATGTATTAGTACGTGATGAAGGACCCTTTGGATATTGGTATCTGAATGTCACAAGTTAACAAAATATGTATTCCCATCTCACGGGCATTCAGAATGCACCATCTCTCCAATACAGAGACCTGGGCCCGTATTCAGAAATCACCTTAGGAGTACTGATCTAGGATCAGGCCTTAGGGTAGGAGTACTGATCTAGGATCAGGCCTTAGGGTAGGAGTACTGATCTAGGATCAGGTCTTATGGTAGAAGTACTGATCTAGGATCAGGCCTTAGGGTGGGAGTACTGATCTAGGATCAGGCCTTAGAGGAGGAGTACTGATCTAGGATCAGGCCTTAGAGGAGGAGTGCTAATCTAGGATCAGATTCCCATTGTCCATGTCCAAAAGAAATATCCTTGATCACAAATGCAGGCCCCTGGTGGGTTGAAACAGTTGTATTGACACAATGTCCCTCTAACCAGGTGTGTTAAATCTTACCTGACCTGTCATAAGAAATCTAAATTAAAAAACAAATAATCAAATGAATATACTTAATTGAAGATGACACAATATAAAATATATAGTATTATACTGTATTACCAATATGATTTTGTCATACATGAGTACAGTGTACTGTTTTAGCTTATTTAAAATGCACCAGCCAGCCTTTATAGTGACACCAGCATAGTACTTGTAGTTTAGCACTGTATATATGAACTGCTTAATGCTCTGATGCTGGTTCCAACTGGTTCAAACTAGTTCCAACTGGTTCAAACTGGTTCCAACTGGTTTAAAATGGTATAGAAACTCATTACATGTTACTGTGTAGCTTCATTTTGTAACAATCTATGCTCCTTTTTTATGTTATTTCTGTATTATCACTATCATTTTTACTCTTTATTACTGTATCATGTATGTTGTATCATTAATATGTAAATGTTGTTTTATGAAATTCTATGCCAATCAAAATCACTATTCTCCTTTTACCTGTTTCACAGAGAAAGAAAACACATGGGTGTGCGCACACACACACACACACACACACACACACACACACACACACACACACACACACACACACACACACACACACACACACACACACACACAGGACTTTCTAATTAAAACTTTACAATGAAACGATCAAATCACTGATTTTGAAATACATTTATCTTCTTACTCTAATTCTTATGGCTTAAAGCCCTTCAGAACACTAAAATACTTGATGAACATTGAATCACTTTGTAAAGCATATTCACCCCCTCCCTCATTCACCTCTATACTAGTCCTGTTCCTGCTTTAAAAGTTCTCCTTATAAATCTGTGCTTTTTAGTCGAACCTCTTACTTTGTTTTTAATACATGATCATGGCATTTATTTTTAAGTCTTTGCTGTTTTCGTCTCTTTTTTTTGTTTGTTTTGAAGAGCTTGTTGTCATAATATGAATGCATGCAGTAAATAAAATATTGATTGAAAACAAAATGTGTTTTGGTTGGTGGAGAGCGAGAGAGAGAGAGCCCTAAACAGCATATCACAGCCAGGAACATAGTTATTTTATCGATTCATTTTAAGATTAGCACAATTTCATGTAAAATAATCTGTTAAATTATTTTGTGCTAATCTTAAAATTAATCTAATGTAAAAATCTCTGTTTCGGAATAAAACATGGAATAAATAAACTCAGGATTCCGCATGAAACTGTTTCTCCAGCCCGCTAGGTGGCGGCCAAGTATTTTTACGCTGGCTTGAGAACGTCGGGAGAACTGACGTGGCTCTTATCTAGTATTGAGATTCTGCAGTAGGAACAAGAAACTCAACAAAATGGTAAGTGATTTGTAGCTAATGCACAATTTTATAAGAATAACTTGATCATGAAATGCGACTTATAGCTATAGATCTGTCTAAATCCTAACATATGTATTCAAATGGTTGTTGTAGCTAGGCATTTCCGTGTTGTAATGGCTAGCTTGCTAGCCAACATTAGCTAACTAGCCCAATATTGGACTAAAGGAGCCTAAATTCACGTTACTCCTTATTCCAAGGATTTGTGTTACATGTTCTGCTTATTAAAATACAAATTGACTCTGGAAACCAAAACAGCCAAATACTGAAATTAAGTGGAAATCTCAATTGCAATACGGTTCTAGAAACACAAATCCCTGTTCAGGTCACAAACGTTAAATATCAATCAATCAAATGTATTTATATAGCCCTTCTTACATCAGCTGATATCTCAAAGTGCTGTACAGAAACCCAGCCTAAAACCCCAAACAGCAAGCAATGCAGGTGTAGAAGCACGGTGGCTAGGAAAAACTCCCTAGAAAGGCCAGAACCTAGGAAGAAACCTAGAGAGGAACCAGGCTATGAGGGGTGGCCAGTCCTCTTCTGGCTGTGCCGGGTGGAGATTATAACAGAACATGGCCAAGATGTTCAAATGTTCAGAACAGGCAGAACAGTTGAAACTGGAGCAGCAGCACGGCCAGGTGGACTGGGGACAACAAGGAGTCATCAGGCCAGGTAGTCCTGAGGCATGGTCCTAGGGCTCAGGTCCTCTGAGGGAAAGAAAGAGAGAATTAGAGAGAGAGCATGCTTAAATTCACACAGGACACCGGATAAGACACTTACTGTTTTGTTTTAACACAGTTGCAGCATACAGTATTTTTCAGTGACTACAGGTTTGTGGTGTCTGTCTTCCGTTTACACGCAGGTGGTCAGAGAAGCAGATAACTCATTAGCGCAGGTAGTCAGTCAGTCCTCTGTCTTGCGTCTGTTTTCCGTAAACAAGCGCTGTAACATGGAGATATGGCCTTGTGGGAACCCTAACCCTATAAAAAGGTGTGAATTAATTTAACCTTTCGTTTTTGGAAAACTTTTTCTCTCCGATATGAAATATCCGTATGATTCCAAAACCGTACGGCAAGCGATGCTGTTAATGTTCAGACCAAGCCTCCGGGCTGAATAGGCATTTTTTTCGATGGCTTGTTTAAAAATATTTGTAGGTACATACCGGCCGTGTCGGGAGTAAAGGAAGATGGTTGCTCAGCGAAACTCCATATTTGGTGATAAATGAACGTATTTTGACAACGTTTACAGAGCTGACTTGTCTCGTTAAATAAAAATGGGAGTTTGATTTGGAGTTTTCTGGGCGAGAGGTCTCTAACGCACAGATACTAGTTCAGCTAACGTTATTCATTAACGCTATGTCTGTAGCTAGTGAACTATGTTTCATAGCTACTCATCATTTAATCGAATAGCATAACATGTAGCTATGTTATGATGGGAATACAGTAGTTAGCTATAGTAATATAGCGGAACAATATAGATCAAGCTTAACTAGCTACTGTAGCTAGTAAGCTAACACCCAATACAGCCTCCCACAGACAATGCCAAGTTAAGACCAGAGAACTTCACCTGTTATGATCAAGTCAGTCAATAAGCCGTTTGATCTGTACATAACTCATATTTACCTCGTTAGTAAGTTGAAACCCCATGTTTATTTATAGCAACATACCTGTCCATTTAGAAATGTGGGATATTGTCCCTAACCAGAAGCACACTGAGTGAATCTCTACATTGTCTCCGTTCTTCTTCCCTCAGGAGCTGGAGGCTATGACTCGATACACCAGTCCGGTGAACCCGGCAGTCTTCCCACACCTCACTGTGGTCCTACTGGCTATCGGCATGTTCTTCACTGCGTGGTTCTTTGTGTATCCTTCCATGGTCATCTGTTTTCATAGTGACTTTTTTATTTTTAACCACGAATCAGTGGTCTTCAAACCTGGGGAATGGGGACACTGAACGTGTCGGCTTTTGTTGCAGCCCAGTATTAACACACCAACGTCAACTAATATGCCCTGTGTCTCTCTACGACTTAGGAATGAAGAACAGTGATTGATAACAGGCTGAGATTTGGATAACAGGCTGATAGAAGCGGTTGCTGAGTCTGAATATTCACAGAGATAATATACACTACTGTAGGTGAATGTGTTGACAATAAGTGAGACGATGTATATATATTTTCCCGATAGACTGGATGTAACGGTTGGTCTGTTGTGTACCACTACGATTAGCACCATAACTCTTCTCCCAGCTACGAGGTAACGTCCACTAAATACACCAGAGACGTGTACAAAGAGCTGCTCATCTCCCTGGTGGCGTCTCTCTTCATGGGCTTCGGAGTACTGTTTCTGTTACTGTGGGTCGGCATCTACGTCTGACGGGTAAGGAAACAGAGACTTATGCTGCATTCATGATGAGTCGGAACCTCGTGAGTTACATGTATTTTCGTAGAGCGAGCTTCCTATTGGTTGATTCGGGATACTTCCCAAGTGGGAAAACTCGGACCTGGTATTAACTCTTTACAATGAGTTTCCAGGTCGGACATTTCTCAATTTCCGTGTTCTGACACTCATTCACCATAGTGTTTCATGTCTATGATCCCTGTGTGTGTCCTGTTACAGGTTGTTATATTGCCAAATGATACAGAAGAACATTCCAGTGGAACAGAAGGACATCATGAAGTGGGCTCCACCACAGACACAGAAGATGGACTGCACTGACAAGAGGGTGGGGATTGGGGTTGCCTTTCACTAAATAAAGAGACATTTGTACTAAACTGCGTAGTTTCTACTGGTAATGAAAGGAGGCCGCCTGTGTGTTTTGTTTTTAAAGGTCCTTATTACAAATCTGTGTTGATTCCAGGTAGGTATCAAAATGTGGAAACTAAAAGAGATGGAAACCTGCACACTATCTAAAGAGGAATAAATCCCAAACTGAGGCTTATATGCTCAATGCAGGAAAAAGGTAAACAAAACCATTTGGTATCAAGTCATAGGCAGCTTTTTATTAATGCACTTTTACTCGCTGAACTTTTGGGCACTATGATGTCCAAATAAAACGTATTTTGCTTCTGTATTTAAGCCTCCGTTTTGGATTCATACCTAGTCTTTACTGGTGAAATTGTGACAGCATTGGAGTGAGCCAGCCTATTGATGGTTTGGAAGTGACTTCATTAGTCAGAGGACTGCAGTAGAAATAAATCACCACAAGGTGGTGCTAGAGACGTCTCCCAGAGGGCACCACAGTGAATCTGAATTGTAATGCCTTGATTCCTTGCACCCTCTCTCCTCGCTTCCTTCTCAAAACCCCATTGGATGAGGTCAAACCTTTGACCTTGTCATGAAATGAGTTTTAAGGATGTGAGGAATCAAGGCAATTCAATTCAGATTGTCCCCAATAAGTCAGTGATTGCAGTATTATTTTTAAACTTCCGTTTAGTAGTCGTGACAACTACCTAGACACATCTCATTCACAAAGGTGACATGACTGTTCAGGAAAGAATCTGGTGTTTCAAGATCCTCATGCCAACGGCCCTGGCATTGACATGGGAGTAGGAAGTCCAAGAACATATGGAAATCTGTAGAAATAAAACTAGTATAAATCACTATGTGATCCGGCTGCAGATCAGAATTAGACTGCCTGTGTAGACGCAGCCATAGAGAGATGTATCTAGCACTTTATTTGGAGTGAATGCAGTAAATGTAACTTTGAGATACAGCTTGTATGCCCCCGGCCTAGGGAATGCAGTGAGGTGCTGTTTCAGACCACTGTGGTCTAATAGTGGTGGTGCCTTAAACCCCAATCCCAGATTTATATCTGCGCTACAGACAGAGCAGTCAGTCTCCATCTGGCCCCGGTGTTACCCTCGTGGACCATCTGGCCGCGGTGTTACCCTCGTGACCATCTTGCCCCGGTGTTACCCTCGTCACCATCTTGCCCCGGTGTTACCCTCGTGACCATCTGGCCCCGGTGTTACCCTCGTGATCATCTGGCCCCGGTGTTACCCTCGTGTCCATCTGGCCCCGGTGTTACCCTCGTGTCCATCTGGCCCCGGTGTTACCCTCGTCACCATCTTGCCCCGGTGTTACCCTCGTGTTCATCTGGCCCCGGTGTTACCCTCGTGACCATCTGGCCCCGGTGTTACCCTCGTGTCCATCTGGCCCCGGTGTGACCATCTGGCCCCGGTGTTACCCTCGTGACCATCTGGCCCCAGGGAGTAACTACAATGTTGTTGATCCATCCTCAGTTTTCTATCACAGCGATTAAACTCTATAACTGTTTTAAAGTCACCATTGGCCTCAAAGGGATATTTAATGTCTGCTTTAAAAAAAAGACCAATAGGTGTCCTTCTTTACAAGGCATTGGCCTAATGGTCAAATCAAATTGCATTTGTCACATGCGCCAAATACAACAGGTGGAGACCTTACAGTGAACTGCTTACTGACAAGCCCTTAACCAACAATGCAGTTTGTGTTTAAAAAAAAAACTACCAATAGGTGCCCTTCTTTGAGGCGTTGGAAAACCTCCCTGGTCTTTGTGGTTGAATCTGTGTTTGAAATTCACTGCTCGACTGAGGGACCTTACAGATAATTGTATGTTTGGGGTACAGAGATGAGGTAGTCATTCAGAAATCATGTTAAACACTATTATTACACACAGAGTGAGTCAATGCAACGTATTATGTGACTTGTTAAGCAAATGTTTACTCCTGAATGTATTTAGGCTCCTTACCATAACAAAGGGGTTGAATACTTATTGACTCAAGACATTTCAGCTTTTCATTTTTTATTAACTTGTGAAACAATTGAAACATAATTCCTCTTTGACATTATGGGGTATTGTATATAGGCCAGTGACCAGAAAATGTAAATTTAATCAATTTTAAATTCAAGCTGTAACAACACGTGGAAGAAGTGTGAAGACACTGCATGCCTCCCAAATGGCATTATATTCCCTATTTAGTGCACTACTCTCTCTGGACCCATAGGGCTCTGGTCTAAAGTAGTGCACTATGTAGGGAATAGGGTTCTATAGGGACCTGGTCTAAAGTAGTGCACTATGTAGGGAATAGGGTTCTATAGGGCCCTGATCTAAAGTAGTACGCTATGTAGGGAATAGGGTTCTATAGGGCCCTGGTCTAAAGTAGTGCACTATATAGGGAATAGGGTTCTATAGGGCCCTGGTCTAAAGTAGTGCACTATGTAGGGAATAGGGTTCTATAGGACCCTGGTATAAAGTAGTACGCTATGTAGGGAATAGGGCTCTGGTCTAAAGTAGTGCACTAAATAGGGAATAGGGTTCTATAGGGCTCTGGTCTAAAGTAGTGCACTATGTAGGGAATAGGGTTCTATAGGGCCCTGGTCTAAAGTAGTGCACTATATAGGGAATAGGGCTCTGGTCTAAAGTAGTGCACTAAATAGGGAATAGGGTTCTATAGGGCTCTGGTCTAAAGTAGTGCACTATGTAGGGAATAGGGTTCTATAGGGCCCTGGTCCAACTTGTAAGTCGCTCTGGATAAGAGCGTCTGCTAAATGACTTAAATGTAATGTAAATGGTCTAAAGTAGTGCACTATATAGGGAATAGGGCTCTGGTCAACAGTAGTGTACTATATAGGGAATAGGGCTCTGGTCTAAAGTAGTGCACTATATAGGGAATAAGGCTCTGGTCTATAGTAATACCACTATATAGGGAATAGGGCTCTGGTCTAAAGTAGTGCACTATATAGGGAATAGGGCTCTGGTCTAAAGTAGTGCACTAAATAGGGAATAGGGTTCTATAGGGCTCTGGTCTAAAGTAGTGCACTATGTAGGGAATAGGGTTCTATAGGGCCCTGGTCTAAAGTAGTGCACTATGTAGGGAATAGGGTTCTATAGGGCCCTGGTCTAAAGTAGTGCACTATATAGGGAATAGGGCTCTGGTCAACAGTAGTGTACTATATAGGGAATAGGGCTCTGGTCAACAGTAGTGTACTATATAGGGAATAGGGTTCTGGTCAACAGTAGTGTACTATATAGGGAATAGGGCTCTGGTCAACAGTAGTGTACTATATAGGGAATAGGGCTCTGGTCTAAAGTAGTGCACTATGTAGGGAATAGGGTTCTATAGGGCTCTGGTCTAAAGTAGTGCACTATGTAGGGAATAGGGTTCCATAGGGCTCTGGTCTAAAGTAGTGCACTATGTAGGGAATAGGGTTCTATAGGGCCCTGGTCTAAAGTAGTACGCTATGTAGGGAATAAGGTTCTATAGGGCCCTGGTCTAAAGTAGTGCACTATATAGGGAATAGGGTTCTATAGGGCCCTGGTCTAAAGTAGTGCACTATGTAGGGAATAGGGTTCTATAGGGCCCTGGTCTAAAGTAGTACGCTATGTAGGGAATAGGGTTCTATAGGGCCCTGGTCTAAAGTAGTGCACTATATAGGGAATAGGGTTCCATAGGGCCCTGGTCTAAAGTAGTGCACTATGTAGGGAATAGGGTTCTGGTCTAAAGTAGTGCACTATATAGGGAATAGGGTTCTGGTCTAAAGTAGTGCACTATATAGGGAATAGGGTTCTGGTCTAAAGTAGTGCACTATATAGGGTTCCATTTAGGAGTGAGACGGTATCACATTTTAGTTTAAACACTGAAATTAATTGCCATTGTGCATTTGTTTTTTTTAAATCCATTGGAGGAAAACCTGAGATTGTCCTTTAGTGTCATCTGCCTCTAGTAACAACACTAGTCCATATTAGTGGAGCATCTTGATTGAGAAACTACCAGGATGGACCACTCTTTCTCCTAGCTCTATCCTACTCCAGGGTCGTGTTCAGTAGGGCACACCGTAGCAAAATGTTTTGAAACTGAAAACCATGGGCGTTTCTTATTGGACAAGGCCAGATAGTCCCTCCCATGTCAGTTTTCTTCTGGTGTCAAATGAACATGACCCACCCAGGTAGTGAAAGTCTGTCACCAGTCTGGCGGACCTCACTTGGTACTAGATCCTCCAGTCCCTCCCTCCTCACTGACGAGCCATCGCGAAGGAATCCCTCAGCCAGACCGAATCGTCTTACGGCCGCGGGTCGCCCAGACACTCTGTCGTCCGTTTGTAGCAGTAGTAATACAACGCTGCAGCTGTGGAACAGAAGGACAGAGTTGGTTAAATGTCCCAAACACATCACAAACCAACATGTTGTTTAGTCTGGTTAAATGTCTCAACACACATCACAAACCAACATGTTGTTTAGTCTGGTTAAATGTCTCAACACACATCACAAACCAACATGTTGTTTAGTCTGGTTAAATGTCCCAAACACATCACAAACCAACATGTTGTTTAGTCTGGTTAAATGTCCCAAACACATCACAAACCAACATGTTGTTTAGTCTGGTTAAATGTCCCAAACACATCACAAACCAACATGTTGTTTAGTCTAGTATTAGCATCATTAATAAAAGCAACCATTTGCCAGTGCTAATGCCTAAGACGCGTCACAAAGTTAACAAACATGTTTGTCAGTTAAGTAGGCTTGTGAAAAGAAGCAACCACTTATCAAGCCTCAAAAAAAGTACAGCTGAATAAACCTAAGTGGTACTGAGAGCAGGTCTTTCTCTTCAAACATACCAACCCTCTGGAAGACAGAGAGAACCTGTAGGACGTTTGTCCAGGTCTAACTGTTGGACTCCAGCCATCTCAGGCTCTAGAGGAAACATCAAAACATGATCAATGTTTAGAACTACATCTGTACACAACATGTATTATTTCTGATGAGAGTTAGAATCCTGTCCCTCCTACGCCCCTCTCTCTCTGTGTGTCCGTACGTACCACTACCCAGCAGGGAAAGGAGATGCTGAGGGTGAGGTAGATGGCACACAGCATCAGTGAGCCTTTAAACCTCTCCAGTAGCAGAGCGACCTGGAACACGGACGTGTTAAACATCATCAGCAGAATGATGATCACGTTGAACAGCGAGGCTATGTCCTGGATGCTGGAACACACAGGTTATAAAATCACAGTTAGGCCTAAACATTACAGTAATTATAAACAAAGTAAGTAAGACCTGATTGTTATTGGGAAAGATTTTGGAACATTTTCAAAAACAACAAAATAAAAAATAACTAGCTATTAAGTTGGGTGAATTTTGGCCCATTCCTCCTGACAGAGCTGATGTAACTGAGTCAGGTTTGCTCGCTTTTTCAGTTCTGCCCACAAAATGTCTATAGGATTGAGGTCAGGGCTTTGTGATGGCCACTCCAATACCTTGACTTCGTTGTCCTTAAGCCATTTTGCCACAACTTTGGAAGTATGCTTGGGGTCATTGTCCATTTGGAAGACCCATTTGCGACCAAGCATTAACTTCCTGACTGATGTCTTGAGATGTTGCTTCAATATATCCACCAAATGTTCCTCCCTCATGATGCCATCTATTTTTTTTAAATGCACCAGTCCCTCTTGCAGCAAAGCACCCCCACAACATGATGCTGCCACCCCGTGCTTCACGGTTGGGATGGTGTTCTTCGGCTTGTAAGCCTCTCCCTTTTTCCTGCAAACATAACGATGGTCATTATGGCCAAACAGTTCTATTTTTGTTTCATCAGACCAGAGGACATTTCTCCAAAAAGTAAAATCTTTGTCCCCATGTGCAGTTGCAAACCGTAGTCTGGCTTTTTTTATGGTGGTTTTGGAGCAGTGGCTTCTTCCTTGCTGAGCGGCCTTTCAGGTTAAGTCGATATAGGACTCGTTTTACTGTGGATATAGATACTTTTGTACCTGTTTCCTCAAGCATCTTCACAAGGTCCTTTGCTGTTGTTCTGGGATTGATTTGAACTTTTCGCACCAAAGTACGTTCATCTCTAGGAGACAGAACGCGTCTCCTTCCTGAGCGGTATGACGGCTGTGTGGTCCCATGCTGTTTATACTTGCGTACTATTGTTTGTACAGATGAACTTGGTACCTTCAGGCATTTGGAAATTGCTCCCAAGGATGAACCAGAATTGTGGAGGTCTACAATTTTTTTTCTGAGGTCTTGGCTGATTTCTTTTGATTTTCCCATGATGTCAAGCAAAGAGGCACTGAGTTTGAAGGTAGGCCTTGAAATACATCCACAGGTACACCTCCAATTGACTTAAATGATGTCAATTAGCCTATCAGAAGCTTCTAAAGCCATGACATCATTTTCTGGAATTTTCCAAGCTGTTTAAAAGGCACAGTCAACTTAGTGTATGTAAACTTCTGACTCACTAGAATTGTTATACAGTGAATTATAAGTGAAATAATCTGTCTGTAAACAATTGTTGGAAAAATTACTTGTGTCATGCACAAAGTAGGTGTCCTAACCGACTTGCCAAAACTATAGTTTGTTAACACGAAATTTGTGGAGTGGTTGAAAAACAAGTTTTAATGAGTGTATGTAAACTTCCGACTTCAACTATATATAGTGCACTAGTTTGGACCAGGGATAAATAGGGAATAGGGTGCTATTTTTGATGCACACTATGCCAATCTTAGCTTAGCTTAGCCTTCAGTGACCTGACAGGCAGAATCAGATTTTAATTAGTGGTTATTTGTTCTATTCATTCTACTGCATCAAAACGTATATAACATTTTAAAAAACTGGGACAAAACAAAAATGTGTGTAAAAACTAAGTGGACTTCCCTTTCCTTTCTATCACGTTGCGACCAGAACAAGTTGTTACGTCACGTCCAGAACAAGTTGTTAGCAAAAATACCAGATGAAGAGATGAGGGAGCTCTTGAACGTCAACAAAAGGTCAAAAGGTGAGAAGTAGTGAGATATGGTGGTGACCTTATGTTCTACCTCTGGAACCTCTTGAAACTAAACACTATGAGAATTCCATCCAGAGGATTCCATGATTGCAGCAAAATGAGAACTTGATTGCTGAAATGCTGTCAAAATTCCCAACTTCAGTGTCCAGTCCACAGAACTTACCCATATACTCTTTCAGATACCTTCTGTTGTGTTACTGTCCTGAGAGTACAGTACTAACCAAAAACAGTAAAGAATCATATGTACATTTACAGTAGAAGAAATAGTTGTGTTTTTTCACTCATGTTATACTGAAATCTTTACAGACAGTCAGTCAAAGACAGACAGGTCAGACAGACAGACAGGTCAGACAGTCTGCACGGAGAAACAAAGAGAAGAGCCTTGTGTCTTTTTGCTGTTGAGTTTGAAACGTTGTGTCGTAATCACAAGTCCAGCAAATCTCTTTAATTTCTGGCTAAGATGGCTGACAAAACATTTCAACCAACCAGGAGCCTTGGAACATATGTTTGTTCTCACTCAGGAGGGACTTTGCAAATGGAAAGAAAAAAAAAACACGTGACTAAATCTACATGTGATGGAACCATTCCTCCACTCCTTGGAACTCCATTTAAAAAAAAAAATTGCAATGTCTGATGGTCACTTCCACTCCACAGAATGACAAAATGGAGGAAGGTCAACTAAAATGGCGGATCTCAGTCTCACAGCGAGATCCCCAGAAAACAGCTGGATGAAGACTGAAGAGGTCAGAGGTCTTCAGCTCCAGAGGTGGTCATTGGAGGGGGTCTTTATTTGAGCTCTCTCAACTCCGTCCTGTTTGTCTGTTTGTAGATGGAGGGTCTGACGTATGGGGATGGTAAACAACCAGTTTAGGCCGTTCTTTGGGCGGAGTGAAGCACGTGTTGTATCCCACTGTTAGGTGTAAACCGGTGGGATTTGAATCCGGGTCTCCCACGTGGCAACACAACGCCGTAACCATTAGATAAAGAGGACATCCTAAAAAAGTGTGTAAAAACTAAAAAAGTGTTGTTCCCTTTTCTTTCCCTCAATTCCATCTATCCTAAATCATGAAACATCTAAGAAAACCCTCTAGGTTTAATGGTTAAGATGTGGGATTTTCACCCTGGAGACATGGGTTCAAATACCAACAAATGGATTCAAATCTCAATCCCAGCAGTGACATAGATAGGCACAAGGAGGAGCCAAGGCAAGGCAAGGAGCAGTCGATGGCGGGAGCAGCGTTCCCACCCCGAACCCCAGTGTCTCAGCAGCTCAGTGTCTCATCTGGCCCATCTGGTAGTTTTCTCTGGGCTGGCCCTGGCTACGGTGGTGCCTCTGGGGCTGGGGCTGGCGGGAGGGCTGCTGCCGCTGGCCCCCAGAGACAGGGTGGTGCTGGCCGTGACTGACATCTCCGTGGTGGGACTGGGACTGGTGCACCTGGGCATCCCTGGCGTGCTGCTGGGCTCTCCTCCTCTTCAACGTGCCTGGGGTAAGAGGGAGAGAGAGAGGTTAGTCTAGCACAGTGGTCAACAACCAGTCGATCGCGATTCATCAAACATTTCTGTAAAAACACAACGATAAAGCCTTTGCATTCAAATGTTTTATATTATTTTGGCTCTGTTGGCGGTAAGTGTACTTGACTCAGCAGCCCTGGCGCCAGGAAAGCAAAGTGTTCCCATTTTGAACCAGTTCATGTGTCTGAAGGTAGAACTCTGCCTACCCGGCAGGCCCAGAGAGCAACTCAAGTGCACCTATAGGCCTACCGCTGAGCAATCAGAAATCTCGGATCACCTTGTCTGCACAGTTTCCTGAATCCAGACACTGTAAAAAAGTACACAGCAAAGTTGATACTGTGAGATTAAAACGGTTCAGACCATGACTAGAGAGAGACTCAACGAATAAAGCTGCTGTTTTTATGAGTAAATTTATGTTTAAGTTGCTGTGCTGACAAACTGCATGGGAGCTCCTCAGTGGTGAAACTCCTCCTCCTTCAATCAGTGGTGAACCAGGTGGAACAAATCTTCCAGGCAATCTGGGCGTGCCAGCACCTGGCTCTGCTGTTGTCTTTAGACCGCAGTGAAGGGAGCATTTATAACACCACAAGACCAAGGAAACTTCATCTTTGTGATCAAGGTGACTGTGCAAGTCCAAGCCCTCCACAAAACTGTGAAAGACAGCCGGTAAGCGCCATATTAGCCATGCTTGGCTAGACTGACTTAAGCAGTGCACTGCTAATGATACTCTGGAAAACACAGACTCTTAACTCTTAACTTTGATAGGACTTTTGCAGTGGTATTTATAACTTCAAATGATGTTTGTGGGGTATAAAGGAAAAGTAAGAAGAGCCAAAGGCATTGTTGACAAAGAACTTGTTTGAAATGGTTAAAAGTAATTTAAACTTTGTAGAAATCTTAGTAAACCAAGTTCTTAATTCAGTAACAAATGTATAGTCTAAAAAATCTTTGGCTAAAAAATGAAAGATTTGTCTGTTTAAAACTACTGATTAGAAAATAAATGTAATTTTTTACTACTAAAAATATTTTGAATGTATTTGGCTAAAATGCAAATTTAGATAAAAATATACTGATTCTGCTCATTTGATTAAAAATGGTGGGTCTCTATTTTGGGAAACATTTGCTTAAAAGTGGAAACCTTGTATTTTATAATGGCAGAAATGTGTTTATCTGAGGTGAATGTGGATAATTTTGTGTATTTAATTAGGCTGTCAACTCAAATAATAACTTGTATTTGTCATCTCTTTTTTGAGGTTTTTCACCTGTTTACTGCCAACCAAAGAATGGTAAATAAAAGACAAACAACTGATTCCATGGCTGTTTATTGAGTGAAATCCAGTTAAAATCTTCATGTGGAGGGACTGTCCTTTTCAAGTGGGGAATTGCACAAGAAAGAGGTCAAAACTTGACAGTTGCTATTCAGCACTGTCAACACCTTGTTCAACACTTTTAAAAGCCATAAAATGCACATTTCCCTACTTCCACTCCAGCTACAACTAGCACTGCAGCAGCACGAGTATAGCAACGTGTTTCGATAAGCTTTGTTGTCGATTAGCTTGTGTTGTTGTACTGAACTAAAATATAAACGCAACATGTAAAAAGTGTTGGTCCCATGTTTCATGAGCTGAAATAGAAGATCCCTGAAATGTTCCATACGCACAAAAAGCTTATTTCTCTCTTATAAAAGTGTTGAACAAGATGTTGACAGTAGGCAGAATTCTACCTTCAGACACAAACTAGTTCAGAATGGGAACACTTTGCCTTCCTTCCTATGCTAACTACAGCATCCGTACACGTCACAATGCTAACTACAGCATCCGTACACGTCACAATGCTAACTACAGCATCCGTACACGTCACAATGCTAACTACAGCATCCTAACACGTCACAATGCTAACTACAGCATCCGTACACGTCACAATGCTAACTACAGCATCCGTACACGTCACAATGCTAACTACAGCATCCGTACACGTCACAATGCTAACTACAGCATCCGTACACGTCACAATGCTAACTACAGCATCCGTACACGTCACAATGCTAACTACAGCATCCGTACACGTCACAATGCTAACTACAGCATCCGTACACGTCACAATGCTAACTACAGCATCCGTACACGTCACAATGCTAACTACAGCATCCGTACACGTCACAACGCTAACTACAGCATCCGTACACGTCACAACGCTAACTACAGCATCCGTACACGTCACAACGCTAACTACAGCATCCGTACACGTCACAACGCTAACTACAGCATCCGTACACGTCACAACGCTAACTACAGCATCCGTACACGTCACAACGCTAACTACAGCATCCGTACACGTCACAACGCTAACTACAGCATCCGTACACGTCACAACGCTAACTACAGCATCCGTAACACGTCACAATGCTAACTACAGCATCCGTACACGTCACAACGCTAACTACAGCATCCGTACACGTCACAACGCTAACTACAGCATCCGTACACGTCACAACGCTAACTACAGCATCCGTACACGTCACAACGCTAACTACAGCATCCGTACACGTCACAACGCTAACTACAGCATCCGTACACGTCACAATGCTAACTACAGCATCCGTACACGTCACAATGCTAACTACAGCATCCGTACACGTCACAATGCTAACTACAGCATCCGTACACGTCACAACGCTAACTACAGCATCCGTACACGTCACAACGCTAACTACAGCATCCGTACACGTCACAACGCTAACTACAGCATCCGTACACGTCACAACGCTAACTACAGCATCCGTACACGTCACAACGCTAACTACAGCATCCGTACACGTCACAACGCTAACTACAGCATCCGTACACGTCACAACGCTAACTACAGCATCCGTACACGTCACAACGCTAACTACAGCATCCGTACACGTCACAACGCTAACTACAGCATCCGTACACGTCACAACGCTAACTACAGCATCCGTACACGTCACAACGCTAACTACAGCATCCGTACACGTCACAACGCTAACTACAGCATCCGTACACGTCACAACGCTAACTACAGCATCCGTACACGTCACAACGCTAACTACAGCATCCGTACACGGCACAACGCTAACTACAGCATCCGTACACGGCACAACGCTAACTACAGCATCCGTACACGGCACAACGCTAACTACAGCATCCGTACACGGCACAACGCTAACTACAGCATCCGTACACGGCACAACGCTAACTACAGCATCCGTACACGGCACAACGCTAACTACAGCATCCGTACACGGCACAATGCTAACTACAGCATCCGTACACGGCACAATGCTAACTACAGCATCCGTACACGGCACAATGCTAACTACAGCATCCGTACACGGCACAATGCTAACTACAGCATCCGTACACGTCACAATGCTAACTACAGCATCCGTACACGTCACAATGCTAACTACAGCATCCGTACACGTCACAATGCTAACTACAGCATCCGTACACGTCACAACGCTAACTACGGCATCCGTACACGTCACAACGCTAACTACGGCATCCGTACACGTCACAACGCTAACTACGGCATCCGTACACGTCACAACGCTAACTACGGCATCCGTACACGTCACAACGCTAACTACGGCATCCGTACACGTCACAACGCTAACTACGGCATCCGTACACGTCACAACGCTAACTACGGCATCCGTACACGTCACAACGCTAACTACGGCATCCGTACACGTCACAATGCTAACTACGGCATCCGTACACGTCACAATGCTAACTACGGCATCCGTACACGTCACAATGCTAACTACGGCATCCGTACACGTCACAATGCTAACTACGGCATCCGTACACGTCACAATGCTAACTACGGCATCCGTACACGTCACAATGCTAACTACGGCATCCGTAACACGTCACAATGCTAACTACGGCATCCGTACACGTCACAATGCTAACTACGGCATCCGTACACGTCACAATGCTAACTACGGCATCCGTACACGTCACAATGCTAACTACGGCATCCGTAACACGTCACAATGCTAACTACGGCATCCGTAACACGTCACAATGCTAACTACGGCATCCGTACACGTCACAATGCTAACTACGGCATCCGTACACGTCACAATGCTAACTACGGCATCCGTACACGTCACAACGCTAACTACGGCATCCGTACACGTCACAACGCTAACTACGGCATCCGTACACGTCACAACGCTAACTACGGCATCCGTACACGTCACAACGCTAACTACGGCATCCGTACACGTCACAACGCTAACTACAGCATCCGTAACACGTCACAACGCTAACTACGGCATCCGTACACGTCACAACGCTAACTACGGCATCCGTACACGTCACAACGCTAACTACAGCATCCGTACACGTCACAACGCTAACTACAGCATCCGTACACGTCACAACGCTAACTACAGCATCCTAACACGTCACAATGCTAACTACAGCATCCGTACACGTCACAATGCTAACTACAGCATCCGTACACGTCACAACGCTAACTACAGCATCCTAACACGTCACAACGCTAACTACAGCATCCGTACACGTCACAACGCTAACTACCACATCCGTACACGTCACAACGCTAACTACAGCATCCTAACACGTCACAACGCTAACTACAGCATCCTAACACGTCACAATGCTAACTACAGCATCCGTACACGTCACAATGCTAACTACAGCATCCTAACACGTCACAATGCTAACTACAGCATCCTAACACGTCACAATGCTAACTACAGCATCCTAACACGTCACAATGATAACTACAGCATCCTAACACGTCACAATGATAACTACAGCATCCGTACACATCAGAATGCTAACTACAGCATCCTAACACGTCAGAATGCTAACTACTTATTTTCTTCAGACCAATGCTTACTTCTCACTTAAAATGTATTTTAAATTGTCATGGTTTTTACACTGAAAGTAGATTCTGTTAAAATGTGCATTACACAAGATATCCACATGAAAAGCCAGAGCCGTGAATCCCCCCCCCCCCACCCTTAGAGCCGTGAATCCTTTGCCCCCTCCCCCCCACCCACCCACCCTTAGAGCCGTGAATCCCCCCCACCCTTAGAGCCGTGAATCCCCCCCCCACCCTTAGAGCCGTGAATCCCCCCCCCCACCCTTAGAGCCGTGAATCCCCCCCCCCCCACCCTTAGAGCCGTGAATCCTCCCCTCCCCCACCCTTAGAGCCGTGAATCCCCCCCCCCCCACCCTTAGAGCCGTGAATCCTCCCCTCCCCCACCCTTAGAGCCGTGAATCCTCCCCTCCCCCACCCTTAGAGCCGTGAATCCCCCCCCCCCCCCCCACCCTTAGAGCCGTGAATCCATCCCCCCCCTTAGAGCCGTGCCACTGGAATGGCCTTGCAACAACAGAGCAGCAGACTTGTTGACAAATATCCAACAAGCAGCAGAGTTGTTGACAAATATCCAACAGAGCAGCAGAGTTGTTTGGTTTGGCACTGTTAAATCAGCACACATCTGGATTAAAATGTCAAGAAGACAGGAGAAGCAGCGTACTGGAATGTGTTACGGATGTTAGAAACTGGGGAGTTTTTTTCTGATGCTACCAAGCATGTATCTGCAGTCAGTGTACAACTGAGGCTCTGTTTACATGTAATGTTTAGCTAGCCATTTGAAGTTTGGGGAAGGCCGTTTCCTGTTTCATCATGACAATGTCCCCCGCGCACAAAGCGAGGTCCATATCAAATGGTTTGTCGAGTTCGGCGTGGAAGAACTTGACTGGCCTGCACAGAGCCCTGACCTCAACCCCATCGAACACCTTTGGGATTAATTGGAGCACTGACTGCGAGCCAGGCCTAAATCGCCCAACATCAGTCCCCGCAGCAATGTTCCAACATCTAATGGAAAGCCTTCCCAGACAAGTGGAGGCTGTTATAGCAACAAAGGGGGGACCAACTCCATATTAATACCCATGATTGTGGAATGAGATGTTCGACGAGCAGGTGTCCACATACTTTTTGTCATTTAGTATTAGCTGTGTTGTTGCCGAGCAACCGAGTTGAGACCCAGTGTTAGAACTGAGCTTTGGCAACAACAAAAAAACATGTTAGCATTGTCTGAAATGCTACAAATAGCTAGCACATCGTCGGTTCTTAAATGGACAGAAATGAGCACGTGCGAGCAATAAATTATACATTTAATCAAACTGTTGCCCCTACAAACTTATTCAGTCCGAAAGGTGGCAAGTCGATGGTCACTTTATGGACACCGAGATATTGAGCTAGGTCAGGGCAAGACATTGTCTTTTTTGCCTAATGCTAACGACCTGGTTAAAAATCCAGTATGTGGTTGTAGGTAACATCCACCTCATGACGAGAGGCGTGTGTTCTGTACCTCCAATCAGGACGATTTCCAGTTGTCACGGACATTGGTGTCATATTGGCTGTGATGTGATGGTAAAGGGAGATCTGAATTTAACACCAAGCTTCAATCAATTCCTACTATTGTTGAGCCAGTCAGCGCGACAACTGTGTTACTACTTAAAGTACAGCCCATGTTTTTGTTCCAGCCCTGCACCGACACACCTGACCCCCCCCCCTACTTTTATAATGCAGTCGTAATTAAGGCTTTGTTTCTCTCGTTTTCAGCTTTAAGGCACCATTATCCTACTAGAATACATGCATTGCAGGTTACAGCCCACCTCAGTTGACTTTCATTGTTGTTGTTTTTTAGGCTAGAGTTGAGCCGGTTCTCTTCCTTATTTACCCGAGTCACACACAGCAGGGCCGTGGCCTCCTCCTGCTGCAGGGCCTCACGCATGGTCTCGTACTGCTGCAGCACCCCCGCACGTGCGTCACCTAGCAACACCTGGGGAGAGGAGGAGGAATCAGGGTTGACATAGTTGGCTGTATGTAGACATAGTTGTATCCAAAACGTACAGATACAGCCAGTGTAGTAGTCTGTCTAGCGCATGGAGCGTCATGGACCCCCTCGTACGCTGCTGCTACTCTGTTTATTATCTATGCATAGTCACTTTAAAACTCAACCTACATGTACATATTACCTCAATTACATCGACACTGGTGTCCCCTACGCGTTGACTCTGTACCGGTACCCCCTGTATATAGCCTCCACATTGTCTCTGTACCGTAACACCCTGTATATAGCCTCGCTATTGTTTTATTACTGCTAATCATAAATTATTTGTTACTTTTATTATGTTTTTTTTTTTTACTTAATACTTTCTTAAAACAGCATTGTTGGTTAAGGGGCCTGTAAGTCAGCATTTCACTGTCAGGTCTACTACACCTGTTGTATTCAGCATTTCACTGTGAGGTCTACTACACCTGTTGTATTCAGCATTTCACTGTGAGGTCTACTACACCTGTTGTATTCAGCATCTCACTGTGAGGTCTACTACACCTGTTGTATTCAGCATTTCACTGTGAGGTCTACTACACCTGTTGTATTCAGCATTTCACTGTGAGGTCTACTACACCTGTTGTATTCAGCATTTCACTGTGAGGTCTACTACACCTGTTGTATTCAGCATTTCACTGTGAGGTCTACTACACCTGTTGTATTCAGCATTTCACTGTGAGGTCTACTACACCTGTTGTATTCAGCATTTCACTGTAAGGTCTACTACACCTGTTGTATTCAGCATTTCACTGTGAGGTCTACTACACCTGTTGTATTCAGCATTTCACTGTGAGGTCTACTACACCTGTTGTATTCAGCATTTCACTGTGAGGTCTACTACACCTGTTGTATTCAGCATCTCACTGTAAGGTCTTCTACACCTGTTGTATTCAGCATTTCACTGTAAGGTCTACTACACCTGTTGTATTCAGCATTTCACTGTGAGGTCTACTACACCTGTTGTATTCAGCATTTCACTGTGAGGTCTACTACACCTGTTGTATTCAGCATTTCACTGTGAGGTCTACTACACCTGTTGTATTCAGCATCTCACTGTAAGGTCTACTACACCTGTTGTATTCAGCATTTCACTGTGAGGTCTACTACACCTGTTGTATTCAGCATTTCACTGTGAGGTCTACTACACCTGTTGTATTCAGCATTTCACTGTAAGGTCTACTACACCTGTTTTATTCAGCATTTCACTGTAAGGTCTACTACACCTGTTGTATTCAGCATTTCACTGTAAGGTCTACTACACCTGTTTTATTCAGCATTTCACTGTAAGGTCTACTACACCTGTTGTATTCAGCATTTCACTGTGAGGTCTACTACACCTGTTGTATTCAGCATTTCACTGTGAGGTCTACTACACCTGTTGTATTCAGCATTTCACTGTAAGGTCTACTACACCTGTTGTATTCAGCATTTCACTGTAAGGTCTACTACACCTGTTTTATTCAGCATTTCACTGTAAGGTCTACTACACCTGTTGTATTCAGCATTTCACTGTAAGGTCTACTACACCTGTTGTATTCAGCATTTCACTGTGAGGTCTACTACACCTGTTGTATTCAGCATTTCACTGTGAGGTCTACTACACCTGTTGTATTCAGCATTTCACTGTGAGGTCTACTACACCTGTTTTATTCAGCATTTCACTGTAAGGTCTACTACACCTGTTGTATTCAGCATTTCACTGTGAGGTCTACTACACCTGTTGTATTCAGCATTTCACTGTGAGGTCTACTACACCTGTTGTATTCAGCATTTCACTGTGAGGTCTACTACACCTGTTGTATTCAGCATTTCACTGTGAGGTCTACTACACCTGTTGTATTCAGCATTTCACTGTCAGGTCTACTACACCTGTTGTATTCAGCATTTCACTGTGAGGTCTACTACACCTGTTGTATTCAGCATTTCACTGTGAGGTCTACTACACCTGTTGTATTCAGCATTTCACTGTGAGGTCTTGCTACACCTGTTGTATTCAGCATCTCACTGTGAGGTCTACTACACCTGTTGTATTCAGCATTTCACTGTAAGGTCTACTACACCTGTTGTATTCAGCGTTTCACTGTAAGGTCTACTACACCTGTTGTATTCAGCATTTCACTGTGAGGTCTACTACACCTGTTGTATTCAGCATTTCACTGTGAGGTCTACTACACCTGTTGTATTCAGCATTTCACTGTGAGGTCTACTACACCTGTTGTATTCAGCATTTCACTGTGAGGTCTACTACACCTGTTGTATTCAGCATTTCACTGTGAGGTCTACTACACCTGTTGTATTCAACATTTCACTGTAAGGTCTACTAGACCTGTTGTATTCGGTGCATGTGACAAATAACATTTGATTTGATTTAGAGGGATACAGGGTGTGTACATTAGGCTTTTGCGTCAGATCAGACCTAAAAATACCTGGTCCAACTGAGGTCCTGTCAGCTTTTACCTGGAATCTCTGTTTCTTCTCTGTCACCTCAGTCACTCTGCTGATTAAAGACTGTTCGGTTTCCTGCATCTTCTCCGTCTCCTCTTTCAGGTTCCCCTGCCAAGACAAAAAAAACATAGTGACAACATCCTGCCATCCATAGAAAACATGCTTTAGTTCTCTGAAACATGTATTTATACTATAACACGTGTGCTACGGTTATTTACCACCGACGTTACTTAAGACAACATTAACACTATGGCTGATACAACTGGGATGTGATCAGGTTGTTGTTGTTGTTGTGTGTTTGGTAAACAGTCAGGTAATCCCCCTCCTCTGTTTCTCACCCTCAGCTCCCTCTCGGCCTCTCTGATGCAAGCATGGTCCCGGTGCGACCCGATCACGGTACACACGGTACACACACACACGCTACACTGACGGCAGTAGATTTGGTTCCTCTCCTGGTGTTCCTGGCACCTGATGACAAATGTAAGTTGTACTTTTAGCCAGCTGTTTAATGATTTGTCAAATAATAAATTAAATAAACAAATCGTCAACTTTAAAATGAAATGTTGAAACGCAAAATTATTTTAAAAGAATTCAAGACTTTACTGCAAATATCGTCCAAAGTTGTTAGGAATTTGACTTTGTGCAGCTCAGAAAAAGGAAATTAAATTGAGATTCTCCCCAAATAAGAGTGAACCCTTACCTCCAGGGTGAGGTGTCCTCCACGGGGGGAACCAGGGTGTGGCTCTGGAGGACGGGGGACTCCAGGTGGGGCCGGAGGTGGTCGGAGCACATGGAGGCTCCACACACCAGGCAGGTCTTCACCGCAGGGAGAGCCCCTCGGCTGGGGCAGTAGTGGCAGGGTAGGAAGGTCTCCCTAGAGGTTTGGCGAGCCAGGCTGGGGGACAGGTTGGTACGTCCAGGGGACAGGTTGTTGGCACGTCCAGGGGACAGGTTGTTGGCAGCACGGGTAGGAGAGGTGGAGGTGCCGATTAGACCAGGGGATCTGTTGGAGATCTCTGGAAGAGGCTCCCTCTCGGCTTCAACAGGCTTCTCCTTCGTAGGGGTGACTAAACATAAATGGGTCGTGTGGGGCGTTTCAGCAGGATTCTTGGCGGGTGTGTGCGGATCTCTTGCAGGGGGTGGCGGTGGGTCCAGTTCAACGGTGGTAATTCTTCTCGGCGATGTGTCGTTCACGTTACCGGCTGCAGCTTCAGGTGAATTTCTAGGGTCATTCAGGGGTTCTCTTGTAAGAGGTTCTGTTGCAGCAGGGGGTTCGTCCAGCTCAACGGGCGGGTCTCTCCTACGGGACCTAGACCTATCACGTGTCAGGTCCGGACCTCTGGCGGCGACGGACGCAGTACTCGACGGTTTGGTTGCTAAGGAAAATGGTGCTGCTGGCAACTCCTCCTCACTGGACAACTCGACGTCAGACGACGTGTTCTGATTGGCTGAAGAGGAGGAAGAGGAAGTGGCGGGTCTCTTACGGTCACCAGACTGTCCCCTGGAGTGGGAGGAAGAGGAGCTGCCAGTGGCTTGTCTCTTGTTGTCGTGAAGATGGCCTCCTGGGACAGGAGAACTGGCTGGTCTCTTCCCCAAAGACGCTTGGATAGAGAGATGGAGGCTCTCTTCCCAAGGGTCCAGCCCACCGGATTGATCTCAATGACATCCTCTTCATTGGCTCTGCCTTCTATACCCAAGAAGACATACATAACACAAATACATTAGTAGTGATTAGGCCTATTTTAGGAAACATCAAAAGGACACAAACCGAGCTAAATCAAATCAAATTGTATTTGTCACAGCACAGAATACAACGGGTGTAGACTTTAAGCGAAATGCTTGCTTACAAGCCCTTCCCAACGATGCAGAGTTAAAAAATTATGGGAAATATCATATTATTTTATGATATAATCAATTGACTTTATTCTATTCTAATGCAAGTCAATGGACTTCAGTAGACTTTGACCTGTGCGTCAGTCAACTTAGCCTAATACTGTTGTTAATGTTTCTCTCATAGCCAAGTTATCATCACCATATTAAAACAATGTGTTAACGATGTGTTATAGTTTTACTGTAGGCCTAGTATCATTACACATGTACATCTTTCCCAGCAGTAGCCTACATTTGGAAATGTTCGTTCCCAAGACTAGCCAGCCAACCTGGGGTGTATTTATTACGTCTTGGAACGGAAACCGTTTACCGTTTAAGAACCAAACAGAGCAAACGGAACGAAGCGTGGAGGAACCTATCAGAATTTGTCCAATTGAAATTTTCGTTTTCGTTGCTAAATGTTTTCCGTTTGAAGTAAACGGTTTGTGTTGCAAAACGTTTTGTAACAGACGAAACGTTTTGCAACCGAATCGGCGTAATGAATAAACCCCCTGTATCCTTGTCCCCAGGCTAATTGCGCATGGGCAGAACTGTATGGTGAATTTGGGAAGTTACCTGTTGGTGCGGTAGTGCGTGTATGTGCAGGCGCTTCATCTCGCCACGGACTTGCGGTAGTGTCTCTCTTAAACCCAAACGGTAAAGTCTTGTACTCCTCCTTGCACTCGGGGCAGTAGTATGGACCGGTGGGCGACCCACTCCATAACTCCTGTATACAGCAGTAGCAGAAAATATGTTTGCATGCCAGCGCGGTCGGAGTCCGACATATACGGTGGCACAAAGGACACACCGAGGGCTCGCAGTCCGGGGTCGACAACGACTGACCCATTTCGCCCAGTAAAAAACGATATTTGTTCGTTTTTTTTGTCAACAACACGACAGACTAGACCACCAGGGGCCTGTTGCACAAAACTAGGATAAGGGATTAAGCCAGGATATCTTGGTGATCCTGGCTCAATTGATCCGTAATCCGGTTGCACTAAAGATGGATAGGGGGCAGGAGGATATGTTATGGTATAAATTACCATGGAGATTTATTCTGTGGAGCTAGCCTGCTCCAGACCAGGCTAAATTCCAGGATCTATTTAATCTCATCCCTAATGTCAGTCAGCAGTCACCACAAATGGAAACCAATAGTTATTTCACTGCTCACTATACATTGTTATCACATATAACTAGACCCACTGTTATTATTTAAACGTTTGTGATCATTAATTTCAATGATTTTGGATAAACAATGATTTTTAGATGATGTTGCTATCATTAGATAATTTACAGTTTCCCATAGACTATAAGGCTATATATAAAATGATAGAATATTAGGGCCACAGAGGGGAAAAAAACACAAGTCATAATATTGTAACCAGTTGTTTTAAAGGAGGACAGTTGTTAAAATGACAGATGTGGGGCATTTCGTGAAATTGTACTTCAGTATGGTTTCATAAACAAAGACATGCTGATGTGCCAGAATATTAAGTATCACATTGTCATAAGTATCAAAACTGTAAAAACAATATGTAGCTTTTCTGCAGAAAGAACCAGCCTCATAAATTTATGACTTTATCCTTTTTCTTCAGTGTGGCCCTAGTACTCTGTCATATAAACAAATACACATTCCATATGAATATAAAAACACAATGTGTAACATTATGTTCCTTTATTGAATAAGGACAAAACAAAGCAGGTAAACCATCAGCTCCTTTTCGAAACTGAAGTCACAGTGACTCTACAAGATGGAAAGCACAGAATCCAAGCATATTATACAAAATGATACATACACATTCAAAGGTCTGTATATAACACACCCTGCATGTCTGCACACTAAAATAAATGCAGGACAAATCCATACACATCAACTGAACAGACAAATGAATGGATGCAGTAGCCTCCCTGCAGCCTTGTATTACACACAGTATACCGCACAAACATCATAAGAGGCCAAATTCGTCAAAAAACGAACCCAAAAAAACCCAAATTCCTCTGCCACCGCAGGACATATTTAACCAAAATTGAAAGCACACATACTAACTAAAATAATTCAACACATATTGGTCCCTCAGCAGCCGACCACTGTCGTCATCAGGGAAGATTGCCGGATTGTCCCAGTCCATGGCTGGTGGCACTCTGGGGGCCCTCTCCTTCCTCAGGCAGGCCACATTGTGGAGGACAGCACAAGCCACAGTAATATCACATGCCCTAACAGGGCTGACCCTTAATTTGTGAAGGCAGTGAAAGCGTGCCTTCAGGAGGCCAAAGGTCATTTCAACTCTGGCCCTGGTCCTGGCATGGGCATGGTTGTAGGCCTGCTGTGCTTCCTGGGGGTCTGTGAAAGGTGTCAGGAGAAAAGGCTGGCAGCCATACCCCCTGTCTCCCAGCAACACACCAGAGAATTCACCTGTCAACACAAAATCTCATCATTACTACCTCATAAACACAGTGATATTCTTGACACAGCCATGATGGTTATAAATAGGGGTTGTGTGGCTTACCTTGTGATAGGCACTGATAGATTTCAGAGGCCCGAAAGATTCTGGAGTCATGGACTGAGCCAGGCCATTTTGCCACAACATTGCTGATCACACAGTCAGCATTGCAGACCATCTGAAATCATAAGATGAGGAATATTACACCAATCAATGCACATCACTGGCAATGCAGAGTGTTCGTCAATGGACAATATCAAAAAGTTATGTTCACCTGAACATTAATGCTGTGAAAGGATTTCCTATTCACAAAATCGGCCTCATGGGCACCTGAGGGGGCTTTTATCCTTATGTGTGTGCAGTCCACTGCACCAATGACATTGGGGAAACCTGTCACACAAAGTAATGAGTATCCTACTATGTGTTAACAGTTGTCCTGTAATTTGTAGATCCTCTTACCTGCAATCCTATAGAACTCCTCTTTGATGTCACAGAGTCTTCTGTGGCCAGGGAAGGAGATGAAGACATCTGCTAATGCTTTGATAGCCAGACACACACTCCTTATTGTGCGGCAAATTGTGGCCTTGTTCAGCTGTTCTGCATCCCCCACTGAGTACAGGAAGGCTCCACTAGCAAAAAAGCGCAAGGCCACACAAACCATTTGCTCCACACTCAGTGCATGGCTCCGTGCAGTGCGGTGCTTAATCCTGGGACCCAGTAGTCTGCATAGATACCTGATGCCATCTGCAGAAAACCTGTATCTTTCATATAGATGGTCATCAGGGAAGGCCAGTGGGTCCAACCGGTCCCTGAAGACCCTTTCTCGCCTGAAGGCTCTCCTCAGCACAAGTGCTTCTTCATCCACCACATCTCGCACGAATGGGCATGCCATTGTCAGAGCAGAAAGGAACACACAATTTTGGGCCTTCATATAGGCTAGTGGCCACACCTGGTGCTGGGGGGGTGGGCAAAAGAGGGCGATGCCTTATAACGATGACTTGGTTGTACTGATTGCTGGGAAAATAAATAAAAAACTTAGAAAGATGCCACCGTCCTGTGTGCTCACAATAAGAGCTCATATGTCATGGCTCACTTGACTTTACGAGAATATACCTATTTTTTATTTTGAGCTGTGTCATCTTCTTGGAGCTGGGGGAGGAAAGAAAAATAATGATTAATACATTTGTGTTACAGTTAGCATACAGTGTACATTGAAGGCATATCTCACCTCCCTCTCAAGTTTTTTTATTTCAAGGTCCAGTTTCCTAATTGTCCTCTTTTTTATTTCGGACTCCAGTGCAAGATTTTCCATCTTTTTCTTCTTGTACTGAATGTCTATGTCTGCCAGTTCTATTTGGCGCCGGAGGTGGTTGCCATACAACTTTCTGATAGCTTGTGAGCTCTGTGAACACAATACAATTAGCGCAGCTGGAATTTGGCAGGATGTGGTGTCCTTTTATTAATACGCACTATGTTGCCAGGCTGGTTTTCCCACTGTATAGCATCTGGGTCCTGTAAAAGAAATTAGATTTTTTGATTTTGATGAGGACTCCTCACCATTGTAGAGTAAATAGTACTTTCACAGTCTTAACATGATACCTCATACCTTCTGGAATCCAGAGAGATGGTCTCCTCCTCATCATCGTCTCCATCATGTGCTGTTGCTGCTGCACTGGGGCCTTCACCCTATCACATTTAATCGGATTCATATTGAAGCTAGTAGACAAGACATGCCAGGCCTACAGTATGCCTTTGATGGAGTACTCACTGGATCAGCATCGTCTGGTGCTTGTGCTGGTGGCTCTAACAGGAACACAGTGCTGCCAGACACTGCAAGGCAATAGGTAAACCAAAGTCAGACAGTCCAAATTGATTCAATATGAATGTGGTTGTATCCCATGTAGAGCTGGAAGGACATACCTTGAATGAAGCGGGTGGCATCTTGGGAGGAACCTATGCTCGTCTCTTTCCCCCCAGGGATCCCCTCTAAGACGGGCCTGCCTTTATTTAGCTCCAAGGCCATGTCCTCTGCTGGGGTAAGGTCAGCCTTTGGTGACCCACCACCCGTGCCTTGTCTGTGGGTATTCTTTTTCACTGCTAAAACAGTACAGACAATGTGTGAGCAGGCACCTTCTGGGTACAATATATGCTTGTGCTTTGTTAAATATTAGTCAGGGACCATACCATTCTGCAGAATGTTCTTGTATTTGATTTTGACCTGCTGCCATGTCCGTTTTGGCCCGTTCATGTTTAATCTACACACACACACACACACACACACACACACACACACACACACACACACACACACACACACACACACACACACACACACACACACACACACACACACACACACACACACACACACACACACACACACACACACATTTAATGGAGTCACACTGCAAAAAATTACTTGGTATTTTTGTCTTGTTTTCAGTAAAAATATCAAAAAATGTATCATAGCTTTATACAGTGTGATGGAGTTACTTTACACAATTTCACTCATATCTGCAGTGCATTTCAATTAAAAATTTAACCGTTTCATAATTACAGTACAACTGCATTTTTGGAGATGTGAATTAAATATTTGAATTGTAATTGTGATGTTTCAGCGGAGCGGTGAGTGTGTAATTGTGCACTACTTACGCATTCAGGCGGTCTGCAATACTTTGCCACGCTTTTTCTCTTTGCTTTATCACTGTGGCGGTGTTGCCTTTCTTCTTAATTATATCTTTTACCTCCTCGTATGCCTCCATGAGGATTTGTGCTTCCGACGGGGAAAAGTACGCGGCTCTAGTTGCCATGGTAAATCAGTTAATCTGTGATCTGTGGCGGGGTCTATTTGAGTGAGCCGTGAGCGCGCACCTATCCAGGATTGGTTTCACCTGGCTTAATGAATCCGTGTCTGCTCATCCTGGCTTGGTCTTTGTGCAACCAATTAAGCCTGGACGCACATGTTTTGGCTTCATTGAGCTCAGCTGAGTCATTTATCCCGGATGTCTTAATTCTACTTTTGTGCAACAGGCCCCAGGAAACGAAACCGTAAAATTAGGAGGAGTCAAGTGTTTGAAATACGTACCCAGTGTAGTCCTCTCACTGCGCCCCACTCTTAAAGGTACAGGAAAACTAAATCTTCTCTGACCCAAATACATGTAGCTCGTTAGGTCTACAGATCAAACTACGTAGTGGCCTGGACTAGTGTCATCATTTGAAGAAAACAAATACATGAGGAAAAAGAATGCGTACTTGTTGCCCTACCCAGCAGTTTCTGGATTGCTATGATTGTAAGGTATTCAAGGGGTTAAAAGCATACTGGCCTCTCACCATTGTGACATCACATGAAACACATTTTGAATGGCTTGTAACATAGATTGTGGGAATTAATCTCTGAACATAGGTCTACTCTAACCTTTAAATTATTTCTTCATCTGGTTTACTAAACAATTCCAATACGTGTTCTGTGTTTCATTCATAGTTTAAATTCTCCAAGGTGGCCTGGGCTTTTGGAGCTCAGTTAGGGTACATTCAGAAACAGCAGGCCGTGTTTTGAAGTGTCTGTCCAATAGCAGGCCGTGTTTTGAAGTGTCTGTCCTATAGCAGAACGTGTTTTGAAGTGTCTGTCCTATAGCAGGCCGTGTTTTGAAGTGTCTGTCCTATAGCAGGCCGTGTTTTGAAGTGTCTGTCCTATAGCAGGCCGTGTTTTGAAGTGTCTGTCCTATAGCAGGCCGTGTTTTGAAGTGTCTGTCCAATAGCAGGCCGTGTTTTGAAGTGTCTGTCCTATAGCAGGCCGTGTTTTGAAGTGTCTGTCCTATAGCAGAACGTGTTTTGAAGTGTCTGTCCTATAGCAGGCCGTGTTTTGAAGTGTCTGTCCTATAGCAGGCCGTGTTTTGAAGTGTCTGTCCTATAGCAGGCCGTGTTTTGAAGTGTCTGTCCTATAGCAGGCCGTGTTTTGAAGTGTCTGTCCTATAGCAGGCCGTGTTTTGAAGTGTCTGTCCAATAGCAGGCTGTGTTTTGAAGTGTCTGTCCTATAGCAGAACGTGTTTTGAAGTGTCTGTCCTATAGCAGGCCGTGTTTTGAAGTGTCTGTCCTATAGCAGGCCGTGTTTTGAAGTGTCTGTCCTATAGCAGGCCGTGTTTTGAAGTGTCTGTCCAATAGCAGGCTGTGTTTTGAAGTGTCTGTCCTATAGCAGGCCGTGTTTTGAAGTGTCTGTCCTATAGCAGGCCGTGTTTTGAAGTGTCTGTCCTATAGCAGGCCGTGTTTTGAAGTGTCTGTCCTATAGCAGGCCGCGTTTTGAAGTGTCTGTCCTATAGCAGGCCACGTTTTGAAGTGTCTGTCCTATAGCAGGCCGTGTTTTGAAGTGTCTGTCCTATAGCAGGCCGTGTTTTGAAGTGTCTGTCCTATAGCAGGCCGTGTTTTGAAGTGTCTGTCCAATAGCAGGCCGTGTTTTGAAGTGTCTGTCCTATAGCAGACCGTGTTTTGAAGTGTCTGTCCTATAGCAGGCCGTGTTTTGAAGTGTCTGTCCTATAGCAGGCCGTGTTTTGAAGTGTCTGTCCTATAGCAGGCCACGTTTTGAAGTGTCTGTCCTATAGCAGGCCGTGTTTTGAAGTGTCTGTCCTATAGCAGGCCGTGTTTTGAAGTGTCTGTCCTATAGCAGGCCGTGTTTTGAAGTGTCTGTCCAATAGCAGGCCGTGTTTTGAAGTGTCTGTCCTATAGCAGGCCGTGTTTTGAAGTGTCTGTCCTATAGCAGAACGTGTTTTGAAGTGTCTGTCCTATAGCAGGCCGTGTTTTGAAGTGTCTGTCCTATAGCAGGCCGTGTTTTGAAGTGTCTGTCCTATAGCAGGCCGTGTTTTGAAGTGTCTGTCCTATAGCAGGCCGTGTTTTGAAGTGTCTGTCCTATAGCAGGCCGTGTTTTGAAGTGTCTGTCCTATAGCAGGCCACGTTTTGAAGTGTCTGTCCTATAGCAGGCCACGTTTTGAAGTGTCTGTCCTATAGCAGGCCGTGTTTTGAAGTGTCTGTCCTATAGCAGGCCGTGTTTTGAAGTGTCTGTCCTATAGCAGGCCACGTTTTGAAGTGTCTGTCCTATAGCAGGCCGTGTTTTGAAGTGTCTGTCCTATAGCAGGCCGTGTTTTGAAGTGTCTGTCCTATAGCAGGCCACGTTTTGAAGTGTCTGTCCTATAGCAGGCCGTGTTTTGAAGTCTGTCCAATAGCAGGCCGTGTTTTGAAGTGTCTGTCCTATAGCAGGCCGTGTTTTGAAGTGTCTGTCCTATAGCAGGCCGTGTTTTGAAGTGTGTCCAATAGCAGGCCGTGTTTTGAAGTCTGTCCAATAGCAGGCCGTGTTTTAAAGTGTCTGTCCTATAGCAGGCCGTGTTTTGAAGTGTCTGTCCTATAGCAGGCCGTGTTTTGAAGTGTCTGTCCTATAGCAGGCCGTGTTTTGAAGTGTGTCCAATAGCAGGCCGTGTTTTGAAGTGTGTTCTATAGCAGGCCGTGTTTTGAAGTGTGTGTCCTATAGCAGGTCGTGTTTTGAAGTGTGTCCAATAGCAGGCCGTGTTTTGAAGTCTGTCCAATAGCAGGCCGTGTTTTAAAGTCTGTCCAATGGCGGCCTTTTTCCAAACTGGGTCCTGGGGATCCCAAGGGGTGAACAGGTTGTTTGTCCTCGCGCTACACATCTGACTTAAAATAATCAATTCATCATCAAGCTTTGATTATTTGAATCAGCTGTGGTTTGTTTGGTTCTAGGGCAAAAACCAAAATGTTCATCCAGTTCATCCAATCCATGCTTAGGTTTTTCTGAGTGAATGTAACGGATGTGAAATGGCTAGTGGAGCGATGGGTAACGATGCTTCGTGGGTGTCAGTTGTTGATGTGTGCAGAGGGTCCCTGGTTCGCGCCCGGGTCGGGGCGAGGGGACGGACGTAAAGTTATGTTACATGTACTGATATATAAAGGTAGGACATGTGACATCACGGCCACTTTTAGGGAAAAAAACTGTTTATATGCAGAGTTGTGCCTATTGTTCACACACGTGCCCTCTTATTGGCTAGAATGGTCCCACCTGACCTTGCTTCCTCCCGACTGCCTTCCGTGTTTTAAGACATGTTATTTTCGTTGTTAGAGCTGTGACACTGGTCTGGACAGGAAGCCTTTTGTAAAAAGGCAGCGTTTGCTCAGAAATGGAGCCGACACATTGATTGGTTCTCTCAACAACAACAACAACAAAAGGACTTTGTGTTAGCCAGACTAACTCCTAGGTCCCACTCACCCATGCTGGCACGTTAAAACAGGGAGCGTGAATAAAGCATTATAATGGCAGAGGTTTTCAACCACACCACCTCTAACTAATTGGATCTGACAGAATACTGTAACGACCTTGGGTTTATAAGCGCGGAAATCGACTCTGCTTTTGCGTCACAGTCGATAGCGCGCCGGACTTCGGGCTAGAAGGTCGAGAGTTCGAGACCCGCTCCCTGCCTGTTTCATTACAATATGAATGTTCTAAATTACAAGCCAGTGGCTCGCCGGATGATCAAAACAAGGAAAGAACACACCGTGTTGAAATGTACAGAACCTGGTATTCCCAGGCAGTCAGCCAGCCAAGTACTAACCAAGCCCAACCCTGCTTAGCAGCCGAGTTAGGACGTATTCAGGCTAGTATGGCCGTAAGCGAAGGAGTAACTCTTGCTACACGATAAAAAGTCGATGAGCCTCTGGAATAGACCTCTTCCAGGTCCTCTTTATTTAACTTGGCAAGACAGTTAAGAACAAATTGTTATTTACAATGACGGCCTACCAAAAGGTTAAAAGGCCTCCTGCGGGGACGGGTGCTGGGATTAATAAAAATATAGGACAAAACACACATCACGACAAGAGAGACAACACTACATAAAGAGAGACCTACTAAAACAACAACATAGCATGGCAGAAACACATTACAACACAACATGGTAGCAGCACAAAACATGGTGCAAACATTGGGCACAGACAACAGCACAAAGGACAAGAAGGTAGAGACGACAAAACATCACGCAAATTGAAATGTCTTTCAGTATTGGCTTTACAGAAATATTTAAATAGAGATTGACAGCTTCTAGTGTAAAAAAAAAAGAAGCCTATTGAATAATGACTTCAGACAAATACATCAGATAACATGGACTGTCACCCATACAGGTAAAGTTAACAGTACATGACTTACACACATTTCAGAGTTCATATTGTTATTGTGTATATATTTCCAATCAACCATTTTCTTTTTAAACAACTTTATTACTTAGCTATTTGTGGATATTTTTGTTTAGGAGAGGATGCAAGTAAACATTCCACTGTACCGTTTACACCCTGTATCCGGTGCACGTGACGAATAAACTTTGATGTGATGATCAACTCACCATTCATATCAGCTGTCATAGTCAATATATGTCTGCAGTTTTCAGGTTTGGCTATTTGTTTCAAGTGTATTAGTCTATAAATAAATCTCTTTGCCCGAAATTCGTCATCTCTCTCATGTCTTATTCTACTAATAGTTGTTCTGAAATGTTTATATCTTGCCTACATTTTACTCCCTCCTCTACGTTTAATATAACACACATACATTAATTATTCATTTCGGTTGCCTATCCTGACGTGAGGTTTGTTCTAAAGAAAGTATTTGATTCTGATATGTGCCACAGAAAGTATTTGATTCTGATATGTGCCACAGAAAGTATTTGATTATGATATGTGCCACAGAAAGTATTTGATTCTGATATGTGCCACAGAAAGTATTTGACTGATATGTGCCACAGAGAGTATTTGATTCTGATATGTGCCACAGAGAGTATTTGATTCTGATATGTGCCACAGAAAGTATTTGACTGATATGTGCCACAGAGAGTATTTGATTCTGATATGTGCCACAGAAAGTATTTGATTCTGATATGTGCCACAGAAAGTATTTGATTCTGATATGTGCCACAGAAAGTATTTAACTCTGATATGTGCCACAGAAAGTATTTGATTCTGATATGTGCCACAGAAAGTATTTGATTCTGATATGTGCCACAGAAAGTATTTGATTCTGATATGTGCCACAGAAAATATTTGATTCTGATATGTGCCACAGAAAGTATTTGATTCTGATATGTGCCACAGAGAGTATTTGACTCTGATATGTGCCACAGAGAGTATTTGACTCTGATATGTGCCACAGAAAGTATTTGATTCTGATATGTGCCACAGAAAGTATTTGATTCTGATATGTGCCACAGAGAGTATTTGACTCTATGTGCCACAGAGAGTATTTGACTCTGATATGTGCCACAGAAAGTATTTGATTCTGATATGTGCCACAGAAAGTATTTGATTCTGATATGTGCCACAGAGAGTATTTGACTCTGATATGTGCCACAGAGAGTATTTGACTCTGATATGTGCCACAGAAAGTATTTGATTCTGATATGTGCCACAGAAAGTATTTGATTCTGATATGTGCCACAGAAAGTATTTGATTCTGATATGTGCCACAGAAAGTATTTGATTCTGATATGTGCCACAGAAAGTATTTGATTCTGATATGTGCCACAGAGAGTATTTGACTCTGATATGTGCCACAGAAAATATTTGATTCTGATATGTGCCACAGAAAATATTTGATTCTGATATGTGCCACAGAAAGTAGTTGACTCTAGCCACAAAATGAAGTAAATTAGAAGTGGGGGGAGAATTTCGGCAGGCAAGAAAATTACCTTGCCGAAATACTTGGAACCATTTCTTGGAACCATTTCCTTGTTTGACCGCTAGGTGTTATGGGTATTATGACTCATACTGTGGTACTCTATTGTAGGCTGTGTGTAGCAGTTAGTGGTTATGATATGAAGTTTTGGCTTGGAAAGTTTTTTTCGCCTGGTCACAGACAGCTGATGTGTTGTGCACTGAAGTCCACAAGCGAAATGCCAGAAGGAATTAGCGTAAATGCCAGAAGGAATTATCCAACGATCAAAGGGATCGTGCTGTTTTTATGTGACAGTTTTGAAAGGGATCAGGGGTGTATTCATTCTGCCAATTCTGTTGAAAACGGTTTCTTAAAACGAAAGCAAAACGGAACCAAACGGGGTTAAACATATCTGAATTTGTCCAATGGAAACTCTCATTTGCAAATGTTGGACTAATGATTACACTCTAGATCAGCTAGATGCAGGCAAGATTGAACAAGGTGGTATTGAATGTGTCAATGTCTGTCACCTTGATTACTCAAAAGTCTCTCAACCTGTGCAACTACGTTGTAAACTTTCATTCATAGGCTAGGTTGTAGCAACCTCATGATGGGTATAGTGAAAATGTGAGTATCATGTAGTAGCCTAAACCTAACTTTCAGGATGAATCAAACCAGTGTAGTTTTAATTCATCAATATACAGTACTTTGTGTGTAAATAGCATTTTATGTGCATGATATGAATGAAGTTTGTTGTAGTGACTGAGTAAGCCTAACTGTAAAAGTATGCCTGAACAGTGTCATGTTTGCAAAAGTTTATTGTGTTGAGCACACATTTAGGCAGCCAGGACCACAGGCCGGGACCACTCCGTAGGCCGCTCTGTCGGTCTAGCTCTCACTGCAGTCCAGTGCCATGGACATCGTTGAAGTTTGGCCTCGAGTAATTTAGGAGGGCAACTTTATAAAGGCCTCCTCACAATGGCCTTATCATACAAGGCTCTGTATGTATTGAAGTATGTATTGAAGTCAAGTGGTTCAACATTCAAGTGTATTTTATTGACAACATAGAACAGCTTGTACAAGGCGACGGTCGGTGGAAGTCTGGCGCCACCAAGTGGACAATTTGTTTTATTCCCTTGTGGCATCAACGCTTCCTGAGATATTTTATAAAAGATCAAATGTTATGTCCGTTTTATTATCTACAAATTATTTATCCAACCCCTATTTGATAGATTATGATTCCAATTTAGCTGTAAATCTGGTTTTAACTCAATAAGGATTTGTCTAGTTTCCGATTGGAGGGCGGATGACCGCGTGACTTTGTATCCTACCAATGTGTTACTTTGTATCCGTGAAAAGTGTCTTTTCCCGACGTTGATCAAATCCCGATCTATGCCACCATTTTTTAACAGCATCGTCATCTTTGATATTTGATGTAAAGTTTACAGAGCTCATTTTGCTGTAAGCGTTTCCGGATTTGACGTGTCTGAGAACGGCACCTTCCTCCCGAAAGCATTGCGGTATCGCTTCTCGGCCTTTTGGCTAAGATCAAGTGTAGTATCTGTTCTTATCAGTTTAATATCTGATACGTCCCCTATCTGGGGACCATATATTAAATTGATTTTTGGAATAGGGAGATGGAATAGGGGCTTGCTCCGTCCACTCCACGCATCGACCTGGTATTGCAGTACCTCCAGGAACGGTGCACCCCCTGCCGTTGTAAAGAAAAAGCAGACGAATTCAACCGGATGGTTCTTTTATTAGAATCATGATGGATATTACGTTTAAGCAAGTATGTCTATGTCACTAAATAGTGGTCAGTCACCCATTTAATCATAACAAATTCAAATAGTTTTTGATGCTTTAATGCCGTTTTTATGTGTATAAAATGATGTACAAAAATATATATGAGCTGTTTTCAAAGGAAATGCAACAATAAAACTTTTCCAAAAGAAAATATATGTTCTCTGGGAGACCCGCCAGGGACCTGTGGAAGAAAACAGGCCCTGATCTCATGTCTGCCAGCAGGGGAAGACCTAACGCCCCAGCTCGTGCTGTTATGGGGTGGGCCGAAGGCCTCCACCAAGCTCTGGCCCACCCTCACGTGTCTGAAGGACGCACTGTGGCCCTCCCACAACCTGCTGGTAGAGACACGAGTAGAGACCACCCTCCAGGCAGTGGCCATGGTAGTCACGGATGCCCTGGGGTGATACAGAAGAAATGGGGCCTCGACCCCAGGCGAAGGGTCCCCCCACAACACCCAAGGTCTCGGCGGGCCATTTGTATAGACTATCTCTGGAAGCACTGCTGCCACAAGGGAACTAAAATAATTGTCCACTTGGTGGCGCCAGACTTCCACCGACCGTCGCCTTGTACAAGCTGTTCTATGTGGTCAATCAAAACGCTGTTGAATGTTGAACCACTTTTAAAAAATGTTATTTAACTAGGCAAGTCAGTTAAGAACAAATTCATATTTACAATGACCCACCCACCTAGGACCAGTGGGTTCAGGGCAGTATGACAGATGTTTTACCTTGTCAGCTTGAGGATTCCATCTTGCAACATTTACAGTTACTAGTCCAAAGCTCTAACCACTAGGTTACACCTGGCTTCAATACATACACCATCAACGCAAAAATAGCCTTAGTATTTTTAAATCTGTCTGTAGAGCCTTGTATGATAAGGCCATTGGCAGGAAAAATTCCCTATGAGAAAAATGAATGGTGGAAAAACAATTGGAAACATTTCCTTGTTTATGGGTATTATGATTCCAGTGTGTGTTCGCTGCATGGACAGTGCCATTGAGGACTTAAGGCATTTTTAAAACATTTGTCAACTGGGTGCAAGGATGGGCAAGAATGACAAAATACCATAAACATCAATGTATCAAAATTAACTGTTTTTATTAAAATACAGAAATATATGTGCAAGTAGCCTGAACAGCAACAACATTCTCAGTTACAGAAACCTTTAACTTGCTATGACAGTGATACACTACATGACCAAAAGTATGTGGACACCTGCTCGTCAAACATCTCAATCCAAAATCATGGGCATTAATGTGGAACTGGTCCCCCCTTTGCTGCTATAACAGCCTCCACTCTTCTGGGAAGGCATTAATATGGAGTTGGTCCCCCCTTTGCTGCTATAACAGCCTCCACTCTTCTGGGAAGGCATTAATATGGAGTTGGTCCCCCTTTGCTGCTATAACAGCCTCCACTCTTCTGGGAAGGCATTAATATGGAGTTGGTCCCCCCTTTGCTGCTATAACAGCCTCCACTCTTCTGGGAAGGCTTTCCACTAGATGGGGGAACATTGCTGCTATAACAGCCTCCACTCTTCTGGGAAGGCTTTAATGTGGAGTTGGTCCCCCCTTTGCTGCTATAACAGCCTCCACTCTTCTGGGAAGGCATTAATATGGAGTTGGTCCCCCCTTTGCTGCTATAACAGCCTCCACTCTTCTGGGAAGGCATTAATATGGAGTTGGTCCCCCTTTGCTGCTATAACAGCCTCCACTCTTCTGGGAAGGCATTAATATGGAGTTGGTCCCCCCTTTGCTGCTATAACAGCCTCCACTCTTCTGGGAAGGCTTTCCACTAGATGGGGGAACATTGCTGCTATAACAGCCTCCACTCTTCTGGGAAGGCTTTAATGTGGAACTGGTCCCCCCTTTGCTGCTATAACAGCCTCCACTCTTCTGGGAAGGCTTTCCACTAGATGGTGGAACATTGCTGCTGGGACTTCTATTCAGCCACAAGAGCATTAGTGAGGTCGGGCACCGATGTTGTGCGATTAGGCCTGGCTCGCAGTCAGCGTTCCAATTCATCCCAAAGGTGTACGATGGGGTTGAGGTCAGGGCACTGTGCAGGCCAGTCAAGTTCTTCCACACCAATCTCGACAAACCATTTCTGTATGGACCTTGCTTAGTGCACGGTGGCATTGTCATGCTGAAACAGGAAAGGGCCTTCCCCAAAGTCGCCACAAAGTTAGTAGCACAGAATCATCTAGAATGTCATTGTCTGCTGTAGCAGTAAGATTTCCCTTCACTTGAGGGGCCCGAACCATGAAAAACAGCCCCAGACCATTATTGCTCCTCCACCAACCTTTACAGTTGGCACTATGCATTGGGGCAGGTTGTGTTTTCTCCCGGCATCCGCCAAACCCAGATTTATCCTTCAGACTGTCAGATGGTGAAGAGCGATTCATCACTCCTGAGAACGTATTTCCACTGCTCCAGAGTCCAATGGCGGCGAGCTTTACACCACTCCAGCCGACGCTTGGCATTGCTCATGGTGATCTTAGGCTTGTGTGCAGCTGCTCGGCCATGGAAACCCATTTCATTAAGCTCCCGACAAACAGCTCTTGTGCTGACGTTGCTTCCAGATGCAGTTTAGAACTCGGTAGTTAGTGTTGCAACCGAGGACAGACGATTTTTACACGCTACGTGCTTCAGCACTCGGCAGTCCTGTTCTCTGAGATTGTGTGGCCTACCACTTCACGGCTGAGTCATTGTTGCTCCTAGATGTCTCTACCCTATCACACAGGGTCTCTACTCCATGTCTCTACTCTATCACACAGGGTCTCTACTCCCTGTCTCTACTCTATCACACAGTGTCTCTACTCCCTGTCTCTACTCTATCACACAGTGTCTCTACTCCCTGTCTCTACTCTATCACACAGGGTCTCTACTCCCTGTCTCTACTCTATCACACAGGGTCTCTACTCCCTGTCTCTACCCTATCACACAGGGTCTCTACCCTATCACACAGGGTCTCTACTCCCTGTCTCTACTCTATCACACAGGGTCTCTACTCCCTGTCTCTACCCTATCACACAGGGTCTCTACTCCCTGTCTCTACCGTATCACAAAGGGTCTCTACTCCCTGTCTCTACCCTTTCACACAGGGTCTCTACCCTATCACACAGGGTCTCTACTCCCTGTCTCTACCCTATCACACAGGGTCTCTACCCTATCACACAGGGTCTCTACCCTATCACACAGGGTCTCTACCCTATCACACAGGGTCTCTACTCCCTGTCTCTACCCTATCACACAGGGTCTCTACCCTATCACACAGGGTCTCTACCCTATCACACAGGGTCTCTACCCTATCACACAGGGTCTCTACTCCCTGTCTCTACCCTATCACACAGGGTCTCTACTCCCTGTCTCTACCCTATCACACAGGGTCTCTACTCCCTGTCTCTACTCTATCACACAGGGTCTCTACTCCCTGTCTCTACCCTATCACACAGGATCTCTACTCCCTGTCTCTACTCTATCACACAGGGTCTCTACTCCCTGTCTCTACCCTATCACACAGGGTCTCTACTCCCTGTCTCTACTCTATCACACAGGGTCTCTACTCCCTGTCTCTACCGTATCACACAGGGTCTCTACTCCCTGTCTCTACCCTATCACACAGGGTCTCTACTCCCTGTCTCTACTCTATCACACAGGGTCTCTACTCCCTGTCTCTACTCTATCACACAGGGTCTCTACTCCCTGTCTCTACCGTATCACACAGGGTCTCTACTCCCTGTCTCTACCCTATCACACAGGGTCTCTACTCCCTGTCTCTACCCTATCACACAGGGTCTCTACTCCCTGTCTCTACCCTATCACACAGGGTCTCTACCCTATCACACAGGGTCTTTACTTCCTGTCTCTACCCTATCACACAGGGTCTCTACTCCCTGTCTGCACTCTATCACACAGGGTCTTTACTCCCTGTCTGCACTCTATCACACAGGGTCTCTACTCCCTGTCTCTACTCTATCACACAGGGTCTCTACTCCCTGTCTCTACTCTATCATACAGGATCTGCACGCCTGTTTGGTGCGGAGGTCCTCTCACACACACACACACTGGGACCAGTTTGGTCCTTCGAGGAGAATCACTATGGTGCTATTATGCCTTCAGAATAGCAGGTATCAGAATCAAAAGGCCTAAAGTTATGAAGCGACTTCCACCAGGAGATAGAAAGGCTTTTTTTGTTGTTGCTTTAAATATGATTTTTTTTTTTTTGTTGCTTTTTTTGTCCCACCACTCCCAGGAAATGTTCAGGGCCAGAGGCTGACATGTGAAGATCTGGGCTGGCTTCTATTCACTCCTGTCTGGGGGACAGTCCAGCACCCATTATCATCTCCCAAACCCAGTACAGAACTCTGCCAGGAGAACCAGAAGTAGTGTTTATTCTTAGCCTGGGTACCAGTCAGTTTGTGCTAATATTCCACTCCTTGTTCTCAGTGTCATAAGCCAAACATATGACAGAAGGAGATTCTCATTTCATACAAGCGCATTTGTTTCCACGTTTCCTCTCCTTGCACTCCGCTCCTCCGTTACCTTTGACATTTTTCAAAAGCAGGCAAGGACGGAGGACACAAGTAGTCGAGGGACAAAACAAATTGAGATCCTCCTCACAGAGTACACAAAGTGGAAGGTTAGCACAAAACTGGTCTGGGGTTTCCTGCTAATATGTTCTGTGGAATTTGGCCAGTTCAGTAGATACATAATGAACAGCTAGAGGCATGGCACTGTACTGCTGCTCCTGCTAGACTGTTTATTGAATCCTACTCAACTGTTGTGGGTGAAAGTTCATTCAGTCAGTGTGCACATGCCAACGGCCAATCACTGTATTGACAATCAATGACACAGCACATGTCCTGGTATGTGCTATGGCCCTGGGGGTTTCCATGAAAAACACACACAGTGTGGACACGATCCTATCGGTTTCTGTTAACGTCATGATTTACAAGACATAGATAATGTACGTCATCGATTAGAATGACATCAGTTGTAATACCCACTCTATGGTATGGATATCTAGGAGATCAACGTGATTTTAGGGTTGAAAGGATCTGGCCAGGGGGTCTCCCCAAATAAAAACATGCAAGACGGGCCAAAACTCAGATTTGTCTTCCATTAAAAAATACAGTCAGTCTCAGATTGTATTCAAATTAAAAAACAGTCAGTCTCAGATTGTATTCCCATTAAAAAGACAGTCAGTCTCAGATTGTATTCCCATTAAAAATACAGTCAGTCTCAGATTGTATTCCCATTAAAAATACAGTCAGTCTCAGATTGTATTCCCATTAAAAAGACAGTCAGTCTCAGATTGTATTCCCATTAAAAAGACAGTCAGTCTCAGATTGTATTCCCATTAAAAATACAGTCAGTCTCAGATTGTATTCCCATTAAAAAGACAGTCAGTCTCAGATTGTATTCCCATTAAAAAGACAGTCAGTCTCAGATTGTATTCCCATTAAAAATACAGTCAGTCTCAGATTGTATTCCCGTTAAAAAGACAGTCAGTCTCAGATTGTATTCCCATTAAAAAGACAGTCAGTCTCAGATTGTATTCCCATTAAAAATACAGTCAGTCTCAGATTGTATTCCCATTAAAAATACAGTCAGTCTCAGATTGTATTCCCGTTAAAAAGACAGTCAGTCTCAGATTGTATTCCCATTAAAAAGACAGTCAGTCTCAGATTGTATTCCCATTAAAAAGACAGTCAGTCTCAGATTGTATTCCCATTAAAAATACAGTCAGTCTCAGATTGTATTCCCATTAAAAAGACAGTCAGTCTCAGATTGTATTCCCATTAAAAAGACAGTCAGTCTCAGATTGTATTCCCATTAAAAATACAGTCAGTCTCAGATTGTATTCCCGTTAAAAAGACAGTCAGTCTCAGATTGTATTCCCATTAAAAAGACAGTCAGTCTCAGATTGTATTCCCATTAAAAAGACAGTCAGTCTCAGATTGTATTCCCATTAAAAAGACAGTCAGTCTCAGATTGTATTCCCATTAAAAGGACAGTCAGTCTCAGATTGTATTCCCATTAAAAAGACAGTCAGTCTCAGATTGTATTCCCATTAAAAAGACAGTCAGTCTGAGATTGTATTCCCATTAAAAAGACAGTCAGTCTCAGATTGTATTCCCATTAAAAAGACAGTCGGTCTCAGATTGTATTCCCATTAAAAAGACAGTCAGTCTCAGATTGTATTCCCATTAAAAAGACAGTCAGTCCATCCGGTTAATTTTGAACGAGTCTTTTAATTAATGCATTTCAAGTACTCCAAAAAATTACATCTCTTTGCACAATACATTTTTTGACATTTTTAGTAAAAATGTTCAAAAGTGAACAACATTTTTTGATACTGTATAAAACACAGTGAACATTAAAATCAGACAGTAGTTTCTAACTTTTGAATCATCTTGTGTTCTTTCGGCCTACATCATTTCACCTACAACATTTTCAACTCAATTTTTGACATTTCAGTGCATGTTTTATATCTAGAAACAGTCAGTCTAGAAACTTTTCTCTTTTTTTACCATGAAGAATACAAAATAAAAAATAAAGTACATTTTTCTGGCATTATTTATTGTGTTGTTCTTCTAATCCAAACCATGCCACAGGAGAACAGACACAATGAAATGACAATGAATGAAATATAGGATGCGTTTGTAAATTCACTCTGGAGTGACAGAGGGCGCCAGAAGTGCCGCTCTGGACGTTCGTAAATTGAGAGCGTTTCGCTCACGGAGCGTTCAGAGCGTCTATCTGGCCGAGGAGTAGCGTTGATCCGAGCGTTCTGGCCTCACAACGGCAGTCAAGCACACAAGCTAACCAGCTAAAATTAGCTAGCTACTTCCAGACACAAATGAGAGAACACCTCACTCTGACCATTTAACTCGCCTTAGCAGAGCTGGTTAGGCTTTTTTCACGTTATCCAGAGCGTTGGTGACTAACGGTGCTGCTGGCAACAGTTTAATTACGCTTTTTGACTGACGTTTACCGACACTGTCCATTCAGCAGTTATTCTGCGCTCTGACACTCAGACGGGAGTGCTCTGAAATCGAAGTAGATCGCCAGAGCGAATTTGACGAACTCACAGTTAGTCCATCACAATTAATTGTTTTTAACATTTTCATGATGGTGGAGAAAAAAAAAAGTTGTACAAACATTTAAAATGAATCCCATTTCAATTAGCATAGATAAGAACATAAATAACTCAGAAAGGTTGGTCACACTTTATTTGAAGGGTACCTAAATAAAAAGCACTTTATAACATTCATAAACCATATACATAACATTCATAAGCAGTGTGTAAGTTTTTAATATGAATGTGTGCTTATGAATGTGCAATTTATGATTGATGAATGTTATGTAATTCTAATATAAGTACCCTTCAAAATCAAGTGTTACTCAGAAGGGGAGGTTTTATCACATACACTACATGGCCATAAGAATGTGGACACCTGCTCGTTGAACATGTCATTCCAAAATCATGGGCATTAATATGGAACTGGTCCCCCCTTTGCTGCTATAACAGCCTCCACTCTTCTGGGAAGGTTTTCCACTAGATGTTGGAACATTGCTGCTGGGACTTCTATTCAGCCACAAGAGCTTTAGTGAGGTCGGGCACTGATGTTCGGCGATTAGGCCCCGCAGTCAGCGTTCATCCCAAAAGATGTTAGATGGGGTTGAGGTCAGGGCTCTGTGCCGGCCAGTTAAGTTATTCCACACCGATCTTGACAATTATTTCAGTATGACCCTCGCATTGCTGAAACAGGAAAGGGCCTTCCCCAAACAGTTGCCACAAAGTTGGAAGCACAGAATCATCTAGAATGTCATTGTATGCTGTAGCGTTAAGATTTCCCTTCACTGGAACTAAGGGGCCTGAACCATGAAAAACAGCCCCAGACCATTATTCCTCCCCCACCAAACTTTACAGTTGGCAGTACGCATTGGGGCAGGTAGAGTTTTCCTGGCAGCCGGCAAACCCAGATTCATCCGTCAGACTGCCAGATGGTGAAGTGTGATTCATCACTCCAGAGAACGTGTTTCCACCATTCCAGAGTCCAATGGTGATGAGCTTTACACCACTCCAGCCGCTGCTTGGCATTGCATATGGTGATCATAGGCTTGTGTGTGGCTGCTCAGCCATGGAAACCCATTTCATGAAGCTCCCAACAAACAGTTATTGTGCTGACGTTGCTTCCAACGGCAGTTTGGAACTTGGTAGTGAGTGTTGCAACACCGAGGACAGACGATTTTAACACCATACGTGCTTCAGCACTCAGCAGTCCCGTTCTGTGAGCGTGTGTGGCCTACCACTTCACGGCTGAGCCATTGTTGCTCCTAAACGTTTCCACCTCACAATAACAGCACTTACAAGCCGGGCAGAAATTTGACGAACTGACTTGCTGGAAAGGTGGCATCCTATGACGGTGCCACGTTGAAAGTCACTGAGCTCTTCAGTAAGGCCAGTCTACAGCCAATGTTTGTGGCTAAAATAGCCAAATCCACACATTTGAAGGTGGGGAGGGTCCACATACTGTTGTATATATAGTGTATGAACATCTCTGAATAGTTTCTATGGATTTACAAAACAAAAAAAGAAAGTAACAGACGTATCGAAATTCAAATTTTTATCTTCAAATAAAAACTCTAAACTCTCCCAAGTACTGTACAAGTTTACAAGGAAATGAGTCTGGATTGGTGAGTGTACTGTGAGAGTACTGTGAGAGTACTGTGAGAGTACTGTGAGAGTACTGTGAGTGTACTGTGAGAGTACTGTGAGTACTGTGAGAGTACTGTGAGTGTACTAGCCAGTAGTATGGTTTTTAAAACAACTTCATTTTCTACAGAAAAACTCCATGATGAGTTTAGCAACCATTTATTCAGCAATGTGAAATACAGGATTCAAATGTGAGAAAGTCCCCTACAGAGCCCATGACTGTTTTCACACAACCGAGCTGAACCGAGCCAAGCCAAGATATGGCCTGGTTACATATCCACCATTGTTGCTGGAACCGTGCTGGAAAGGACAATGTGAAAATAACAGATCTGACCCAAAACTGTACGGTTGGAGTCAGCACGATAGTGTGAAAATAACAGATCTGTACGGTTGGAATCAACACGATAGTGTGAAAAGGGTACGTGTGATCATGACCCAGAACAGGAAAGCAAGTCAGTTAGCTTTGAAGCCGTTTACATGATCTAGGCCAGGGATGGGCACCACAGATCAAACCCCCCCCCCAAAAAAAATATTACCTTAATGTTAAGTTATAATGGTAGAATACACAAGGTCCAATTTCTAAATTTGGTTTTGTATCAGCAGTTTCTCTCTTGTTATGTGTCAGTCACGCAATTAGCCCATGTCAGAAATAAAAATGAAACATTTTGATTGGTAAGGTAGTCTAGCCATGGTCAAATTACCGACCGGGGGGGGACCCCATTGATTTTGTTAGTCACTCTCACTCAGATATCATATTTAAAACGGCAAACATTTCTCTCCACCCTACGGCAAAATGAGCAGAATTACAGGAAATAGCAATGGTGCCCCCCCCCCCCATGTACTTAACCACAAATACCTCGTTTGCTAAAGTTCACCGTATTGTACATTTCTCTACATTACTCTTTTTATGTATCAGCGTTAGCACAATATACATGATCCTAATTCTAGCTCCAAGACAGAGACAATAAAAAAAATAAGTGAAAAAGTAGATTGTGCTGATTTACTGGTACATTGAACCATGTTGCGCGCCGTAGTGAACATTGAACCATGTTGCGCCCCGTAGTTTACATTGAACCATGTTGCGTGCCGTAGTGAACATTGAACCATGTTGCGCGCCGTAGTGAACATTGAACCATGTTGCGTGCCGTAGTTTACATTGAACCATGTTGCGTGCCGTAGTGAACATTGAACCATGTTGCGTGCCGTAGTTTACATTGAACCATGTTGCGCGCCGTAGTTTACATTGAACCATGTTGCGCGCCGTAGTTTACATTGAACCATGTTGCGCGCCGTAGTTTACATTGAACCATGTTGCGCGCCGTAGTTTACATTGAACCATGTTGCGTGCCGTAGTTTACATTGAACCATGTTGCGTGCCGTAGTGAACATTGAACCATGTTGCGCGCCGTAGTGAACATTGAACCATGTTGCGTGCCGTAGTTTACATTGAACCATGTTGCGCGCCGTAGTTTACATTGAACCATGTTGCGCGCCGTAGTTTACATTGAACCATGTTGCGCGCCGTAGTTTACATTGAACCATGTTGCGCGCCGTAGTGTACATTGAACCATGTTGCGCGCCGTAGTGAACATTGAACCATGTTGCGTGCCGTAGTTTACATTGAACCATGTTGCGTGCCGTAGTTTACATTGAACCATGTTGCGCCCCGTAGTTTACATTGAACCATGTTGCGCGCCGTAGTGAACATTGAACCATGTTGCGCGCCGTAGTTTACATTGAACCATGTTGCGCGCCTTAGTGAACATTGAACCATGTTGCGCACCGTAGTTTACATTGAACCATGTTGCGCCCCGTAGTTTACATTGAACCATGTTGCGCGCCGTAGTTTACATTGAACCATGTTGCACGCCGTAGTGAACATTGAACCATGTTGCGCGCCGTAGTTTAACAACAAACTCCGTGGCTAGTGCTAAAAGCTATGAAGTCACATCTGAATTCTTCCATCTTTATGCAACTTCGCCATTGGCTGTAAAAGTGCAAAATGTTTCTCTTCGCCACCAAATGAGTAGAATTGCATAAAATTACTTATAGCAATTTTATATCTTCTCTCCACCCTATGGCAAAATGTGTAGAATTACAGCAAACTTTCTTTAAAAAGTGCAACATTGTCTACGCCCCATAGCAAAATGTGTAGAATTGTAGGGAAATTAACTCTAAAACAAACAAACAAATTCTCTCTGCTGTCAAGTGGGGGACGAGTGGGCGCTAATATGTTTTGCTCGCAAGGTGGGCACCCCCGAACAAAATTTCACTTAGGGACCCAAAAAGGCTAGGGCCGGCTCGGACTGCATGAATATGGGTTTGAGTGTGGGTGCACAGACCAGAGAGCCACTGCCGCCCCTCATGATGAGTTTAGATTGTGTGGCTCCCACCCCTCATCAAAGCTGCCCATCCTTGATCTAGGCTGTTCTAAAACCAACCTAATCCACTGCCTTTGTAGTATTAAAAGGCAGGAGTAAACACCGGAAATCAAACAGTCCCACTACCAGTCTCCTACGCTCCTCTTTCTTCATCAACCAATGGTTACGTACCGTATCATACGTACCGTATCATTGACTGTGTCGTCAGGCACCAGTTGCTATAACATATGATGCGGTTAGCTCCTACTTAAAATAGCTATCCGGGCTTTGTAAGATCTGGCATGCGTCTGCAAAGTCTGAGCAGAGGTACACGACCAACTTCTATGGTCAGTCAGAGTCAAAATGACTGTTTGGCATGACAATTACACCACAGGAGTTGGCCAGACAGCCTGGTCCCAGACAGCCTGGTCCCAGACAAGACAGCCTGGTCCCAGAACAGTTTGTACTCTGAGTCTTCCATTCGTCCATTCAAACTAGTGCATCGCTTTTAGAGACCTTCCTACTGGCTTTTCCTACATAAAAGATAAAAATATAAGACTCATTCATAAAGTATGGCACAATAACACTCATGTTAACTAATGTAAAGGGTCACAGAGACACTCATCTCTGTAGGGGACACAGTCTTTTAACAGAACAGGGTCATGTTCATTAGGGCACACAGCAACAACAAAAAACAACAACAACAAAAAAACGTTTTAAAAACCATTTTTGCAACACCAAATGAAAAAACAAAAATTCTTATTGGAAAAGCCCAGGTAGTCCTTCCCCGTTGCATTCTGTTCTCTTCCGTTTGGTGCCCAAATCAACACAACCCAATCATCCACACACATTTTTACAGGGCAGGTGATCAACGCATGGGGGAAAATGACCATTTATGACCAACTAGCTCTAAAAACAAAGTGTTAGGTCATAGTGGACAATTAGAATGTGCAATCGTCTTGGAATAACTGCTGTTTATTCTGGTGGTTAAAAGACCTAGCTCCTTCTCTGGCCCTCGGCTGCCACCTCCTTCTCTGGCCCTCGGCTGCCACCTCCTTCTCTGGCCCTCGGCTGCCACCTCCTTCTCTGGCCCTCGGCTGCCACCTCCTTCTCTGGCCCTCGGCTGCCACCTCCTTCTCTGGCCCTCGGCTGCCACCTCCTTCTCTGGCTGGGATGAACTTCAAAAGGCCCCTCTGGCTTTTACTCTTTGGTTCCTTTCCCGTCTTCGCTCCCTTGCCAGTCACAGGTATTTGACCTGTAGTGACACAGCCACTGTAGTGTCAACACCTCCACGACCCTCCGCTTTGATGGCCTTCACCTCCACGACCCTCCGCTTTGATGGCCACCTACCTTTCCACCTTGAACTTGGTCACCTTCTTCACTTTGGTTCCATCCAAACTCTGTGAGTTTTTAGATGCGGACCTTCAGTTCAGATTAAAACATTTAATCCAACTCCTAGTATCAGTGTTCAGGAACATAGGCTGTGTTATTCCTCAGCATGTCAGTCCTGCTGGTAGCCATACTGAACAGATTGAAATGGATCGTCATTTTGAGGTGAGAAACAAGGTTCTCTGCTTCAAAATGGACTTCTGTTAACGGTCACGTTGAGTTTCTCTCAGGATGATTTCTTTAGTCTTCTCCTCTTGCTAGTCCTCCCTGAAACAGAAGTACAGAGTAGTTAAATAGTAGTAGCACAACATTAGGATGCTTCAGCCCCCAGTCGCTGTCAACTTCATTATCTTCTGGAAAATGAGCCTGCCTTTGTGTATGTAACCGATGTGAAATGGCTAGCTAGTTAGCGGTGGTGCGCGCTAATAGCGTTTCAATCGGTGACGTCACTCGCTCTGAGACCTTGAAGTAGTTGTTCCCCTTGCTCTGCAAGGGCCGCGGCTTTTGTGGCGCAATGGGTAACGATGCTTCGAGCGTGGCTGTTGTCGATTTGTGCAGAGGGTCCCTGGTTCGAGCCCAGGTTGGGGCGAGGAGAGGGACGGAAGCTAAACTGTTACATGTGGTAAGATAGTGTAGATGAAGAGGACAGTGTTACAGTACTATATCAGAGCTAAATATAGAAACGTACCATGCTCCCTGGTGTCCTCCCATGCATCTGGTCAAGAGCCAAAGCCGTGTGTAACTTTGTGAGTAGTGAGCTAGCTAAATCTGTTCCACAGACAGGCAGCCATGGAGAGGTCAGGGTAACGTTAGGGGTTACAGGTCCCAAATGCCACCCTATTGCCTATGTAGGGCACTACTTTAGACCACGGCCCACAGGGCTCCAAAAGTAGTGCCCTATCTAGGGAGACATTTGGGACGTAATCCTTTTTGTCCTCGATCGGCTGTAGTAGTCAACACCGTCTGTTGTTGTTGTTGTTGTAGTAGTTGTTTCTTGGTTACGCCAAGCTGATTTTAGTTGGCTAGCAACAAGTCTTGTTCGTTACATCATCTAGGAAATCGAATCAAGCCAAGCGAGAGTCACTTGGGATCCAAACAAACACTTAGCTGGCTAGCTAGCCAACATCCCCCGAACGTCTTACTAACAAGCGGGACACACTTTTAACGCCACTTCGATACAAAGTGATTTTCGTAGCAGGTTATGAGGGCATTTTCTCTAACCTTAACCTCAGTCTTACGCCTGGATCACACAGACAGCGTTATTGTGTTCTGGTACACCAGAAGTACATTAATTTCCAATAGAACTCTGTGTTGCAGAGGCAGTGCGTTCTGTGTGGTGCATACCTTGGATTTATCGAAAATATTTAAAAATATATATATGTTTAACCTTTAACTAGGCAAGTCAGTTAAAGAACAAATTCTTATTTTATAATGACGGCCTATCCTGGCCAAACCCTCGCATAACCCGGACGACGGTGGTCCAATTGTGCGCCGCACTATGGGACTTCCTATCACGGCCGGTTGTGATACGCTCTAGGCGACCAGTTTTGATAGCCTTTAGCCGCACCCTCATCCTACTACTCCTCTGTTCCTCGGGTGATGTGGAGGTAAACCCAGGCCCTGCATGTCCCCAGTCACCCTCATTTGTTGACTTCTGTGATCGAAAAAGCCTTGGCCTCATGCATGTCAACATCAGAAGCCTCCTCCCTAAGTTTGCCTTACTCACCGCTTTAGCACACTCTGCCAACCCTGATGTCCTTGCCGTGTCCGAATCCTGGCTTAGGAAGGCCACCAAAAATTCTGGGATTTCCATACCCAACTATAACACTTTCCGTCAAGATAGAACTGCCAAAGGGGGAGGAGTTGCAATCTACTGCAGAGATAGCCTGCAAAGTTCTGTCATACTTTCCAGGTCTATGCCCAAACAGTTCGAACTTCTAATTTTAAAAATTAATCTCTCCAGAAATAAGTCTCTCACTGTTGCCGCCTGCTACCGACCCCCCTCAGCTCCCAGCTGTGCCCTGGACACCATCTGTGAATTGATCGCTCCCCATCTAGCTTCAGAGTTTGTTCTGTTAGGTGACCTAAACTGGGATATGCTTAACACCCCGGCAGTCCTACAATCCAAGCTTGATGCCCTCAATCTCACACAAATCATCAAGGAACCCACCAGGTACAACCCTAAATCCGTAAACATGGGCACCCTAATAGACATTATCCTGACCAACCTGCCCTCCAAATACACCTCTGCTGTCTTCAATCAAGATCTCAGCGATCACTGCCTCATTGCCTGTATCCGCCACGGGTCCGCGGTCAAACGACCACCCCTCATCACTGTCAAACGCTCCCTAAAACACTTCTGCGAGCAGGCCTTTCTAATCGACCTGGCCCGGGTACCCTGGAAGGATATTGACCTCATCCCGTCAGTTGAGGATGCCTGGTCATTCTTTAAAAGTTACTTCCTCACCATATTAGACAAGCATGCTCCGTTCAAAAAATGCAGAACCAAGAACAGATATAGCCCTTGGTTCACTCCAGACCTGACTGCCCTCGACCAGCACAAAAACATCCTGTGGCGAACTGCAATAGCATCGAAGAGCCCCCGCGATATGCAACTGTTCAGGGAAGTCAGGAACCAATACACGCAGTCAGTCAGGAAAGCAAAGGCCAGCTTTTTCAAGCAGAAATTTGCATCCTGTAGCTCTAACTCCAAAAAGTTCTGGGATACTGTAAAGTCCATGGAAAACAAGAGCACCTCCTCCCAGCTGCCCACTGCACTGAGGCTAGGTAACACGGTCACCACTGATAAGTCCGTGATAATCGAAAACTTCAACAAACATTTCTCAATGGCTGGCCATGCCTTCCTCCTGGCGACTCCAACCTTGGCCAACAGCCCCGCCCCCCCCGCTGCTACTCGCCCAAGCCTCCCCAGCTTCTCCTTTACCCATATCCAGATAGCAGATGTTCTGAAAGAGCTGGAAAACCTGGACCCATACAAATCAGCTGGGCTTGACAATCTGGACCCCCTATTTCTGAAACTGTCCGCCGCCATTGTCGCACCCCCTATTACCAGCCTGTTCAACCTCTCCTTCGTATCATCTGAGATCCCCAAGGATTGGAAAGCTGCCGTGGGCATCCCCCTCTTCAAAGGGGGAGACACCCTGGACCCAAACTGTTACAGACCTATATCCATCCTGCCCTGCCTATCTAAGGTCTTCGAAAGCCAAGTCAACAAACAGATCACTGACCATCTCGAATCCCACAGTACCTTCTCCGCTGTGCAATCCGGTTTCCGAGCCGGTCACGGGTGCACCTCAGCCACGCTCAAGGTACTAAACGATATCATAACCGCCATCGATAAAAGACATTACTGTGCAGCCGTCTTCATCGACCTGGCCAAGGCTTTCGACTCTGTCAATCACCATATTCTTATCGGCAGACTCAGTAGCCTCGGTTTTTCTAATGACTGCCTTGCCTGGTTCACCAACTACTTTGCAGACAGAGTTCAGTGTGTCAAATCGGAGGGCATGTTGTCCGGTCCTCTGGCAGTCTCTATGGGGGTACCACAGGGTTCAATTCTCGGGCCGACTCTTTTCTCTGTATACATCAATGATGTTGCTCTTGCTGCGGGCAATTCCCTGATCCACCTCTACGCAGACGACACCATTCTATATACTTCCGGCCCTTCCTTGGACACTGTGCTATCTAACCTCCAAACGAGCTTCAATGCCATACAACACTCCTTCCGTGGCCTCCAACTGCTCTTAAACGCTAGTAAAACCAAATGCATGCTTTTCAACCGTTCGCTGCCTGCACCCGCACGCCCGACTAGCATCACCACCCTGGACGGTTCCGACCTAGAATATGTGGACATCTATAAGTACCTAGGTGTCTGGCTAGACTGCAAACTCTCCTTCCAGACTCATATCAAACATCTCCAATCCAAAATCAAATCAAGAATCGGCTTTCTATTCCGCAACAAAGCCTCCTTCACTCACGCCGCCAAACTTACCCTAGTAAAACTGACTATCCTACCGATCCTCGACTTCGGCGATGTCATCTACAAAATAGCTTCCAATACTCTACTCAGCAAACTGGATGCAGTTTATCACAGTGCCATTCGTTTTGTTACTAAAGCACCTTATACGACCCACCACTGCGACCTGTATGCCCTAGTCGGCTGGCCCTCGCTACATGTTCGTCGTCAGACCCACTGGCTCCAGGTCATCTACAAGGCTATGCTAGGTAAAGTGCCGCCTTATCTCAGTTCACTGGTCACGATGGCTACACCCACCCGCAGCACGCGCTCCAGCAGGTGTATCTCACTGATCATCCCTAAAGCCAAAACCTCATTTGGACGCCTTTCCTTCCAGTTCTCTGCTGCCTGCGACTGGAACGAATTGCAAAAATCTCTGAAGTTGGAGACTTTTATCTCCCTCAACAACTTTAAAAATCTGCTATCCGAGCAGCTAACCGATCGCTGCAGCTGTACATAGTCCATCTGTAAACTACCCACCCAATTTACCTACCTCACCCCCCATACTGCTTTTATTTATTTACTTTTCTGCTCTTTTGCACACCAGTATCTCTTCTTGCACATGATCATCTGATGATTTATCACTCCAGTGTTAATCTGCTAAATTGTAATTATTCGATTTATTGCCTACCTCATGCCTTTTGCACACATTGTATATAGATTCTCTTTTTTTCTACCATGTTATTGACTTGTTTATTGTTTACTCCATGTGTAACTCTGTGTTGTTGTCTGTTCACACTGCTATGCTTTATCTTGGCCAGGTCGCAGTTGTAAATGAGAACTTGTTCTCAACTAGCCTACCTGGTTAAATAAAGGTGAAATAAAAAAATAAAAAAATTAAATACAGCCCAGGATCGAACCAGGGTCTGTAGTAAAACCTCTAGCACTGAGATGCAGTGCCTTAGACCTCTGCACCACTCAGGAGCCGACAATATGTGTAGAGGGATGGACAGAATTGGTAGCAGAAGGTGAACGTTGTGCAACTGCACATATATCCAGATGATGCTGCGTACCATTTCGCGCGAAAAAACACTGTAGGTGTGATCGAGGCGTCATAACCTGCTGCGTAAAATTCTCCAAACCTGCGTCAAAAAAGTCACTTCGGTATCGAAGTTGCGTGAAAAGTGTTTCACCTAACAAAATAAACTGACTACATTAGCTTGCTACTGTAGCTAGCTAGCTCATCGAAAAAAACAAGTAACGTTTGTAAAATAAAACGCTGTTACAAAACTAAAGTTAACTAGTTAGTTAACTAAACCCAGACAAACAGTTAACATAGCAATCTAATTTTGCTGGCCGTTAGCTAGGTTATTATCATCAGAAAGTTTAACTTATTTCTTCGACACTGTCATATGAGCTGGTTTAATGAAGTTTGAAAACAAATCTACATATACCTTATTCTACATGGGTAGATGCCGCATACGGCTCATAACCACCAGACGCTTTAACGCTTCTTCTTCTTTAAGTTTTATTGGCGAATAGCAACCAACTGACAGGTGCCCACAGCGCCACCTACTGTACTGGAGTGTGAGACCGCTCACGACCTATCTACGCCACTATATTCTCTTGAAACTTCCCCTTTTTAAAAAAACATTTTAGTCTAAAATGACACACAAATATCTAACTGCCTGTAGGTCAGGCTCTGAAGCAAAGACATGCTTATTCTTGGTACCATTTGAAAGGAAACACTTTGAAGTTTGTGGAAATGTGAAAATAATGTAGGAGAATATAACAATAGATCTGGTAAAAGATAATACAAAGAAAAAAACAACTGTTCTTTTGTATTTTTTTGTACCATCATCGTTAAAATGAAAGAGAAAGGCCATAATGTATTATTCCAGCCCAGGTACAATTTAGATTTTGGTCACTAGATGGCAGCAGTGTATGTACAAATACTGATCCAATGAACCATTGCATTTCTGTTCAAAATGTTGTATCAAGACTGCCCAAATGTGCCTAATTTGTTTATTAATCAGTTTTCATGTTCAAAACTGTGCACTCTCCTCAAACAATAGCATGGTATTCTTTCACTGTAATAGCTATTGTAAATTGGACAGTGCAGTTAGATTAACAAGAATTTAAGCTTTCTGCCAATATCAGATATGTCTATGTCCTGGGAAATGTTCAACCTCATGCTAATCACATTAGCCTACGTTAGCTCAACCGTGGACAGGACACCGATCCCGAAGAAGTGTTAACTAACCCAGAATTTATAATAAAATAAAATCATTCTATACAAACCTCACTACTCCCATCACCCCCACCCCAAATATGCATCAAACTCTTTGGTTTCGTTCATTTTCAATGGAGTAGTACGCAACACTAGGTTGGGTGTGCGGCTGTGATGAGATGACGCTTCGAACACACCGACAGCGTATTTGCGCAAAATAGGACACAGTATCATCTGGCTATGTGTACAACAAAAGTTCAACATTCAACTTCTGCCACCATTTCTGCCCTGTCATCCTCCCTCCTTAGGGAGGGTGCATCAGTTTGTCTTCCCTGTCATCCTCCCCCCTTAGGGAGGGTGCATCAGTTTGTCTTCCCTGTCATCCTCCCCCCTTAGGGAGGGTGCATCAGTTTGTCTTCCCTGTCATCCTCCCTCCTTAGGGAGGGTGCATCAGTTTGAGGAATTCATTCTGAGCCGACTGTAGATCATTGGAGCAGTGGGGATCAGGATCGCCTTTGTCCGGGTAAAGTTGTGTCTGGGACTCACCTTACATGAATGTAGACTTGGGCTAACTTAATAACATTATTAACTTAGTTTCACTGAATTTTACACGTGAACTTGGTTTGTTTGAGAAAGTGTGCAAAGCTGTCATCAAGGCAAAGGGTGGCAACTTTAAAGAATCTCAAATCTCAAATATTTTGATATGTTTAACACTTTTTTGGTTACTACATGATTCCATATGTGTTATTTAATAGTTTTGATGTCTTCACTATTATTTTACAATGTTGAAAATAATAAAAATAAATTAAAACCCTCGAATGAGTAGGTGTGTCCAAACTTTTGACTGGTACTGTATATACATACAAAGGTTTTGTAAAGGATATTCACATCGTTTTATGCTCACTTCACTTGCTGTACGTTAGACTTTTATTTTGAAATTGGTTCAGAGTGAAAACGGCTGTTGAACTGTCATTGGCTAGAGGAAGAGGAAGTTGAACTGTGATCACTTCCTGTTTTCATTTTTTTTTTTTAAACAGTGGTCTGAAGTAGCAGGCAACAGAGTTGATCTCCGTAAACCACTGAAATGTCTTCGAAGCCCACTTGTCTAATTGTGGCCAGTGCAGCTTCACAAGGTAAGGCGTTAACACGTTATGAACATTTCATTTCTTCCACTTCTGTCGATACGAGCACGTCAAGCTAGCGCTGCTGAATGTAACCTTATGTCATGTGACGGACGACAATGAGTCTTCATATTTTCAATGAACTAGATAGCTATTGCACCCATATTAGTCATGTTTTACAGTATCTTTTCTGTGTCAAAGGGAAATATTACTATTTTGTAGCAGTAATGTTATCTTATCCCGGATTGTTTTTGACACAATCATTATCATATTGTACAATCATCACCATGAATGGTTCATACTGCTGCTTTAGTAGCTAGTCTGCTGTTTTAAGTTCTCTCTCTCCTGTCATCAGGAGTGTCTGCTCGGTCGTTCCATCAAGCCTTCTGTCTCTGCAGTTCAGTGTTCAACCTGCAGACGGCTACACCAGGGGTAAGAAACACACAGAGATACACACACACACACACACACACACACACACAGAAAAACACAGACACACACCAAAAAAAACACACACATGATGTTGGTGTCTTGTCATTTCCAGGGGAAGCCCATAGATTTTGTCGGGGTGGATGAAACCACAGCCAGATGGGTCCAAGACTTCAGCCAAAAGTCTTTTGCGACCCCAGCCAAGTTGGAGTCAATAGACGGTAACATTACATGCATAAGTTTGTAACCTTCGTATATTTCTTTGCCGCATTCATATCCAAAATATGTCAATTGCTACAGTAATTGAGCGGTCAGATATTTGACTGTTAAGATACAAATGGAAATAGTTGGCGTAATACTTTGCTGAAGGTGACGATGTCGTGACTGTCCCCTATATTCCAGGTGCTCGGTACCAAGCTCTGCTGATTCCAGACTGTCCTGGGGCGCTCACTGACCTGGCACACAGTGGCTCTCTGGCACGTATCCTCGCACACTTCACCTCACAGCAGAGTCAGTACCCTACCCTGTGCTCTATCCCCTAGTCTCTCGTGTAGATCTCTACAGGACAGATCCCCTAACACAGATTAGGTCTCTATTCAATCCGCTCAAGCCCAATACAAATTTAAAGGTAATGCTCCTGCATTGGGTGGAGACTGCATTCATGGTAAACAAATATGTATATGTCGGCTCAATCAGAAATTACCTTTTTAAATTTCTATCGCACAGCGATCCAGATCCGACAGGAGCCTCAGCTAAATCTTGGACTCAAAAGGTTTAAGAAACTAATATTGTGAAACATTGTTGCGTGGTTTGTGAGATGTTGTTTTTACATGACACGACCATGTCTGTACCTACCAGAGGCGGTGTGCGCTATAGGACAAGGGGTATCTGGTCTGTGCTGCGCCATAGAAGGACAGAAGTGGATCTTCACTGGCTACAGTCTCACTGGGGTAGGGGGGGAATAACACTACATTCCAAATTCATGAAAGCCAATAATAAACCTGATTTTACATGAAAATATATGGTTACTCGTTTCATACAACTTCCATTCTCCCGGTTGTATTATTTCCCAGCCGTCTGTGTTTGAGTTGGTGAGGAGCCCAGACTTTGCCAACCTGCCTCTGATCGTGGAGGACTTTGTCAAGGACAGCGGAGGATCGTACACCGGTGAGTGTGGGAGATAACAAAAATACCAGTTCCAGGACGTCTACATCGCAGAGGATTTTGGGCAAATGATCAATAAGTAGGGTTGCAAAATTCTGGTAACTTTCCCCCAAAATCCCAGTTGGAACAGTCCCAGAATCAGGAAGGAGTAGGCAATACATTCAGAATACTACAACCCAGAATTTCTGGCAAACCTGTTTTCTTGGGGGGGGGGGGGGGGGGGTGGTGAGTGGAATTTTGCCACCCTATCAGTAGATCATATTGATTGGCTTCCTGCCATGTTCAACACTACTTCAGAATGTGCAGAGATCTGAATTGGTCTCATGTCTCGACACGAGGAAGTAATGTTTTAACACGGCAGGAAGCCAATCAATATGACTGACGTGGATGTTAAGTGTTGTGTCTCGAGCCAAAAAAAAAAAGATGTAACCTGACGTATTTCTATCACTGTTGTTTTTCCAGCTAGTCAGGAGGATGCCGTGCATGTCGTGATCGACAGACACCTGGTGACCGGACAGAACATGCAGTCTACGTCAGTCGCTGTCAATAACCTCATCATGCTCTGTAATGGAAAGTAACATGTCTTCTGTTCAGCTACGTAGGGACCAAGCTAACAAGCCCTGGGCCGGGATTCAATCCGATCGTGCTTTGACGGCTATGCGCCATTTTTAAAAAGGTGATCTGCCATGGAATCGACATATGCCGCGTTTATCATGAATGCATGGGAATATTGCTTTTTAAAGGAGCTACTGCCTTTGAAAAGCAACAAATCCATCTGAAAATGGCCAATTTGGCATCGATGTGAGTTAGTGTAAATCGGATCATTTTGGTCATAAAGTGGGTCTCGTCTAAAATGGAGTTTGGAATATCTGTGTGTCACAACGGATAAATGAAGGTTGGGTTTTGATTTGACGATGTAAATTTACCCACTAACATGGGGTGAACAGCTGCTGTGATTGTTCTCTATCCAATAGCATAAACAGTGAGACAGACCTGCCGAGCAGCTCCGACCTTTGCATAAAACAAATGTATTGAGTTATCTTTGATTCATTCCTAGGATTTTAAGGAAGTGAAATAGGCTTCATGGGGAACAAACAGATTTATCCAAACCTCGGGATCGGTCAGGAAACACACCTCAAACTGAAACCTGTTTTTCTAATAAGCAACAGAAAAACGTGCCAATCAGCGTCTTCCGTGGCTCTTTTAAAAAGGTGCGTTGCCCACAAAGCGCGATCGGATTTAATCCCAGCCTTATTTTGACATGAACAGGATATGATTGACATGATTTAGCAGACAGGGCTCATCAGAGTATACATACAGTAAGAAGACTGAACCTTTCAAATACAGGTGTCGCAGGCAAAATCTCAAAGTAGAGCTCGTTTACATTTAGTGCTTTCAAGGACAAATAAAGGTTCTGGGTACAAATGTGATAATATGAAGTTTAGTTGGGCCATGAGGACAACTCCTGTCTTATGTACACCAGGGTTGGTGCAATTCCATTTCAGAAAGTAAACCAAATTACAATTAGATTCCAATTTGACCTTGTAGAAGAGAATAGGAATTGAATTCTCTTCCTGAATCGACTGGATTTTAGATGGAATTGAGGCCAACCCTGCAGTCTACTACAGCAGAGGTTTTGTAGTACTACTAGCGTAGCTACCACACACACACAGCCTAATTCAACAGCCACCGGTGAGGTATTAGAAAAAGTATCACTGTATGTATGTACATTTCTATTGTCGATTACATTTTTATATTAAAAACAAACACTGAACAATGTACCTTTTTTTAATTTCATGTCAAAGAAACATTCCTGCAGCAGACTGGTGTCTGATTTAGACCTGACAAACATTATGCCTCAGATGTAGGACTACAGTAGGCTTAATCTATGTCCGGGAAACCAGTCCTTAAAATGGTAGAAGAATACTTCATATCTTACCATTTAAAAACATGAACACCTCGTGTGTGTGACACACCCCATAATAACCCTGTCACCAACCCCCAGTTAAACTGCTTTGATGGATGCTCTTGCCACGTTGGCCGCTTCAAGTTCCTTAGTTCAGTTTGTCACTCCACCCCTCGTCACATTTACTCCACATACAACACTCCGTCTCCAATGATCACTCTTCCTGAGATAAGAGACGTCATTCATAAAAATAAATGGTAGAATCCTCAAGCTTGGTTGGTGCTCAGCAAATATTACCATGAACTATACCATTTGCTCATACGGTTTATCGATTTGCTAAAATAAAAAAAAGGAGCTTGAGTCTCTTACTCTGATTGGCTCATAACAGGTCATAGAAATAGTCCAGCCCCTGGCCCAGTTCCCACATGGAGATTCCTGTACCTAACTCAGTGGCTAAAGAGATACGCTGGTGGAGAGACTACAGGAGAGAGAGAGAAAGACAGGGCAATACATTATAAAGGACCTGTGTTTCTGGAAAATGTTGTTTGATCATGAATCAAATCAAAACGGGTGTACCATGATACTCTTTCAGTATATTTATCTGGTTATTTTGAGAATCGTCTGCAGTGCATTCAGAAAGTATTCAGACCCCTTGACGTTTGTTACGTTACAGCCTCATTCTAAAATTGATGCTTTCCCTCCCCTCAATCTACACATGACAAAGCAAAAACAGGTTTTTAGAAATGTATAAAACAGATACCTTATTTACATAAGTATTCAGACCCTTTTATGAGACTAGAAATTGAGCTCAGGTGCATCCTGTTTCCATTGATCATCCTTGAGATATTTCTACAACTTAGAGTCCACCTGTGGTAAATTCATTTGATTAGACATGATTTGGAAAGGCACACACCAGTCTATAAAACTAAGCCATGAGGTCGAAGGAATTATCTGTAGAGTGTTGAGACAGGATTGTGTCGAGGCACAGATCTGGGGAAGGGTACCAAAACATTTCTGCAGCATTGAAGATCCCCAAGAACACAGTGGCCTCCATCATTCTTAAATGGAAGAAGTTTGGAACCACCAAGACTCTTCCTAGAGCTGGCCACCCGGCCAACCTGAGAAATCGGGGGAGAAGGGTCTTGGTCAGGGAGGTGACCAAGAACCCGATAGTCACTCTGACAGAACTCCAGAGTTCCTCTGTGGAGATGGGAGAACCTTCCAGAAGGACAACCATCTCTGCAGCACTCCACCAATCAGGCCTTTATGGTAGAGTGGCCAGACGGAAGCCACTCTTCAGTAAAAAGGCACATGACAGCCTGCTTGGAGTTTGACCAAAAGGCACCTAAAGGACTCTCAGACCATGAGAAACAAGATTCTCTGGTCTGATGAAACCAAGATTGAACTCTTTGGCCTGAATGCCAAGCGTCACGTCTGGAGGAAACCTGGCACCATCCCTACGGTGAAGCATGGTGGTGGCAGCATCATGCTGTGGGAATGTTTTTCAGCAGCAGGGACTGGGAGATTAGTCAGGATTGAGGTACCTCAATCGTTCAGGACCTCAGACCGGGACGAAGTTTCACCTTCCAACAGGACAACGACCCTAAGCAAACAGCCAAGACAATGCCGATTTGGCTTTGGGACAAGTCTCTGAATGTCCTTGAGTGGCCCAGCCAGAGCACGGACTTGAACCCGATCTAACATCTCTGGAGAGACCTGAAAATAGCTGTGCAGCGACGCTCCCCATCCAACCTGACAGAGCTTGAGAGGATCTGCAGAGAAGAATGGGAGAAACTCCCCAAATACAGGTGTGCCAAGTACTGAGTAAATGGTCTGAATACTTATGTCAATTTGATGTTTCAGTTCTTTTATATATCAATTTGCTAAAATGTATTAAAAAAGAAATCAAAAAATATTTATTTGTCATGATGGGGTAGTGTGTAGATTGAGGTAAAAAAACAAACAATTTAATCAATTTTAGAATAAGGCTGTAACGTAACAAAATGTGGAAAAAGTCAAGGGGTCTGAATACTTTCCCGTATGGTGTCTGATGTATTCTGTACATCAAAGGGAGGTCAAAAGGTCATACCTTCAGTGTTGGGTAATACACCACATGCTTCACTCCATTGCTCCTAGAAGGTGGAACACAAAGTGAGTTATGGTGTGAAGATACAAGACGAGACACATTTCTTCACCAAGACGGTAAATAAAGGAGTGCTGAATGGAAACTGCATTTCACATAATCTAGGAATGATCGTTCTTTTACGTGACATAATATGAAGTTAAAGAATACCATAATCTGGTAGACTAACTGTCCCCCTAATACCATAATCTGGTAGACTAACTGTCCCCCTAATACCATAATCTGGTAGACTAACTGTCCCTCTAATACCATAATCTGGTAGACTAACTGTCCCCCTAATACCATAATCTGGTAGACTAACTGTCCCTCTAATACCATAATCTGGTAGACTAACTGTCCCCCTAATACCATAATCTGGTAGACTAACTGTCCCCCTAATACCATAATCTGGTAGACTAACTGTACCCCTAATACCATAATCTGGTAGACTAACTGTGCCCCTAATACCATAATCTGGTAGACTAACTGTCCCTCTAATACCATAATCTGGTAGACTAACTGTCCCCCTAATACCATAATATGGTAGACTAACTGTCCCCCTAATACCATAATCTGGTAGACTAACTGTCCCCCTAATACCATAATCTGGTAGACTAACTGTCCCCCTAATACCATAATCTGGTAGACTAACTGTCCCCCTAATACCATAATCTGGTAGACTAACTGTCCCCCTAATACCATAATCTGGTAGACTAACTGTCCCCCTAATACCATAATCTGGTAGACTAACTGTCCCCCTAATACCATAATCTGGTAGACTAACTGTCCCCCTAATACCATAATCTGGTAGACTAACTGTCCCCCTAATACCATAATCTGGTAGACTAACTGTCCCTCTAATACCATAATCTGGTAGACTAACTGTCCCCCTAATACCATAATCTGGTAGACTAACTGTCCCCCTAATACCATAATCTGGTAGACTAACTGTCCCCCTAATACCATAATCTGGTAGACTAACTGTCCCCCTAATACCATAATCTGGTAGACTAACTGTACCTCTAATACCATAATCTGGTAGACTAACTGTCCCCCTAATACCATAATCTGGTAGACTAACTGTCCCCCTAATACCATAATCTGGTAGACTAACTGTCCCCCTAATACCATAATCTGGTAGACTAACTGTACCTCTACCATAATCTGGTAGACTAACTGTACCCTAATACCATAATCTGGTAGACTAACTGTCCCTCTAATACCATAATCTGGTAGACTAACTGTCCCCCTAATACCATAATCTGGTAGACTAACTGTCCCCCTAATACCATAATCTGGTAGACTAACTGTCCCTCTAATACCATAATCTGGTAGACTAACTGTCCCCCTAATACCATAATCTGGTAGACTAACTGTACCCCTAATACCATAATCTGGTAGACTAACTGTCCCCCTAATACCATAATCTGGTAGACTAACTGTCCCCCTAATACCATAATCTGGTAGACTAACTGTCCCTCTAATACCATAATCTGGTAGACTAACTGTCCCTCTAATACCATAATCTGGTAGACTAACTGTCCCTCTAATACCATAATCTGGTAGACTAACTGTCCCCCTAATACCATAATCTGGTAGACTAACTGTACCTCTAATACCATAATATGGTAGACTAACTGTCCCCCTAATACCATAATCTGGTAGACTAACTGTACCCCTAATACCATAATCTGGTAGACTAACTGTCCCCCTAATACCATAATCTGGTAGACTAACTGTCCCCCTAATACCATAATCTGGTAGACTAACTGTCCCTCTAACACCATAATCTGGTAGACTAACTGTACCCTAATACCATAATCTGGTAGACTAACTGTCCCCTAATACCATAATCTGGTAGACTAACTGTCCCCCTAATACCATAATCTGGTAGACTAACTGACCCCCTAATATCATAATCTGGTAGACTAACTGTACCCCTAATACCATAATCTGGTAGACTAACTGTCCCCCTAATACCATAATCTGGTAGACTAACTGTCCCCCTAATACCATAATCTGGTAGACTAACTGTCCCCCTAATACCATAATCTGGTAGACTAACTGTCCCCCTAATACCATAATCTGGTAGACTAACTGTCCCCCTAATACCATAATCTGGTAGACTAACTGTCCCCCTAATACCATAATCTGGTAGACTAACTGTCCCCCTAATACCATAATCTGGTAGACTAACTGTCCCCCTAATACCATAATCTGGTAGACTGTCCCCCTAATACCATAATCTGGTAGACTGTCCCCCTAATACCATAATCTGGTAGACTGTCCCCCTAATACCATAATCTGGTAGACTAACTGTCCCCCTAATACCATAATCTGGTAGACTAACTGTCCCCCTAATACCATAATCTGGTAGACTAACTGTCCCCCTAATACCATAATCTGGTAGACTAACTGTCCCCCTAATACCATAATCTGGTAGACTAACTGTACCCTAATACCATAATCTGGTAGACTAACTGTACCCTAATACCATAATCTGGTAGACTAACTGTACCCCTAATACCATAATCTGGTAGACTAACTGTACCTCTAATACCATAATCTGGTAGACTAACTGTACCCCTAATACCATAATCTGGTAGACTAACTGTACCCCTAATACCATAATCTGGTAGACTAACTGTCCCCCTAATACCATAATCTGGTAGACTAACTGTCCCCCTAATACCATAATCTGGTAGACTAACTGTCCCCCTAATACCATAATCTGGTAGACTAACTGTCCCTCTAATACCATAATCTGGTAGACTAACTGTCCCCCTAATACCATAATCTGGTAGACTAACTGTCCCCCTAATACCATAATCTGGTAGACTAACTGTACCTCTAATACCATAATCTGGTAGACTAACTGTCCCCCTAATACCATAATCCGGTAGACTAACTGTCCCCCTAATACCATAATCCGGTAGACTAACTGTCCCCCTAATACCATAATCCGGTAGACTAACTGTCCCCCTAATACCATAATCCGGTAGACTAACTGTCCCTCTAATACCATAATCCGGTAGACTAACTGTCCCTCTAATACCATAATCCGGTAGACTAACTGTCCCTCTAATACCATAATCCGGTAGACTAACTGTCCCCCTAATACCATAATCCGGTAGACTAACTGTCCCTCTAATACCATAATCCGGTAGACTAACTGTCCCTCTAATACCATAATCCGGTAGACTAACTGTCCCTCTAATACCATAATCCGGTAGACTAACTGTCCCCCTAATACCATAATCCGGTAGACTAACTGTCCCTCTAATACCATAATCCGGTAGACTAACTGTCCCTCTAATACCATAATCCGGTAGACTAACTGTCCCTCTAATACCATAATCCGGTAGACTAACTGTCCCTCTAATACCATAATCTGGTAGACTAACTGTACCCCTAATACCATAATCTGGTAGACAAACTGTCCCTCTAATACCATAATCTGGTAGACTAACTGTCCCCCTAATACCATAATCTGGTAGACTAACTGTACCTCTAATACCATAATCTGGTAGACTAACTGTCCCCCTAATACCATAATCCGGTAGACTAACTGTCCCTCTAATACCATAATCCGGTAGACTAACTGTCCCTCTAATACCATAATCCGGTAGACTAACTGTCCCTCTAATACCATAATCCGGTAGACTAACTGTCCCTCTAATACCATAATCCGGTAGACTAACTGTCCCCCTAATACCATAATCCGGTAGACTAACTGTCCCTCTAATACCATAATCTGGTAGACTAACTGTCCCCTAATACCATAATCTGGTAGACTAACTGTCCCCCTAATACCATAATCTGGTAGACTAACTGTCCCCCTAATACCATAATCTGGTAGACTAACTGTCCCTCTCATACCCTAATCTGGTAGACTAACTGTCCCCCTAATACCATAATCTGGTAGACTAACTGTACCCCTAATACCATAATCTGGTAGACTAACTGTCCCCCTAATACCATAATCTGGTAGACTAACTGTCCCCCTAATACCATAATCTGGTAGACTAACTGTACCCCTAATACCATAATCTGGTAGACTAACTGTACCCCTAATACCATAATCTGGTAGACTAACTGTACCTCTAATACCATAATCTGGTAGACTAACTGTACCCCTAATACCATAATCTGGTAGACTAACTGTCCCCCTAATACCATAATCTGGTAGACTAACTGTCCCCCTAATACCATAATCTGGTAGACTAACTGTACCTCTACCATAATCTGGTAGACTAACTGTACCCTAATACCATAATCTGGTAGACTAACTGTCCCTCTAATACCATAATCTGGTAGACTAACTGTCCCCCTAATACCATAATCTGGTAGACTAACTGTCCCCCTAATACCATAATCTGGTAGACTAACTGTCCCTCTAATACCATAATCTGGTAGACTAACTGTCCCCCTAATACCATAATCTGGTAGACTAACTGTACCCCTAATACCATAATCTGGTAGACTAACTGTCCCCCTAATACCATAATCTGGTAGACTAACTGTCCCCCTAATACCATAATCTGGTAGACTAACTGTCCCTCTAATACCATAATCTGGTAGACTAACTGTCCCTCTAATACCATAATCTGGTAGACTAACTGTCCCTCTAATACCATAATCTGGTAGACTAACTGTCCCCCTAATACCATAATCTGGTAGACTAACTGTACCTCTAATACCATAATATGGTAGACTAACTGTCCCCCTAATACCATAATCTGGTAGACTAACTGTACCCCTAATACCATAATCTGGTAGACTAACTGTCCCCCTAATACCATAATCTGGTAGACTAACTGTCCCCCTAATACCATAATCTGGTAGACTAACTGTCCCTCTAATACCATAATCTGGTAGACTAACTGTACCCTAATACCATAATCTGGTAGACTAACTGTCCCCTAATACCATAATCTGGTAGACTAACTGTCCCCCTAATACCATAATCTGGTAGACTAACTGTCCCCCTAATATCATAATCTGGTAGACTAACTGTACCCCTAATACCATAATCTGGTAGACTAACTGTCCCCCTAATACCATAATCTGGTAGACTAACTGTCCCCCTAATACCATAATCTGGTAGACTAACTGTCCCCCTAATACCATAATCTGGTAGACTAACTGTCCCCCTAATACCATAATCTGGTAGACTAACTGTCCCCCTAATACCATAATCTGGTAGACTAACTGTCCCCCTAATACCATAATCTGGTAGACTAACTGTCCCCCTAATACCATAATCTGGTAGACTAACTGTCCCCCTAATACCATAATCTGGTAGACTGTCCCCCTAATACCATAATCTGGTAGACTGTCCCCCTAATACCATAATCTGGTAGACTGTCCCCCTAATACCATAATCTGGTAGACTAACTGTCCCCCTAATACCATAATCTGGTAGACTAACTGTCCCCCTAATACCATAATCTGGTAGACTAACTGTCCCCCTAATACCATAATCTGGTAGACTAACTGTCCCCCTAATACCATAATCTGGTAGACTAACTGTCCCCCTAATACCATAATCTGGTAGACTAACTGTACCCTAATACCATAATCTGGTAGACTAACTGTACCCTAATACCATAATCTGGTAGACTAACTGTACCCCTAATACCATAATCTGGTAGACTAACTGTACCTCTAATACCATAATCTGGTAGACTAACTGTACCCCTAATACCATAATCTGGTAGACTAACTGTACCCCTAATACCATAATCTGGTAGACTAACTGTCCCCCTAATACCATAATCTGGTAGACTAACTGTCCCCCTAATACCATAATCTGGTAGACTAACTGTCCCCCTAATACCATAATCTGGTAGACTAACTGTCCCTCTAATACCATAATCTGGTAGACTAACTGTCCCCCTAATACCATAATCTGGTAGACTAACTGTCCCCCTAATACCATAATCTGGTAGACTAACTGTACCTCTAATACCATAATCTGGTAGACTAACTGTCCCCCTAATACCATAATCTGGTAGACTAACTGTCCCCCTAATACCATAATCCGGTAGACTAACTGTCCCTCTAATACCATAATCCGGTAGACTAACTGTCCCCCTAATACCATAATCCGGTAGACTAACTGTCCCTCTAATACCATAATCCGGTAGACTAACTGTCCCCCTAATACCATAATCCGGTAGACTAACTGTCCCTCTAATACCATAATCCGGTAGACTAACTGTCCCTCTAATACCATAATCCGGTAGACTAACTGTCCCTCTAATACCATAATCCGGTAGACTAACTGTCCCCCTAATACCATAATCCGGTAGACTAACTGTCCCTCTAATACCATAATCCGGTAGACTAACTGTCCCTCTAATACCATAATCCGGTAGACTAACTGTCCCTCTAATACCATAATCCGGTAGACTAACTGTCCCCCTAATACCATAATCCGGTAGACTAACTGTCCCTCTAATACCATAATCCGGTAGACTAACTGTCCCTCTAATACCATAATCCGGTAGACTAACTGTCCCTCTAATACCATAATCCGGTAGACTAACTGTCCCTCTAATACCATAATCTGGTAGACTAACTGTACCCCTAATACCATAATCTGGTAGACAAACTGTCCCTCTAATACCATAATCTGGTAGACTAACTGTCCCCCTAATACCATAATCTGGTAGACTAACTGTCCCCCTAATACCTTAATCTGGTAGACTAACTGTCCCTCTAATACCATAATCTGGTAGACTAACTGTCCCCCTAATACCATAATCTGGTAGACTAACTGTCCCCCTAATACCATAATCTGGTAGACTAACTGTCCCTCTAATACCATAATCTGGTAGACTAACTGTCCCCCTAATACCATAATCTGGTAGACTAACTGTACCCCTAATACCATAATCTGGTAGACTAACTGTCCCCCTAATACCATAATCTGGTAGACTAATTGTCCCTCTAATACCATAATCTGGTAGACTAACTGTACCCTAATACCATAATCTGGTAGACTAACTGTCCCTCTAATACCATAATCTGGTAGACTAACTGTCCCTCTAATACCATAATCTGGTAGACTAACTGTCCCCTAATACCATAATCTGGTAGACTAACTGTCCCCCTAATACCATCATCTGGTAGACTAACTGTCCCCCTAATATCATAATCTGGTAGACTAACTGTCCCTCTAATACCATAATCTGGTAGACTAACTGTCCCTCTAATACCATAATCTGGTAGACTAACTGTCCCTCTAATACCATAATCTGGTAGACTAACTGTCCCCCTAATACCATAATCTGGTAGACTAACTGTACCTCTAATACCATAATCTGGTAGACTAACTGTCCCCCTAATACCATAATCTGGTAGACTAACTGTCCCTCTAATACCATAATCCGGTAGACTAACTGTCCCTCTAATACCATAATCCGGTAGACTAACTGTCCCTCTAATACCATAATCCGGTAGACTAACTGTCCCTCTAATACCATAATCCGGTAGACTAACTGTCCCCCTAATACCATAATCCGGTAGACTAACTGTCCCTCTAATACCATAATCTGGTAGACTAACTGTCCCCTAATACCATAATCTGGTAGACTAACTGTCCCCCTAATACCATAATCTGGTAGACTAACTGTCCCCCTAATATCATAATCTGGTAGACTAACTGTACCCCTAATATCATAATCTGGTAGACTAACTGTACCCCTAATACCATAATCTGGTAGACTAACTGTCCCCCTAATACCATAATCTGGTAGACTAACTGTACCCCTAATACCATAATCTGGTAGACTAACTGTCCCCCTAATACCATAATCTGGTAGACTAACTGTCCCCCTAATATCATAATCTGGTAGACTAACTGTACCCCTAATATCATAATCTGGTAGACTAACTGTACCCCTAATACCATAATCTGGTAGACTAACTGTCCCCCTAATACCATAATCTGGTAGACTAACTGTACCCCTAATACCATAATCTGGTAGACTGTCCCCCTAATACCATAATCTGGTAGACTGTCCCCCTAATACCATAATCTGGTAGACTGTCCCCCTAATACCATAATCTGGTAGACTAACTGTCCCCCTAATACCATAATCTGGTAGACTAACTGTCCCCCTAATACCATAATCTGGTAGACTAACTGTCCCCCTAATACCATAATCTGGTAGACTAACTGTCCCCCTAATACCATAATCTGGTAGACTAACTGTCCCCCTAATACCATAATCTGGTAGACTAACTGTACCCTAATACCATAATCTGGTAGACTAACTGTACCCTAATACCATAATCTGGTAGACTAACTGTACCCCTAATACCATAATCTGGTAGACTAACTGTACCTCTAATACCATAATCTGGTAGACTAACTGTACCCCTAATACCATAATCTGGTAGACTAACTGTACCCCTAATACCATAATCTGGTAGACTAACTGTCCCCCTAATACCATAATCTGGTAGACTAACTGTCCCCCTAATACCATAATCTGGTAGACTAACTGTCCCCCTAATACCATAATCTGGTAGACTAACTGTCCCTCTAATACCATAATCTGGTAGACTAACTGTCCCCCTAATACCATAATCTGGTAGACTAACTGTCCCCCTAATACCATAATCTGGTAGACTAACTGTACCTCTAATACCATAATCTGGTAGACTAACTGTCCCCCTAATACCATAATCTGGTAGACTAACTGTCCCCCTAATACCATAATCCGGTAGACTAACTGTCCCTCTAATACCATAATCCGGTAGACTAACTGTCCCCCTAATACCATAATCCGGTAGACTAACTGTCCCTCTAATACCATAATCCGGTAGACTAACTGTCCCTCTAATACCATAATCCGGTAGACTAACTGTCCCTCTAATACCATAATCCGGTAGACTAACTGTCCCCCTAATAACATAATCCGGTAGACTAACTGTCCCTCTAATACCATAATCCGGTAGACTAACTGTCCCTCTAATACCATAATCCGGTAGACTAACTGTCCCTCTAATACCATAATCCGGTAGACTAACTGTCCCCCTAATACCATAATCCGGTAGACTAACTGTCCCTCTAATACCATAATCCGGTAGACTAACTGTCCCTCTAATACCATAATCCGGTAGACTAACTGTCCCTCTAATACCATAATCCGGTAGACTAACTGTCCCTCTAATACCATAATCTGGTAGACTAACTGTACCCCTAATACCATAATCTGGTAGACAAACTGTCCCTCTAATACCATAATCTGGTAGACTAACTGTCCCCCTAATACCATAATCTGGTAGACTAACTGTCCCCCTAATACCATAATCTGGTAGACTAACTGTCCCTCTAATACCATAATCTGGTAGACTAACTGTCCCCCTAATACCATAATCTGGTAGACTAACTGTCCCCCTAATACCATAATCTGGTAGACTAACTGTCCCTCTAATACCATAATCTGGTAGACTAACTGTCCCCCTAATACCATAATCTGGTAGACTAACTGTACCCCTAATACCATAATCTGGTAGACTAACTGTCCCCCTAATACCATAATCTGGTAGACTAACTGTCCCTCTAATACCATAATCTGGTAGACTAACTGTACCCTAATACCATAATCTGGTAGACTAACTGTCCCTCTAATACCATAATCTGGTAGACTAACTGTCCCTCTAATACCATAATCTGGTAGACTAACTGTCCCCTAATACCATAATCTGGTAGACTAACTGTCCCCCTAATACCATAATCTGGTAGACTAACTGTCCCCCTAATATCATAATCTGGTAGACTAACTGTCCCTCTAATACCATAATCTGGTAGACTAACTGTCCCCCTAATACCATAATCTGGTAGACTAACTGTACCCCTAATACCATAATCTGGTAGACTAACTGTCCCCCTAATACCATAATCTGGTAGACTAACTGTCCCTCTAATACCATAATCTGGTAGACTAACTGTACCCTAATACCATAATCTGGTAGACTAACTGTCCCTCTAATACCATAATCTGGTAGACTAACTGTCCCTCTAATACCATAATCTGGTAGACTAACTGTCCCCTAATACCATAATCTGGTAGACTAACTGTCCCCCTAATACCATAATCTGGTAGACTAACTGTCCCCCTAATATCATAATCTGGTAGACTAACTGTCCCTCTAATACCATAATCTGGTAGACTAACTGTCCCTCTAATACCATAATCTGGTAGACTAACTGTCCCTCTAATACCATAATCTGGTAGACTAACTGTCCCCCTAATACCATAATCTGGTAGACTAACTGTACCTCTAATACCATAATCTGGTAGACTAACTGTCCCCCTAATACCATAATCCGGTAGACTAACTGTCCCTCTAATACCATAATCCGGTAGACTAACTGTCCCTCTAATACCATAATCCGGTAGACTAACTGTCCCTCTAATACCATAATCCGGTAGACTAACTGTCCCTCTAATACCATAATCCGGTAGACTAACTGTCCCCCTAATACCATAATCCGGTAGACTAACTGTCCCTCTAATACCATAATCTGGTAGACTAACTGTCCCCTAATACCATAATCTGGTAGACTAACTGTCCCCCTAATACCATAATCTGGTAGACTAACTGTCCCCCTAATATCATAATCTGGTAGACTAACTGTACCCCTAATATCATAATCTGGTAGACTAACTGTACCCCTAATACCATAATCTGGTAGACTAACTGTCCCCCTAATACCATAATCTGGTAGACTAACTGTACCCCTAATACCATAATCTGGTAGACTAACTGTCCCCCTAATACCATAATCTGGTAGACTAACTGTCCCCCTAATACCATAATCTGGTAGACTAACTGTCCCCCTAATACCATAATCTGGTAGACTAACTGTCCCCCTAATACCATAATCTGGTAGACTAACTGTCCCCCTAATACCATAATCTGGTAGACTAACTGTCCCCCTAATACCATAATCTGGTAGACTAACTGTCCCCCTAATACCATAATCTGTTAGACTAACTGTCCCCCTAATACCATAATCTGGTAGACTAACTGTCCCCCTAATACCATAATCTGGTAGACTAACTGTCCCCCTAATGCCATAGATCTGGTAGACTGTCCCCCTAATACCATAATCTGGTAGACTGTCCCCCTAATACCATAATCTGGTAGACTGTCCCCCTAATACCATAATCTGGTAGACTAACTGTCCCCCTAATACCATAATCTGGTAGACTAACTGTCCCCCTAATACCATAATCTGGTAGACTAACTGTCCCCCTAATACCATAATCTGGTAGACTAACTGTCCCCCTAATACCATAATCTGGTAGACTAACTGTCCCCCTAATACCATAATCTGGTAGACTAACTGTCCCCCTAATACCATAATCTGGTAGACTAACTGTACCTCTAATACCATAATCTGGTAGACTAACTGTACCCCTAATACCATAATCTGGTAGACTAACTGTCCCCCTAATACCATAATCTGGTAGACTAACTGTACCTCTAATACCATAATCTGGTAGACTAACTGTACCCCTAATACCATAATCTGGTAGACTAACTGTCCCCCTAATACCATAATCCGGTAGACTAACTGTCCCTCTAATACCATAATCCGGTAGACTAACTGTCCCCCTAATACCATAATCCGGTAGACTAACTGTCCCTCTAATACCATAATCCGGTAGACTAACTGTCCCTCTAATACCATAATCCGGTAGACTAACTGTCCCTCTAATACCATAATCCGGTAGACTAACTGTCCCCCTAATACCATAATCCGGTAGACTAACTGTCCCTCTAATACCATAATCCGGTAGACTAACTGTCCCTCTAATACCATAATCCGGTAGACTAACTGTCCCTCTAATACCATAATCCGGTAGACTAACTGTCCCCCTAATACCATAATCCGGTAGACTAACTGTCCCTCTAATACCATAATCCGGTAGACTAACTGTCCCTCTAATACCATAATCCGGTAGACTAACTGTCCCTCTAATACCATAATCCGGTAGACTAACTGTCCCTCTAATACCATAATCTGGTAGACTAACTGTACCCCTAATACCATAATCTGGTAGACAAACTGTCCCTCTAATACCATAATCTGGTAGACTAACTGTCCCCCTAATACCATAATCTGGTAGACTAACTGTCCCCCTAATACCATAATCTGGTAGACTAACTGTCCCTCTAATACCATAATCTGGTAGACTAACTGTCCCCCTAATACCATAATCTGGTAGACTAACTGTCCCCCTAATACCATAATCTGGTAGACTAACTGTCCCTCTAATACCATAATCTGGTAGACTAACTGTCCCCCTAATACCATAATCTGGTAGACTAACTGTACCCCTAATACCATAATCTGGTAGACTAACTGTCCCCCTAATACCATAATCTGGTAGACTAACTGTCCCTCTAATACCATAATCTGGTAGACTAACTGTACCCTAATACCATAATCTGGTAGACTAACTGTCCCTCTAATACCATAATCTGGTAGACTAACTGTCCCTCTAATACCATAATCTGGTAGACTAACTGTCCCCTAATACCATAATCTGGTAGACTAACTGTCCCCCTAATACCATAATCTGGTAGACTAACTGTCCCCCTAATATCATAATCTGGTAGACTAACTGTCCCTCTAATACCATAATCTGGTAGACTAACTGTCCCTCTAATACCATAATCTGGTAGACTAACTGTCCCTCTAATACCATAATCTGGTAGACTAACTGTCCCCCTAATACCATAATCTGGTAGACTAACTGTACCTCTAATACCATAATCTGGTAGACTAACTGTCCCCCTAATACCATAATCCGGTAGACTAACTGTCCCTCTAATACCATAATCCGGTAGACTAACTGTCCCTCTAATACCATAATCCGGTAGACTAACTGTCCCTCTAATACCATAATCCGGTAGACTAACTGTCCCTCTAATACCATAATCCGGTAGACTAACTGTCCCCCTAATACCATAATCCGGTAGACTAACTGTCCCTCTAATACCATAATCTGGTAGACTAACTGTCCCCTAATACCATAATCTGGTAGACTAACTGTCCCCCTAATACCATAATCTGGTAGACTAACTGTCCCCCTAATATCATAATCTGGTAGACTAACTGTACCCCTAATATCATAATCTGGTAGACTAACTGTACCCCTAATACCATAATCTGGTAGACTAACTGTCCCCCTAATACCATAATCTGGTAGACTAACTGTACCCCTAATACCATAATCTGGTAGACTAACTGTCCCCCTAATACCATAATCTGGTAGACTAACTGTCCCCCTAATACCATAATCTGGTAGACTAACTGTCCCCCTAATACCATAATCTGGTAGACTAACTGTCCCCCTAATACCATAATCTGGTAGACTAACTGTCCCCCTAATACCATAATCTGGTAGACTAACTGTCCCCCTAATACCATAATCTGGTAGACTAACTGTCCCCCTAATACCATAATCTGTTAGACTAACTGTCCCCCTAATACCATAATCTGGTAGACTAACTGTCCCCCTAATACCATAATCTGGTAGACTGTCCCCCTAATACCATAATCTGGTAGACTGTCCCCCTAATACCATAATCTGGTAGACTAACTGTCCCCCTAATACCATAATCTGGTAGACTAACTGTCCCCCTAATACCATAATCTGGTAGACTAACTGTCCCCCTAATACCATAATCTGGTAGACTAACTGTCCCCCTAATACCATAATCTGGTAGACTAACTGTCCCCCTAATACCATAATCTGGTAGACTAACTGTCCCCCTAATACCATAATCTGGTAGACTAACTGTACCCCTAATACCATAATCTGGTAGACTAACTGTACCTCTAATACCATAATCTGGTAGACTAACTGTACCCCTAATACCATAATCTGGTAGACTAACTGTCCCCCTAATACCATAATCTGGTAGACTAACTGTACCTCTAATACCATAATCCGGTAGACTAACTGTACCCCTAATACCATAATCCGGTAGACTAACTGTCCCCCTAATACCATAATCTGGTAGACTAACTGTACCCCTAATACCATAATCTGGTAGACTAACTGTCCCTCTAATACCATAATCTGGTAGACTAACTGTCCCCCTAATACCATAATCTGGTAGACTAACTGTCCCCCTAATACCATAATCTGGTAGACTAACTGTCCCCCTAATACCATAATCTGGTAGACTAACTGTCCCCCTAATACCATAATCTGGTAGACTAACTGTCCCCCTAATACCATAATCTGGTAGACTAACTGTCCCCCTAATACCATAATCTGTTAGACTAACTGTCCCCCTAATACCATAATCTGGTAGACTAACTGTCCCCCTAATACCATAATCTGGTAGACTGTCCCCCTAATACCATAATCTGGTAGACTAACTGTCCCCCTAATACCATAATCTGGTAGACTAACTGTCCCCCTAATACCATAATCTGGTAGACTAACTGTCCCCCTAATACCATAATCTGGTAGACTAACTGTCCCCCTAATACCATAATCTGGTAGACTAACTGTACCCCTAATACCATAATCTGGTAGACTAACTGTACCTCTAATACCATAATCTGGTAGACTAACTGTACCCCTAATACCATAATCTGGTAGACTAACTGTCCCCCTAATACCATAATCTGGTAGACTAACTGTACCTCTAATACCATAATCTGGTAGACTAACTGTACCCCTAATACCATAATCCGGTAGACTAACTGTCCCTCTAATACCATAATCCGGTAGACTAACTGTCCCTCTAATACCATAATCCGGTAGACTAACTGTCCCTCTAATACCATAATCCGGTAGACTAACTGTCCCTCTAATACCATAATCCGGTAGACTAACTGTCCCCCTAATACCATAATCCGGTAGACTAACTGTCCCTCTAATACCATAATCCGGTAGACTAACTGTCCCCTAATACCATAATCTGGTAGACTAACTGTCCCCCTAATACCATAATCTGGTAGACTAACTGTCCCCCTAATATCATAATCTGGTAGACTAACTGTACCCCTAATATCATAATCTGGTAGACTAACTGTACCCCTAATACCATAATCTGGTAGACTAACTGTCCCCCTAATACCATAATCTGGTAGACTAACTGTACCCCTAATACCATAATCTGGTAGACTAACTGTCCCCCTAATACCATAATCTGGTAGACTAACTGTCCCCCTAATATCATAATCTGGTAGACTAACTGTACCCCTAATATCATAATCTGGTAGACTAACTGTACCCCTAATACCATAATCTGGTAGACTAACTGTCCCACTAATACCATAATCTGGTAGACTAACTGTACCCCTAATACCATAATCTGGTAGACTGTCCCCCTAATACCATAATCTGGTAGACTGTCCCCCTAATACCATAATCTGGTAGACTGTCCCCCTAATACCATAATCTGGTAGACTAACTGTCCCCCTAATACCATAATCTGGTAGACTAACTGTCCCCCTAATACCATAATCTGGTAGACTAACTGTCCCCCTAATACCATAATCTGGTAGACTAACTGTCCCCCTAATACCATAATCTGGTAGACTAACTGTCCCCCTAATACCATAATCTGGTAGACTAACTGTACCCTAATACCATAATCTGGTAGACTAACTGTACCCTAATACCATAATCTGGTAGACTAACTGTACCCCTAATACCATAATCTGGTAGACTAACTGTCCCTCTAATACCATAATCTGGTAGACTAACTGTACCCTCTAATACCATAATCTGGTAGACTAACTGTACCCCTAATACCATAATCTGGTAGACTAACTGTCCCCCTAATACCATAATCTGGTAGACTAACTGTCCCCCTAATACCATAATCTGGTAGACTAACTGTCCCCCTAATACCATAATCTGGTAGACTAACTGTCCCTCTAATACCATAATCTGGTAGACTAACTGTCCCCCTAATACCATAATCTGGTAGACTAACTGTCCCCCTAATACCATAATCTGGTAGACTAACTGTACCTCTAATACCATAATCTGGTAGACTAACTGTCCCCCTAATACCATAATCTGGTAGACTAACTGTCCCCCTAATACCATAATCCGGTAGACTAACTGTCCCTCTAATACCATAATCCGGTAGACTAACTGTCCCCCTAATACCATAATCCGGTAGACTAACTGTCCCTCTAATACCATAATCCGGTAGACTAACTGTCCCTCTAATACCATAATCCGGTAGACTAACTGTCCCTCTAATACCATAATCCGGTAGACTAACTGTCCCCCTAATACCATAATCCGGTAGACTAACTGTCCCTCTAATACCATAATCCGGTAGACTAACTGTCCCTCTAATACCATAATCCGGTAGACTAACTGTCCCTCTAATACCATAATCCGGTAGACTAACTGTCCCCCTAATACCATAATCCGGTAGACTAACTGTCCCTCTAATACCATAATCCGGTAGACTAACTGTCCCTCTAATACCATAATCCGGTAGACTAACTGTCCCTCTAATACCATAATCCGGTAGACTAACTGTCCCTCTAATACCATAATCTGGTAGACTAACTGTACCCCTAATACCATAATCTGGTAGACAAACTGTCCCTCTAATACCATAATCTGGTAGACTAACTGTCCCCCTAATACCATAATCTGGTAGACTAACTGTCCCCCTAATACCATAATCCGGTAGACTAACTGTCCCTCTAATACCATAATCTGGTAGACTAACTGTCCCCTAATACCATAATCTGGTAGACTAACTGTCCCCCTAATACCATAATCTGGTAGACTAACTGTCCCCCTAATATCATAATCTGGTAGACTAACTGTACCCCTAATATCATAATCTGGTAGACTAACTGTACCCCTAATACCATAATCTGGTAGACTAACTGTCCCCCTAATACCATAATCTGGTAGACTAACTGTACCCCTAATACCATAATCTGGTAGACTAACTGTCCCCCTAATACCATAATCTGGTAGACTAACTGTCCCCCTAATACCATAATCTGGTAGACTAACTGTCCCCCTAATACCATAATCTGGTAGACTAACTGTCCCCCTAATACCATAATCTGGTAGACTAACTGTCCCCCTAATACCATAATCTGGTAGACTAACTGTCCCCCTAATACCATAATCTGGTAGACTAACTGTCCCCCTAATACCATAATCTGTTAGACTAACTGTCCCCCTAATACCATAATCTGGTAGACTAACTGTCCCCCTAATACCATAATCTGGTAGACTGTCCCCCTAATACCATAATCTGGTAGACTGTCCCCCTAATACCATAATCTGGTAGACTAACTGTCCCCCTAATACCATAATCTGGTAGACTAACTGTCCCCCTAATACCATAATCTGGTAGACTAACTGTCCCCCTAATACCATAATCTGGTAGACTAACTGTCCCCCTAATACCATAATCTGGTAGACTAACTGTCCCCCTAATACCATAATCTGGTAGACTAACTGTACCCCTAATACCATAATCTGGTAGACTAACTGTACCTCTAATACCATAATCTGGTAGACTAAATGTACCCCTAATACCATAATCTGGTAGACTAACTGTCCCCCTAATACCATAATCTGGTAGACTAACTGTACCTCTAATACCATAATCTGGTAGACTAACTGTACCCCTAATACCATAATCCGGTAGACTAACTGTCCCTCTAATACCATAATCCGGTAGACTAACTGTCCCTCTAATACCATAATCCGGTAGACTAACTGTCCCTCTAATACCATAATCCGGTAGACTAACTGTCCCTCTAATACCATAATCCGGTAGACTAACTGTCCCCCTAATACCATAATCCGGTAGACTAACTGTCCCTCTAATACCATAATCTGGTAGACTAACTGTCCCCTAATACCATAATCTGGTAGACTAACTGTCCCCCTAATACCATAATCTGGTAGACTAACTGTCCCCCTAATATCATAATCTGGTAGACTAACTGTACCCCTAATATCATAATCTGGTAGACTAACTGTACCCCTAATACCATAATCTGGTAGACTAACTGTCCCCCTAATACCATAATCTGGTAGACTAACTGTACCCCTAATACCATAATCTGGTAGACTAACTGTCCCCCTAATACCATAATCTGGTAGACTAACTGTCCCCCTAATATCATAATCTGGTAGACTAACTGTACCCCTAATATCATAATCTGGTAGACTAACTGTACCCCTAATACCATAATCTGGTAGACTAACTGTCCCCCTAATACCATAATCTGGTAGACTAACTGTACCCCTAATACCATAATCTGGTAGACTGTCCCCCTAATACCATAATCTGGTAGACTGTCCCCCTAATACCATAATCTGGTAGACTGTCCCCCTAATACCATAATCTGGTAGACTAACTGTCCCCCTAATACCATAATCTGGTAGACTAACTGTCCCCCTAATACCATAATCTGGTAGACTAACTGTCCCACTAATACCATAATCTGGTAGACTAACTGTCCCCCTAATACCATAATCTGGTAGACTAACTGTCCCCCTAATACCATAATCTGGTAGACTAACTGTACCCTAATACCATAATCTGGTAGACTAACTGTACCCTAATACCATAATCTGGTAGACTAACTGTACCCCTAATACCATAATCTGGTAGACTAACTGTACCTCTAATACCATAATCTGGTAGACTAACTGTACCCCTAATACCATAATCTGGTAGACTAACTGTACCCCTAATACCATAATCTGGTAGACTAACTGTCCCCCTAATACCATAATCTGGTAGACTAACTGTCCCCCTAATACCATAATCTGGTAGACTAACTGTCCCCCTAATACCATAATCTGGTAGACTAACTGTCCCTCTAATACCATAATCTGGTAGACTAACTGTCCCCCTAATACCATAATCTGGTAGACTAACTGTCCCCCTAATACCATAATCTGGTAGACTAACTGTACCTCTAATACCATAATCTGGTAGACTAACTGTCCCCCTAATACCATAATCTGGTAGACTAACTGTCCCCCTAATACCATAATCCGGTAGACTAACTGTCCCTCTAATACCATAATCCGGTAGACTAACTGTCCCCCTAATACCATAATCCGGTAGACTAACTGTCCCTCTAATACCATAATCCGGTAGACTAACTGTCCCTCTAATACCATAATCCGGTAGACTAACTGTCCCTCTAATACCATAATCCGGTAGACTAACTGTCCCCCTAATACCATAATCCGGTAGACTAACTGTCCCTCTAATACCATAATCCGGTAGACTAACTGTCCCTCTAATACCATAATCCGGTAGACTAACTGTCCCTCTAATACCATAATCCGGTAGACTAACTGTCCCCCTAATACCATAATCCGGTAGACTAACTGTCCCTCTAATACCATAATCTGGTAGACTAACTGTCCCCTAATACCATAATCTGGTAGACTAACTGTCCCCCTAATACCATAATCTGGTAGACTAACTGTCCCCCTAATATCATAATCTGGTAGACTAACTGTACCCCTAATATCATAATCTGGTAGACTAACTGTACCCCTAATACCATAATCTGGTAGACTAACTGTCCCCCTAATACCATAATCTGGTAGACTAACTGTACCCCTAATACCATAATCTGGTAGACTAACTGTCCCCCTAATACCATAATCTGGTAGACTAACTGTCCCCCTAATACCATAATCTGGTAGACTAACTGTCCCCCTAATACCATAATCTGGTAGACTAACTGTCCCCCTAATACCATAATCTGGTAGACTAACTGTCCCCCTAATACCATAATCTGGTAGACTAACTGTCCCCCTAATACCATAATCTGGTAGACTAACTGTCCCCCTAATACCATAATCTGTTAGACTAACTGTCCCCCTAATACCATAATCTGGTAGACTAACTGTCCCCCTAATACCATAATCTGGTAGACTGTCCCCCTAATACCATAATCTGGTAGACTGTCCCCCTAATACCATAATCTGGTAGACTAACTGTCCCCCTAATACCATAATCTGGTAGACTAACTGTCCCCCTAATACCATAATCTGGTAGACTAACTGTCCCCCTAATACCATAATCTGGTAGACTAACTGTCCCCCTAATACCATAATCTGGTAGACTAACTGTCCCCCTAATACCATAATCTGGTAGACTAACTGTACCCCTAATACCATAATCTGGTAGACTAACTGTACCTCTAATACCATAATCTGGTAGACTAACTGTACCCCTAATACCATAATCTGGTAGACTAACTGTCCCCCTAATACCATAATCTGGTAGACTAACTGTACCTCTAATACCATAATCTGGTAGACTAACTGTACCCCTAATACCATAATCTGGTAGACTAACTGTCCCCCTAATACCATAATCTGGTAGACTAACTGTCCCCCTAATACCATAATCTGGTAGACTAACTGTCCCCCTAATACCATAATCTGGTAGACTAACTGTCCCCCTAATACCATAATCTGGTAGACTAACTGTACCCTAATACCATAATCTGGTAGACTAACTGTCCCCCTAATACCATAATCTGGTAGACTAACTGTCCCCCTAATACCATAATCTGGTAGACTAACTGTCCCCCTAATACCATAATCTGGTAGACTAACTGTCCCCCTAATACCATAATCTGGTAGACTGTCCCCCTAATACCATAATCTGGTAGACTAACTGTCCCCCTAATACCATAATCTGGTAGACTAACTGTCCCCCTAATACCATAATCTGGTAGACTAACTGTCCCCCTAATACCATAATCTGGTAGACTGTCCCCCTAATACCATAATCTGGTAGACTGTCCCCCTAATACCATAATCTGGTAGACTGTCCCCCTAATACCATAATCTGGTAGACTAACTGTCCCCCTAATACCATAATCTGGTAGACTAACTGTCCCCCTAATACCATAATCTGGTAGACTAACTGTCCCCCTAATACCATAATCTGGTAGACTAACTGTCCCCCTAATACCATAATCTGGTAGACTAACTGTACCCTAATACCATAATCTGGTAGACTAACTGTACCCCTAATACCATAATCTGGTAGACTAACTGTACCTCTAATACCATAATCTGGTAGACTAACTGTACCCCTAATACCATAATCTGGTAGACTAACTGTACCCCTAATACCATAATCTGGTAGACTAACTGTACCTCTAATACCATAATCTGGTAGACTAACTGTCCCCCTAATACCATAATCTGGTAGACTAACTGTCCCCCTAATACCATAATCTGGTAGACTAACTGTCCCTCTAATACCATAATCTGGTAGACTAACTGTCCCCCTAATACCATAATCTGGTAGACTAACTGTCCCCCTAATACCATAATCTGGTAGACTAACTGTCCCCCTAATACCATAATCTGGTAGACTAACTGTACCTCTAATACCATAATCTGGTAGACTAACTGTCCCCCTAATACCATAATCTGGTAGACTAACTGTCCCCCTAATACCATAATCTGGTAGACTAACTGTCCCTCTAATACCATAATCCGGTAGACTAACTGTCCCCCTAATACCATAATCCGGTAGACTAACTGTCCCTCTAATACCATAATCCGGTAGACTAACTGTCCCTCTAATACCATAATCCGGTAGACTAACTGTCCCTCTAATACCATAATCTGGTAGACTAACTGTCCCTCTAATACCATAATCCGGTAGACTAACTGTCCCCCTAATACCATAATCCGGTAGACTAACTGTCCCTCTAATACCATAATCCGGTAGACTAACTGTCCCTCTAATACCATAATCCGGTAGACTAACTGTCCCTCTAATACCATAATCTGGTAGACTAACTGTCCCTCTAATACCATAATCTGGTAGACTAACTGTACCCCTAATACCATAATCTGGTAGACAAACTGTCCCTCTAATACCATAATCTGGTAGACTAACTGTCCCCCTAATACCATAATCTGGTAGACTAACTGTACCTCTAATACCATAATCTGGTAGACTAACTGTCCCCCTAATACCATAATCTGGTAGACTAACTGTCCCTCTAATACCATAATCTGGTAGACTAACTGTCCCCCTAATACCATAATCTGGTAGACTGTCCCCCTAATACCATAATCTGGTAGACTAACTGTCCCCTAATACCATAATCTGGTAGACTAACTGTCCCCTAATACCATAATCTGGTAGACTAACTGTACCCCTAATACCATAATCTGGTAGACTAACTGTCCCCCTAATACCATAATCTGGTAGACTAACTGTCCCCCTAATACCATAATCTGGTAGACTAACTGTCCCCCTAATACCATAATCTGGTAGACTAACTGTCCCCCTAATACCATAATCTGGTAGACTAACTGTCCCCCTAATACCATAATCTGGTAGACTAACTGTCCCCTAATACCATAATCTGGTAGACTAACTGTCCCCCTAATACCATAATCTGGTAGACTAACTGTCCCCCTAATACCATAATCTGGTAGACTAACTGTCCCCCTAATACCATAATCTGGTAGACTAACTGTCCCCCTAATACCATAATCTGGTAGACTAACTGTCCCCCTAATACCATAATCTGGTAGACTAACTGTCCCTCTAATACCATAATCTGGTAGACTAACTGTCCCCCTAATACCATAATCTGGTAGACTAACTGTACCCCTAATACCATAATCTGGTAGACTAACTGTCCCCCTAATACCATAATCTGGTAGACTAACTGTCCCCCTAATACCATAATCTGGTAGACTAACTGTCCCCCTAATACCATAATCTGGTAGACTAACTGTCCCCCTAATACCATAATCTGGTAGACTAACTGTCCCTCTAATACCATAATCTGGTAGACTAACTGTCCCCCTAATACCATAATCTGGTAGACTAACTGTCCCTCTAATACCATAATCTGGTAGACTAACTGTCCCCCTAATACCATAATCTGGTAGACTAACTGTCCCCCTAATACCATAATCTGGTAGACTAACTGTCCCTCTAATACCATAATCTGGTAGACTAACTGTCCCCCTAATACCATAATCTGGTAGACTAACTGTACCCCTAATACCATAATCTGGTAGACTAACTGTCCCTCTAATACCATAATCTGGTAGACTAACTGTCCCCCTAATACCATAATCTGGTAGACTAACTGTCCCCCTAATACCATAATCTGGTAGACTAACTGTCCCCCTAATACCATAATCTGGTAGACTAACTGTCCCCCTAATACCATAATCTGGTAGACTAACTGTCCCCCTAATACCATAATCTGGTAGACTAACTACCTCTTGTAGCTGAAGTAGTGCTCCTCAGCCTGTTCATCCCATAGTAGTCGAGGCTTCAGCTCTTTCAACAGCTCTATGAACCTTTACAGGAAACAAAGGAGAGAGGGTTGAAGGGGGACTGGAGGTGACAGAGAGAGGGTTGAAGGGGGACCTGGAAGTGACAGAGAGAGGGTTGAAGGGGGACTGGAGGTGACAGAGAGACAGAGAGAGGGTTGAAGGGGGACTGGAGGTGACAGAGAGAGAGAGGGTTGAAGGGGGACCGGAGGTGAGAGAGAGAGTTGAAGGGGGACCGGAGGTGAGAGAGAGAGAGTTGAAGGGGGACCGGAGGTGAGAGAGAGGGTTGAAGGGGGACCTTGAAGTGACAGAGAGAGAGAGGGTTGAAGGGGGACCTGGAAGTGACAGAGATTTTATACTAGTAATCTATACAGAAGATTGTATTATTAGGAGTATCCTACCTGCCCCCCAGCAGTGGCTCAGCTCCGTAGGTGGAGAAGTCCAGTCCATACAGGTTGAGTCCCAGCAGTATCTTGTGTCTCCATTGGTTGCTGGGGGACAACTCTAGAACACATTCTCTCAGCCAGGGTAGAGGGGAGCTGGGGCCCGGTCTAGGAGGGAAGAGAGAACCTGACTTATTGATATACTAAGAACAATGGGAGTGGCCTATAACATCTGTCAAAATGTTCAGTGATGGTCATTTTACCAATATCATATTTTTTTTAATAAAAGGATATGATTGTTTCAGTGAGAAGGAAATGTTACCGTTCAGAGGAGAAGTCGTAGGTCATTAGACTGAATCCGTCCACTACGGGAGCTAACTGCTCAAACTGCTCCCTCCCGAACATCCCCGGCTGGCCTGAACTGATCACAACAGAAAGATTAAACAAGGAGAAAATAAATTAAACTCCTCTCTCAGGATCAGACATGTTAGTAATGGTATTGAACTGATCACAACAGAAGGATTCAACTCCTCTCTCTCAGGATCAGACATGGTAGTAATGGTAGTGAACTGATTACAACAGAAGGATTCAACTCCTCTCTCTCTGGATCAGACATGGTAGTAATGGTATTGAACTGATTACAACAGAAGGATTCAACTCCTCTCTCAGGATCAGACATGTTAGTAATGGTATTGAACTGATCACAACAGAAGGATTCAACTCCTCTCTCAGGATCAGACATGGTAGTAATGGTATTGATCTGATCACAACAGAAGGATTCAACTCCTCTCTCAGGATCAGACATGGTAGTAATGGTATTGATCTGATCACAACAGAAGGATTCAACTCCTCTCTCAGGATCAGACATGGTAGTAATGGTATTGATCTGATCACAACAGAAGGATTCAACTCCTCTCTCAGGATCAGATATGGTAGTAATGGTATTGAACTGATCACAACAGAAGGATTCAACTCCTCTCTCTCAGGATCAGACATGGTAGTAATGGTATTGAACTGATTACAACAGAAGGATTCAACTCCTCTCTCAGGATCAGATATGGTAGTAATGGTATTGATCTGATCACAACAGAAGGATTCAACTCCTCTCTCAGGATCAGATATGGTAGTAATGGTATTGATCTGATCACAACAGAAGGATTCAACTCCTCTCTCAGGATCAGACATGTTAGTAATGGTATTGAACTGATCACAACAGAAGGATTCAACTCCTCTCTCAGGATCAGACATGTTAGTAATGGTATTGAACTGATTACAACAGAAGGATTCAACTCCTCTCTCAGGATCAGATATGGTAGTAATGGTATTGATCTGATCACAACAGAAGGATTCAACTCCTCTCTCAGGATCAGATATGGTAGTAATGGTATTGATCTGATCACAACAGAAGGATTCAACTCCTCTCTCAGGATCAGACATGTTAGTAATGGTATTGAACTGATCACAACAGAAGGATTCAACTCCTCTCTCAGGATCAGACATGGTAGTAATGGTATTGATCTGATCACAACAGAAGGATTCAACTCTTCTCTCTCAGGATCAGACATGGTAGTAATGGTATTGCAGGGATTTTTCTGCGATTGAAATCCTTGAGCGGGCAGCCTAAGTATTTCTTTCAGGATGCCTAAGTTAAAAGAGTATAGTGTATTTTCGGGATGGAAAAACACTTTCAGTGTAAATTAAAAAGTACTAAAACCAGAGATAAGATAGAAAAGATAATGGGGAATGTTAGATACATTAAACATGTTGATGATCTGTTAAACTAACACTCAAATGTCTGCCAGGATTGAATTATGGTTAAAATTTGATGATGCCAGACTGTTAATGTATCTGTGACCCCGTGTGATTCTAGAGCAGCTGTTGTCTTCCTACAAGCCTCTCTCGCTGGTGTGAATCTAGAGCAGCTGTTGTCTTCCTACAAGCCTCTCTCGCTGGTGTGAATCTAGAGCAGCTGTTGTCTTCCTACAAGCCTCCCTCGCTGGTGTGATTCTAGAGCAGCTGTTGTCTTCCTACAAGCCTCCCTCACTGGTGTGATTCTAGAGCAGCTGTTCTCTTCCTACAAGCCTCTCACTGGTGTGATTCTAGAGCAGCTGTTGTCTTCCTACAAGCCTCTCTCACTGGTGTGATTCTAGAGCAGCTGTTGTCTTCCTACAAGCCTCTCTCACTGGTGTGATTCTAGAGCAGCTGTTGTCTTCCTACAAGCCTCTCTCACTGGTGTGATTCTAGAGCAGCTGTTGTCTTCCTACAAGCCTCCCTCACTGGTGTGATTCTAGAGCAGCTGTTGTCTTCCTACAAGCCTCCCTCACTGGTGTGATTCTAGAGCAGCTGTTGTCTTCCTACAAGCCTCTCTCTGGTGTGATTCTAGAGCAGCTGTTGTCTTCCTACAAGCCTCTCACTGGTGTGATTCTAGAGCAGCTGTTGTCTTCCTACAAGCCTCTCTCTGGTGTGATTCTAGAGCAGCTGTTGTCTTCCTACAAGCCTCTCTCACTGGTGTGATTCTAGAGCAGCTGTTGTCTTCCTACAAGCCTCTCTCTGGTGTGATTCTAGAGCAGCTGTTGTCTTCCTACAAGCCTCTCTCGCTGGTGTGATTCTAGAGCAGCTGTTGTCTTCCTACAAGCCTCTCTCTGGTGTGATTCTAGAGCAGCTGTTGTCTTCCTACAAGCCTCTCTCTGGTGTGATTCTAGAGCAGCTGTTGTCTTCCTACAAGCCTCTCTCGCTGGTGTGATTCTAGAGCAGCTGTTGTCTTCCTACAAGCCTCTCTCGCTGGTGTGATTCTAGAGCAGCTGTTGTCTTCCTACAAGCCTCTCTCGCTGGTGTGATTCTAGAGCAGCTGTTGTCTTCCTACAAGCCTCTCTCGCTGGTGTGATTCTAGAGCAGCTGTTGTCTTCCTACAAGCCTCTCTCGCTGGTGTGATTCTAGAGCAGCTGTTGTCTTCCTACAAGCCTCTCACTGGTGTGATTCTAGAGCAGCTGTTGTCTTCCTACAAGCCTCTCTCTCTGGTGTGATTCTAGAGCAGCTGTTGTCTTCCTATAAGCCCCTCTCTCTGGTGTGATTCTAGAGCAGCTGTTGTCTTCCTACAAGCCTCTCTCACTGGTGTGATTCTAGAGCAGCTGTTGTCTTCCTACAAGCCTCTCACTGGTGTGATTCTAGAGCAGCTGTTGTCTTCCTACAAGCCTCTCTCACTGGTGTGATTCTAGAGCAGCTGTTGTCTTCCTACAAGCCTCCCTCACTGGTGTGATTCTAGAGCAGCTGTTGTCTTCCTACAAGCCTCTCACTGGTGTGATTCTAGAGCAGCTGTTGTCTTCCTACAAGCCTCCCTCGCTGGTGTGATTCTAGAGCAGCTGTTGTCTTCCTACAAGCCTCTCTCGCTGGTGTGATTCTAGAGCAGCTGTTGTCTTCTACAAGCCTCTCTCACTGGTGTGATTCTAGAGCAGCTGTTGTCTTCCTACAAGCCTCTCTCTGGTGTGATTCTAGAGCAGCTGTTGTCTTCCTACAAGCCTCTCACTGGTGTGATTCTAGAGCAGCTGTTGTCTTCCTGCAAGCCTCTCTCTGGTGTGATTCTAGAGCAGCTGTTGTCTTCCTACAAGCCTCTCTCACTGGTGTGATTCTAGAGCAGCTGTTGTCTTCCTACAAGCCTCTCTCACTGGTGTGATTCTAGAGCAGCTGTTGTCTTCCTACAAGCCTCTCTCGCTGGTGTGATTCTAGAGCAGCTGTTGTCTTCCTACAAGCCTCTCTCTGGTGTGATTCTAGAGCAGCTGTTGTCTTCCTACAAGCCTCCCTCACTGGTGTGATTCTAGAGCAGCTGTTGTCTTCCTACAAGCCTCTCACTGGTGTGATTCTAGAGCAGCTGTTGTCTTCCTACAAGCCTCTCTCTCTGGTGTGATTCTAGAGCAGCTGTTGTCTTCCTATAAGCCCCTCTCTCTGGTGTGATTCTAGAGCAGCTGTTGTCTATCTACAAGCCTCTCTCACTGGTGTGATTCTAGAGCAGCTGTTGTCTTCCTACAAGCCTCTCACTGGTGTGATTCTAGAGCAGCTGTTGTCTTCCTACAAGCCTCTCTCACTGGTGTGATTCTAGAGCAGCTGTTGTCTTCCTACAAGCCTCTCACTGGTGTGATTCTAGAGCAGCTGTTCTCTTCCTACAAGCCTCTCTCTGGTGTGATTCTAGAGCAGCTGTTGTCTTCCTACAAGCCTCCCTCACTGATGTGATTCTAGAGCAGCTGTTGTCTTCCTACAAGCCTCCCTCACTGGTGTGATTCTAGAGCAGCTGTTGTCTTCCTACAAGCCTCTCACTGGTGTGATTCTAGAGCAGCTGTTGTCTTCCTACAAGCCTCTCTCTCTGGTGTGATTCTAGAGCAGCTGTTGTCTTCCTATAAGCCCCTCTCTCTGGTGTGATTCTAGAGCAGCTGTTGTCTTCCTACAAGCCTCTCTCACTGGTGTGATTCTAGAGCAGCTGTTGTCTTCCTACAAGCCTCTCACTGGTGTGATTCTAGAGCAGCTGTTGTCTTCCTACAAGCCTCTCTCTCTGGTGTGATTCTAGAGCAGCTGTTGTCTTCCTACAAGCCTCTCTCACTGGTGTGATTCTAGAGCAGCTGTTGTCTTCCTACAAGCCTCTCACTGGTGTGATTCTAGAGCAGCTGTTGTCTTCCTACAAGCCTCTCACTGGTGTGATTCTAGAGCAGCTGTTGTCTTCCTACAAGCCTCCCTCACTGATGTGATTCTAGAGCAGCTGTTGTCTTCCTACAAGCCTCCCTCACTGGTGTGATTCTAGAGCAGCTGTTGTCTTCCTACAAGCCTCTCACTGGTGTGATTCTAGAGCAGCTGTTGTCTTCCTACAAGCCTCTCTCTCTGGTGTGACTCTAGAGCAGCTGTTGTCTTCCTACAAGCCTCTCTCTCTGGTGTGATTCTAGAGCAGCTGTTGTCTTCCTACAAGCCTCTCTCACTGGTGTGATTCTAGAGCAGCTGTTGTCTTCCTACAAGCCTCTCACTGGTGTGATTCTAGAGCAGCTGTTGTCTTCCTATAAGCCCCTCTCTCTGGTGTGATTCTAGAGCAGCTGTTGTCTTCCTACAAGCCTCTCTCACTGGTGTGATTCTAGAGCAGCTGTTGTCTTCCTACAAGCCTCTCACTGGTGTGATTCTAGAGCAGCTGTTGTCTTCCTACAAGCCTCTCTCACTGGTGTGATTCTAGAGCAGCTGTTGTCTTCCTACAAGCCTCTCTCACTGGTGTGATTCTAGAGCAGCTGTTGTCTTCCTACAAGCCTCCCTCACTGGTGTGATTCTAGAGCAGCTGTTGTCTTCCGACAAGCCTCTCTCATTGGTGTGATTCTAGAGCAGCTGTTGTCTTCCTACAAGCCTCTCTCACTGGTGTGATTCTAGAGCAGCTGTTGTCTTCCTACAAGCCTCCCTCACTGGTGTGATTCTAGAGCAGCTGTTGTCTTCCTACAAGCCTCTCACTGGTGTGATTCTAGAGCAGCTGTTCTCTTCCTACAAGCCTCTCTCTGGTGTGATTCTAGAGCAGCTGTTGTCTTCCTACAAGCCTCCCTCACTGATGTGATTCTAGAGCAGCTGTTGTCTTCCTACAAGCCTCCCTCACTGGTGTGATTCTAGAGCAGCTGTTGTCTTCCTACAAGCCTCTCACTGGTGTGATTCTAGAGCAGCTGTTGTCTTCCTACAAGCCTCTCTCTCTGGTGTGATTCTAGAGCAGCTGTTGTCTTCCTATAAGCCCCTCTCTCTGGTGTGATTCTAGAGCAGCTGTTGTCTTCCTACAAGCCTCTCTCACTGGTGTGATTCTAGAGCAGCTGTTGTCTTCCTACAAGCCTCTCACTGGTGTGATTCTAGAGCAGCTGTTGTCTTCCTACAAGCCTCTCTCACTGGTGTGATTCTAGAGCAGCTGTTGTCTTCCTACAAGCCTCCCTCACTGGTGTGATTCTAGAGCAGCTGTTGTCTTCCTACAAGCCTCTCTCACTGGTGTGATTCTAGAGCAGCTGTTGTCTTCCTACAAGCCTCTCTCACTGGTGTGATTCTAGAGCAGCTGTTGTCTTCCTACAAGCCTCCCTCACTGGTGTGATTCTAGAGCAGCTGTTGTCTTCCTACAAGCCTCTCACTGGTGTGATTCTAGAGCAGCTGTTCTCTTCCTACAAGCCTCTCTCACTGGTGTGATTCTAGAGCAGCTGTTGTCTTCCTACAAGCCTCTCTCTGGTGTGATTCTAGAGCAGCTGTTGTCTTCCTACAAGCCTCTCTCACTGGTGTGATTCTAGAGCAGCTGTTGTCTTCCTACAAGCCTCCCTCACTGGTGTGATTCTAGAGCAGCTGTTGTCTTCCTACAAGCCTCTCTCTGGTGTGATTCTAGAGCAGCTGTTGTCTTCCTACAAGCCTCTCTCGCTGGTGTGATTCTAGAGCAGCTGTTGTCTTCCTACAAGCCTCTCTCTGGTGTGATTCTAGAGCAGCTGTTGTCTTCCTACAAGCCTCTCTCGCTGGTGTGATTCTAGAGCAGCTGTTGTCTTCCTACAAGCCTCTCTCGCTGGTGTGATTCTAGAGCAGCTGTTGTCTTCCTACAAGCCTCTCTCGCTGGTGTGATTCTAGAGCAGCTGTTGTCTTCCTACAAGCCTCTCTCGCTGGTGTGATTCTAGAGCAGCTGTTGTCTTCCTACAAGCCTCTCTCGCTGGTGTGATTCTAGAGCAGCTGTTGTCTTCCTACAAGCCTCTCTCGCTGGTGTGATTCTAGAGCAGCTGTTGTCTTCCTACAAGCCTCTCTCTCTGGTGTGATTCTAGAGCAGCTGTTGTCTTCCTACAAGCCTCTCTCTCTGGTGTGATTCTAGAGCAGCTGTTGTCTTCCTATAAGCCCCTCTCTCTGGTGTGATTCTAGAGCAGCTGTTGTCTTCCTACAAGCCTCTCACTGGTGTGATTCTAGAGCAGCTGTTGTCTTCCTACAAGCCTCTCTCACTGGTGTGATTCTAGAGCAGCTGTTGTCTTCCTACAAGCCTCCCTCACTGGTGTGATTCTAGAGCAGCTGTTGTCTTCCTACAAGCCTCTCACTGGTGTGATTCTAGAGCAGCTGTTGTCTTCCTACAAGCCTCCCTCGCTGGTGTGATTCTAGAGCAGCTGTTGTCTTCCTACAAGCCTCTCTCGCTGGTGTGATTCTAGAGCAGCTGTTGTCTTCTACAAGCCTCTCTCACTGGTGTGATTCTAGAGCAGCTGTTGTCTTCCTACAAGCCTCTCTCTGGTGTGATTCTAGAGCAGCTGTTGTCTTCCTACAAGCCTCTCTCTGGTGTGATTCTAGAGCAGCTGTTGTCTTCCTACAAGCCTCTCACTGGTGTGATTCTAGAGCAGCTGTTGTCTTCCTGCAAGCCTCTCTCGCTGGTGTGATTCTAGAGCAGCTGTTGTCTTCCTACAAGCCTCTCTCTGGTGTGATTCTAGAGCAGCTGTTGTCTTCCTACAAGCCTCCCTCACTGATGTGATTCTAGAGCAGCTGTTGTCTTCCTACAAGCCTCCCTCACTGGTGTGATTCTAGAGCAGCTGTTGTCTTCCTACAAGCCTCTCACTGGTGTGATTCTAGAGCAGCTGTTGTCTTCCTACAAGCCTCTCTCTCTGGTGTGATTCTAGAGCAGCTGTTGTCTTCCTATAAGCCCCTCTCTCTGGTGTGATTCTAGAGCAGCTGTTGTCTTCCTACAAGCCTCTCTCACTGGTGTGATTCTAGAGCAGCTGTTGTCTTCCTACAAGCCTCTCACTGGTGTGATTCTAGAGCAGCTGTTGTCTTCCTACAAGCCTCTCTCACTGGTGTGATTCTAGAGCAGCTGTTGTCTTCCTACAAGCCTCCCTCACTGGTGTGATTCTAGAGCAGCTGTTGTCTTCCTACAAGCCTCTCTCACTGGTGTGATTCTAGAGCAGCTGTTGTCTTCCTACAAGCCTCTCTCACTGGTGTGATTCTAGAGCAGCTGTTGTCTTCCTACAAGCCTCCCTCACTGGTGTGATTCTAGAGCAGCTGTTGTCTTCCTACAAGCCTCTCACTGGTGTGATTCTAGAGCAGCTGTTGTCTTCCTACAAGCCTCTCTCTGGTGTGATTCTAGAGCAGCTGTTGTCTTCCTACAAGCCTCCCTCACTGATGTGATTCTAGAGCAGCTGTTGTCTTCCTACAAGCCTCCCTCACTGGTGTGATTCTAGAGCAGCTGTTGTCTTCCTACAAGCCTCTCACTGGTGTGATTCTAGAGCAGCTGTTGTCTTCCTACAAGCCTCTCTCTCTGGTGTGATTCTAGAGCAGCTGTTGTCTTCCTATAAGCCCCTCTCTCTGGTGTGATTCTAGAGCAGCTGTTGTCTTCCTACAAGCCTCTCTCACTGGTGTGATTCTAGAGCAGCTGTTGTCTTCCTACAAGCCTCTCACTGGTGTGATTCTAGAGCAGCTGTTGTCTTCCTATAAGCCCCTCTCTCTGGTGTGATTCTAGAGCAGCTGTTGTCTTCCTACAAGCCTCTCTCACTGGTGTGATTCTAGAGCAGCTGTTGTCTTCCTACAAGCCTCCCTCTCTGGTGTGATTCTAGAGCAGCTGTTGTCTTCCTACAAGCCTCTCTCACTGGTGTGATTCTAGAGCAGCTGTTGTCTTCCTACAAGCCTCCCTCACTGGTGTGATTCTAGAGCAGCTGTTGTCTTCCTACAAGCCTCTCTCACTGGTGTGATTCTAGAGCAGCTGTTGTCTTCCTACAAGCCTCTCTCACTGGTGTGATTCTAGAGCAGCTGTTGTCTTCCTACAAGCCTCTCTCACTGGTGTGATTCTAGAGCAGCTGTTGTCTTCCTACAAGCCTCCCTCACTGATGTGATTCTAGAGCAGCTGTTGTCTTCCTACAAGCCTCTCTCACTGGTGTGATTCTAGAGCAGCTGTTGTCTTCCTACAAGCCTCTCTCTCTGGTGTGATTCTAGAGCAGCTGTTGTCTTCCTACAAGCCTCTCTCACTGGTGTGATTCTAGAGCAGCTGTTGTCTTCCTACAAGCCTCTCTCTCTGGTGTGATTCTAGAGCAGCTGATATTGTCTTCCTACAAGCCTCTCACTGGTGTGATTCTAGAGCAGCTGTTGTCTTCCTACAAGCCTCTCTCACTGGTGTGATTCTAGAGCAGCTGTTGTCTTCCTACAAACCTCCCTCACTGATGTGATTCTAGAGCAGCTGTTGTCTTCCTACAAGCCTCTCTCACTGGTGTGATTCTAGAGCAGCTGTTGTCTTCCTACAAGCCTCTCTCTCTGGTGTGATTCTAGAGCAGCTGTTGTCTTCCTACAAGCCTCTCTCACTGGTGTGATTCTAGAGCAGCTGTTGTCTTCCTACAAGCCTCTCTCTCTGGTGTGATTCTAGAGCAGCTGTTGTCTTCCTACAAGCCTCTCTCACTGGTGTGATTCTAGAGCAGCTGTTGTCTTCCTACAAGCCTCTCTCACTGGTGTGATTCTAGAGCAGCTGATATTGTCTGTATGGTGCCAATAGCCAGGGTCACTAGGCCTTGTTTAGAGTTCCTCCAGGATTTAGTGACATTGTTGACAGAACAGTGGTTCCTGGTCGTGGTTTTAAAGTCCTTCTCTAGGGCCTGTTATACCGTTTTCTATGTTCCCATGCTGGAGGTTGTCTCCCTGCTGCAACGGAGTGATTTCTCATTGACTTCATCCATGACTGCTCTCCTTTTTACCTTAACAGACCTAGAGATTTTTTAAATAATCTAATCTTTGTTTTATGTGTTTTAATGATCTGATAAAATAGTAAATCAATCATGTTGTGATATTTCTATGACATCACCTACCTTGGTGTGACGGCTGGTGGAGTCTGTATCACCTACCTTGGTGTGACGGCCGGTGGAATGACCAGTACACATTCCAGCTTCTTCTCCTTAAGAGCCTCACAGATGTGTGTAATCATGTGGACCAGCTCCCTGAATGGAAAGGTGTTTATAGTCAATACAAACCAAGGTTGTAAAAGTAGATTTTAAGCTCTTCAGAGGGGTCATTACCATGACTACGACAGGTCACGGTGTCATGTGTTACTCACACTCTCTTGTTCCCTCCCAGCTGACTCCACAGCTCCAGCGTATAGCCATCAAAGCCTTCTGTCTGCAAAGGCAGAACACAATTAGGCGTTTACATTTCACATGTTAGTCATTCAGGATACACTCCTATGTTATAAACAGCGGAAGTCAACATCTGTAACAAACATTCACTTTGAGGTATACGACTGTATATGAGAATATTTACCGTTAAAAAAATACACATAACACATTCAACTTTTTGTCAGTTGATAAATTGTTTTCAGTCTCACTTGCCAACTGATATGTGATATAAATGTACTATAATGCATTAGTATTATTATGTGCAGGCCCCATGGTCTTTTTATTTTACCTTTATTTAACCAGGCAAGTCAGTTAAGAACAAATTCTTATTTTTAATGACGGCCTAAGAACAGTGGGTTAACTGCCTTGTTCAGGGGGCAGAACGACAGATTTGTACCTTGTCAGCTCTGGGATTCGTCTAGTACTCCAGAGACCAGGGTTTGATCCCCGTCTCCTCCTTTCCCATTTTGTCTCCCTCCTAGCTGTTTCTAAATGTCTGAATAAAGCATAAATACCCCTCCTTACCTTAGCTACGTCCACCATCTCAGTCCCCAGCTCCTCGATCTCATCCTCACTGTCCAGAACACTCATATAGTCCTGGTACGACCAGCCGTCAAATAACAGCCGAGGAACTGAGCGAGAAGAAGAGAAGCATCAGATGATGAGGGCCCTGTGATTGGTTATCATGTGACAGAGAAAGATTCTATCCTGTATTTTAAGCCTTATCCAGAAACTAGAACTACACCAAAAATGAAAGCATTTCTCTGAGGATGGTGCTGGAACATCTGATATAGAAACAAAACGGGACAGTTTGCTTGAAAAATATTTAAATAAAAAGGTTCAAATCTAGGCATGTCACATGATTACCAAACACAGGGTCCCTTTTTAGGACAAGAGACCAGGAGAGTCTGATCCGGAGGAGAGTCTGATCCGGAGGAGACTCTGATCCGGAGGAGACTCTGATCCGGAGGAGACTCTGATCCGGAGGAGACTCTGATCCGGAGGAGACTCTGATCCGGAGGAGACTCTGATCCGGAGGAGACTCTGATCCGGAGGAGACTCTGATCCGGAGGAGACTCTGATCATTGGAACTGAATGTGACTGAATGATACCATAGTGAGGTCATCTGGAAATATATTTTTTATTTAAACAGAAGCTGAGTTTAACACACTTACGCATTTTGATTTTTTTGTTTGCCTTCCGCACAGCTTTTACCCAACCTAGAAAAGAAGGAGAGTCTTTGAAAGACACAACTTTCTATATTTTCCATATAGTCCCTTAGTACACATGTCTGACTATCACAACTCTGACAAGTCCTTAGTACACATTTCTTAGGCATCACAACTTTGTTTGGCATCAATCTGGTTAGTCTATGAAAAGATTACCTGGGTCATGATCATGTAGACCAGTGATATGGAAGCTCTCTGGTCCTCTCCGTCTCAGCTGAAGCCACACCGGAGACACGGAGGTCAGCTTGGAACCGAACACCTTGGCAACATCGTAACCATGAGAGTTCCACTGGAGCGTGAGAAGAGAAATAAAGCAGAAAAGGGAAAGGTTATATGAAGAGTTGATTCTAAATGTATTCAAGGAGCCTATTGATGAGATATAGCTCGTACACAACAGTAGTGAGATGATAGTTCCACTATTAAATACACAGACATTGAATAGTAATAGCAGGGTGATCAGAACCAATCAGATAAACACATGGACTCCTGCAGGTAGCCTGGGTACCAGTCTGTATTGAGTTATCATGCCACTCCTTGCCATGCTAAACATGGAGTACAAGGAGTGGAATATTAGTGAATCAGGTTCTGGATTCCAGGCTAACCTGCAGGCAAAAATTGGCAACATTTCTGTGAAGGATAACGTGTCACTGTTGTTCAAAGGTGACTGCAGCGTTCAGTCTGGTTTAACCAGACTGTAAACCAACACACCAACCTGCTTTTAGAGACTTACACAGCGCCTGACTTAGACTGAAATAGGTGCCGGTACTCATTTTGTGTGCCGGTACTGTTTATATTTAGGTGCAGGAACTCTGTAATAAGCTAATAATTTTTATAAGAGGTGCAGGAACTCAAACAGAAGAACATTTGTGATGCTGGAACTCAGCTCCGGTGAGCTCCAGCCCAAATCAAGCACTGCACTTACAGGAGTTATATACCCCAGTACGGGCCCTTGGAACGTGTGTTGAGTCACAGCCTGTTGGCAGTATCTCCTCTCCTCCTTTACGATGTCCTTCCACTGAGGGTCAGCAACAACCAGACCTCGCGCCAGCACCGACCGCTCTGCCTGGGACGTCTGATATAATAATAAACAAACACAAGATAAAACTATTTGTATAAAACCAAACAAACTGTAGTCTCCAAGGTTGGGGTCAATTTCAATTGGAAGGCTGTCAATTCAGGAAGTAAACTGAAATTCCAATTCAATCATTGAAAAAAAGGGCATGTATTTTCAATGATTTCCTCAATAACCTGAAAAAATGGCATCTATTCTCAATGATTTCCTCAATAACCTGAAAAAACAGCATCTATTTCTAAAGATATTCAGTTTCTGGGATTTTAATTTCAAATCACTTCCTGAATTGACTTCAATTACAATTGACCCCAACCCTGGTAGTCTTGATGACAGAATTGTGGAGCTGTGAGGAAGACACAGCAACTGTGGGAACTGGGATGAGACTAACTAAATAAACACTGACAATATCTATAATTAATTCATTGTGGTCTATGTCTATTCTACAATACTGGTCATTTACTTAAATCAGAACTGGGTATGGGGGGAATACAAAGTCCACACCATCTCCACACACATGGGCTGAGCCCTAGTGAGAACCCTTAACTCCAGCGTCCATATGCATAGCTGATTGAGCCCGTTACATACACTGGTTCCAGGATGCAAAATACTGATGCCACCATTCGCCCTCATCATAAATCACCACTATCCTCCTCTTCCTCACCTCTGGCTCCTGTGTTTTGGAGTCCTTCTTCTTGGTATCAGTCCTGGACAGCGTAGTACTAACATAGCTGACCAACAGGGTAACCAGTATGGTGTGTAGCACAATGATTAACGTTGTTTCTACTCTCATCTCTCCTCTGAGTCAAGCTACACAGAGACAGGAATGGGACCAATTGCTGCTACTGCAGTTGGCTGCACCAACACGAACTGAAAAAAACTGATTTCTAGCTACCCACTCAGATAATAACAAGTTCTAGCTAGTGTGATACAGGAAACTGTGTCGGAAGCATTTGCGAGTTCCGGCAAGAACCACCCCTGCCTGGATAGAGTTACAATGTTATTGTTGTCAAGTCAGCTGAACACCCAATGATGCATGGTGCCCACAGCCAATTCAACGTTTTGATATGAATTATAACCAGTGAGAAATCACGAATATACTAGCAATCTCACTCAACTCTACCCATGTAGTTGCAGGTCTGTGGCTGTGTATACCATAGAGAATGATAGACGCCTCTAGTAGCCAAAAGGCTATATTAACATGTAATCAAATCAAATCAAATCAAATTTATTAGTCACATACACATGGTTAGCAGATGTTAATGCGAGTGTAGCGAAATGCTTGTGCTTCTAGTTCCGACAATGCAGTAATAACAACAAGTAATCTAACCTAACAATTCCGCAACTACTACCTTATACACACACGCAAGTGTAAAGGGATAAAGAATATGTACATAAAGATATATGAATGAGTGGTGGTACAGAACGGCATGGCAAGATGCAGTAGATGGTATAGAGTACGGTATATACATATGAGATGAGTACTGTAGGGTATGTAAACATAAAGTGGCATAGTTTAAAGTGGCTAGTGGTCCATGTATTACATAAGATGGCAAGATGCAGTAGATGATATAGAGTACAGTATATACATATACATAAGAGATGTGTAATGTAGGGTATGTAAACATTATATTAGGTGGCATTGTTTAAAGTGGCTGGTGGTACATTTTTACATAATTTCCATCAATTCCCATTTTTAAGGTGGCTGGAGCTGAGTCAGTTTGTTGGCAGCGGCCGCTAAATGTTAGTGGTGGCTGTTTAACAGTCTGATGGCCTTGAGATAGAAGCTGTTTTTCAGTCTCTCGGTCCCTGCTTGGATGCACCTGTACTGACCTCGCCTTCTGGATGATAGCGGGGTGAACAGGTAGTGGCTTGGGTGGTTGTTGTCCTTGATGATCTTTATGGCCTTCCTGTGACATCGGGTGGTGTAGGTGTCCTGGAGGGCAGGTAGTTTGCCCCGGGTGATGCGTTCTGCCGACCTCACTACCCTCTGGAGAGCCTTACGGTTGTGTGCGGAGCAGTTGCCGTACCAGGCGGTGATACAGCCCGACAGGATGCTCTCGATTGTGCATCTGTAGAAGTTTGTGAGTGCTTTTGGTGACAAGCCGAATTTCTTCAGCCTCCTGAGGTTAGTAAGGGAAGCGCCATTGAGGGCTTCCACCATTTTAATGTGGTCAACTGGGTGGGACTTCCAACTACATTGGCTGAACCCTCCTGGTGACCATGTTGGAGTCATGTCCAACAGGGTCATCAGAAGGAATAAGCAAATCAAGAAGAAGAAAATTGACTAATTCAAAATGGAGATTGCCTCAATTAGAGCTCTCCAGTTTGTAGTCCTAAAACCCATATAAGGAGTTACCTCTGGATCGTTCAGCCATTCCTATGGGGAAAATGACTTGGGAAATATAGGGTTTTGGGATAAACACAGAAAATAAGATTAACACAGGTTTAGAAAATCTTAAAAGTTTTGTTCTATGAGATAATATCAGTCAGTTAACATGACCTTCATGAATTCTGAAAGCTTTATGTGTTTTTTTTATTACATAAATGCTTCAATATGCACAAACAGCGACAATGGCTGACGAAGATGATCTCATAGACCAAAACGTATAAGATCTCCTCGGCCTGTGTTAACCAAAGACCTTATTTTTGGCATTTATCCAAAACCCCTACAAAAACTTCCATTCATTTTCCCATAGACTTTGTCCAATGAACCATGGCGGAGTTAGCGCCATTACTATTGTTCTTTATTGCGCTGCCTGTGCGCAGACGCCATAATAGAAAGGCTATTAGGGATGCTTTCTCTATCCTTCTCTATGGTGTGTACGAGCTGTTTGACAGCTAGCCGGGAGACACTTCCTGGTCCTCCATTTGTGGTTTTCAAAATAAGAGTTTTGTATTTAGAACTTTTACTCATGGAAGTCGCACAATGAAATAAGCACATATTACAGCATAGAACATTTATAGGAAAAAAATCAAAGGACAGAGAATAATATTTTTATTTGGTAGCAAATAAAATAAACGGTAGATTTATTCAGAAACGTTCAACCTAACCCACGCTCCAGCTCAGCAGGTGGCGATATACCTTAGACGTGTTTGCAACTAAATGACGCATTAATCCACCGAAGAGGAAAATAATGAATTTGCTCAACTCGAACTGATTCAACAAGCAGGTAGTTTTTGGTTTTATCTACACTAGTGTGCTTTCGTTATAGAACGGATATTTAACAAGCAGTTGGTAATTATAGCTAACACTGTTAATCTGCCGTTCTTTGTGTTATTTTCTTAAATGAAATAACAGTAGCAGCTATATATCAATGGTAGGCTAGCTAGTTAGCCTACCTAGCTAGCTGGCTCTTCTAACGTGCACTGTCCTGGAAAAATAATCAGCGTTTCAGTAAAAGTGACGGCTAATTTTGAACCGCAGTCCCTGGGCTGGTTATTAAAAACAATTCCAATAACAATCCAGACAGACAATGAGAGCACCCAGAGCAACATAGGACAAGCAACACGTAAGTTAGCACGCAGACAGCGCAACAAGCAATAAAACATAATACATCAAATCAACAAAAAGTGTTTGTAACACCTCGCAAGCTACATGAAAAGCGGCAATACACAGCTAGTAATTATGTGCACAAGTCTGATTGTCCTTTAGCCGTGTCTTAATGTTTTTTTGTGAAGGTACTATAGTTGGTGCACTGTATCTACAAAAGTATGTGGACACCCCTTCAAATGAGTGGATTTGGCTATTTCAGCCACACCCGTTGCTGACAGGTGTACAAAGTAGAGCACACAGCCATGCAATCTCCATAGACAAACATTGACAGCAAAATGACCTTACTGAAGAGCTCAGTGACTTTAAACGTGGCACCGTCATAGGATGCCACCTTCACAACAAGTCAGTTCATCAAAGTTCTGCCCTGCTAGAGCTGCCCCAGTCAAGACGTAAATGTTGTTATTGTGAAGTAGAAACGTCTAGGAGCAACAACGGCTCAGCCGCAAAGTGGTAGACCACACAAGCTCACAGAATGGGACCATGAGTGCTGAAGCACGTAAAACTTTTCTGTCCTTGGTTACAACTCTCACTACCGAGTTCCAAACTGCCTTTGGAAGCAACTTAAGGACAGTAACAGTTTGTCTGGAGCTTCGTGAAATGGGTTTCCATGGCCCGAGCAGCCGCACGCACATAAGCCTAAGATCACCATGCGCCAAGCATCGGCTGGAGTGGTGTAAAGCTCACCGCCATTGGACTCTGGAGCTGCGGAAACGTGTTCTCTGGAGTAAACTGTACATTATGCTTGTGTCATTTCAGTGAGAAATGGAGGTGGAATGCTTTGTGTCCAAGACCCTAGAGCTCCTTCAGGAGGAGAGAGAAGCAGAGATCGAGGAGACACGGTATGTATTTAACTCCTATATTATGTTAGAATCATATCATGTTTGTCACATGCGCCGAATACAACAGATGTAGTAGACCTTACAGTGATATGCTGAATACAACAGGTGTAGTAGACCTTACAGTGATATGCTGAATACAACAGGTGTAGTAGACCTTACAGTGAAATGCTGAATACAACAGGTGTAGTAGACCTTACCGTGAAATGCTGAATACAAACAGGTGTAGACCTTACAGTGAAATGCTGAATACAACAGGTGTAGTAGACCTCACAGTGAAATGCTGAATACAACAGGTGTAGTAGACCTCACAGTGAAATGCTGAATACAACAGGTGTAGTAGACCTCACAGTGAAATGCTGAATACAACAGGTGTAGTAGACCTTACAGTGAAATGCCGAATACAACAGATGTAGTAGACCTCACAGTGAAATGCCGAATACAACAGGTGTAGTAGACCTCACAGTGAAATGCTGAATACAACAGATGTAGTAGACCTTACAGTGAAATGCTGAATACAACAGGTGTAGTAGACCTTACAGTGAAATGCTGAATACAACAGGTGTAGTAGACCTCACAGTGAAATGCTGAATACAACAGGTGTAGTAGACCTCACAGTGAAATGCCGAATACAACAGGTGCAGTAGACCTCACAGTGAAATGCCGAATACAACAGGTGTAGTAGACCTTACAGTGATATGCTGAATACAACAGGTGTAGTAGACCTCACAGTGAAATGCTGAATACAACAGGTGTAGTAGACCTTACAGTGAAATGCTGAATACAACAGGTGTAGTAGACCTTACAGTGAAATGCTGAATACAACAGGTGTAGTAGACCTTACAGTGAAATGCTGAATACAACAGGTGTAGTAGACCTTACAGTGAAATGCTGAATACAACAGATGTAGTAGACCTTACAGTGATATGCTTACGGACAAGCCCTTAACCAACAATGCAGTTAAGAAAAAATAAGTGTTAAGTTATTTACTAAATAAATGATAAATGAAGGAAAAATAACATAATTGAAGAGGAACAATAATATAACAGTAACGAGGCTATATGCAGAGTGTTACGTAACCGAGTCAGTGTGGAGGCTATATACAGGGTATTACGGTACCGAGTCAGTGTGGAGGCTATATACAGGGTATTACGGTACCGAGTCAGTGTGGAGGCTATATACAGGGTATTACGGTACAGAGTCAATGTGGAGGCTATATACAGGGGGCACCGGTACGGAGTCGGTGTGGAGGCTATATACAGGGGGTACTGGTACCGCGGGGGTTAGTTGAGGTAATATGTAGGTAGAGGTAAAGTGACTGCATGGACAATAAAGGATTGTAAAAATGGGGGTTGGGGGGGACAATGCAAATAGTCTGGGTAGCCATTTGGTTAACTGTTCAGGAGTGTTATGGCTTGGGGGTAGAAGCTGTAAAGAAGCATTTTGGTCCTAGACTTGGATCTCTGGTACCACTTGCAGTGCGGTACTGGGCCGTACGCACTACCTTCTGTAGTTCCTTGCAGGCGGAGGCCGAGCAGTTGCCATACCAGGCGGTGATGCAACCATTCAGGATGCTCTCGATGGTGCAGCTGTAAAACTTTTTGAGGATATGAGGACCCATGCCAAATCTTTTCAGTCAATAGACATTGTTGTGCCCTCTTCACAACTGTCTTGGTGTGTTTGGACCATGGCAGTTCGTTGGTGATCATCAAGGAACTTGAAGCTCTCAACCTGCTCCACTACAGACCCGTTGATGAGAATGGGGGTGTGATCAGCCCTCCTTTTCCTGTAGTCCACAATCATCTCCTTTGTCTTGATCATGTTGAGGGAGAGGTTGTTGTCCTGGCACCACACTGCCAGGTCTCTGACCTCCTCCCTATAGGCTGTCTCATTGTTGTCGGTGCTCAGGCCTACCACTGTTGTGTCATCAGCAAACTTAATGATGGTGTTGAAGTCGTGCCTGGTCATGCACTCGTGGGTGAACAGGGAGTACAGGAGGGGACTGAGCACACATCCCTGAGGGGCCCCGGTGTTTAGGATCAGCGTGGCAGATGTGTTGTTGCCTCCCCTTACCACCTGGGGGGCGGCCCGTCAGGAAATCCAGGATCCAGTTGCCTTTCAAAGCACTTCATGGCTACCGACGTGAGTGCTACAGGGCAGTAGTCATTTAGGCAGGTTACCTTTGTGTTCTTGGGCACAGGGACTATGGTGGTCTGCTTGAAACATGTAGATATTACAGACTCAGTCAGGGAGAGGTTGAAGAAACTTGACAGTTGGTCCAAGCATGCTCTGAGTACACAGTCATCCGGTACAAAACTAACCATGTTTCCTTTCTGTTGTTGTTTTTAAAGATGTTTTGGTCAGAATGCATTGTGTTGGTCGCTAAATGAATTGCCTCCTTGAGGACATTGAAGTGTTCCTCTTGTTTCCTCTTGTTGTGTACCTGCAGGCTATGGCAGGAGAATGTCTCTCTGAAAGATCTCCAGAGTAAAGGCGTTTGTCTTCTGAAGCTGCAGATAGGAAGCCAGTCAACTGGCCTTTATGGAAGATCACTCCTTCTTCTGGAACCCAGAAAACACATGGGCGTCTCTGTGCTACCTAGCAACAACTTTGGACCCGGTAAGAACGTTGAATATCGGGCCTCCCGGGTGGCGCAGTGGTCAAGGGTAGCTGTGCCACCAGACACTCTGGGTTCGCGCCCAGGCTCTGTCGCAGCCGGCCGCGACCGGGAGGTCCGTGGGGCGACGCACAATTGGCCTAGCGTCGTCCAAGTTAGGGAGGGTTTGGCCGGTAGGGATATCCTTGTCTCATCGCGCACTAGTGACTCCTGTGGTGGGCCAGGCGCAGTGCACGCTGACCAGGTCGCCAGCCGACACATTGGTGCGGCTGGCTTCCGGGTTGGAGGCGCGCTGTGTTAGGAAGCAGTGCGGCTTGGTTGGGTTGTGTTTCGGAGGACGCATGGCTCTCGACCTTCGTCTCTCCCGAGCCCGTACGGGAGTTGTAGCGATGAGACAAGATAGTAATTACTAACAATTGGATACCACGAAATTGGGGAGAAAAGGGGGTAAAATTAAAAAATAAATAAACATTAACGTTGAATATCATAGTTAATGGTCTAGCCGTCTCTATTTATCTACTGTAAGACTCGACTGGTTCCATATATTTGATGTCCTGCCAACTCCTATGGCCATTGGAGTTGGCAAAAAGCACAAACAGGTCTATGAAAAGGCTATTTACACTAAATTTGGCTAAACTAAATCGCTAACTCTCTGATTGATTTATCTGTGGTTGCAGGAGACATAGTGGGTCTGTATGACCTGGATGGCTGTACGCCGTCCTCCCAGCTGTGTACTGGTGTAGTGACCCGCATCAGTCAGTCAGCGGTAACCGTGGCCTGTGAGGACTCGCCGGACGGACTCAACCTGGACACAGACGCTCTGTACAACCTCATGAAGCTGGCTAACGATGTCACATACAAACGCATGAAAAAGTTAGTAAGAAAACCTATGCCCGAGTTTAACCGTTACCCTGATCTTAACACTAACCTAACTCTGACTCTAATCCTAACCTATTCCATTGCTTGTTGTCCGCAGGGCCTTGAACACTCTGAATGGGTACAGCAGTGGACCAGCCTCGGATTTGATCAGCGTTCTCTTTGGCTACTCAGAACCTGGCTCTATATCACAACCAAGTAAGGCTTCCTCTCAGGAATATGTTACGAGCTTACTGTATCACACCAGATCTGGAATTATACTCTCTGAAATAGAAGAATGTGAAAATTATTGCCTTTGTGATTTTGGACATCAGAAAAAAATATTCACTTGTCTAAAAAAAAAAATATATATATATATATACTTCTCAGATGCAAATGTAAGATTGACAATTATCAAATGTAAGATTGACAATTATCAAATGTAAGATTGACAATTATCAAATGTAAGATTGAATTATCTCTTTTCTTTGTTCAGATGACCTGTGTTTCCTGAACACGGGTCTGGATGAGTCTCAGAGACAGGCCGTGTCGTTTGCTCTGTCTCAGAGAGAGGTAGCTGTAATACACGGGCCACCAGGCACTGGCAAGACAACCACTGTGGTGGAAATCATCCTGCAAGTGGTCAAACAGGGACAGAAGGTAGAGATTGTGTCATACAGTACATTGGTGTGTCCATTCTTATCAAGAGAATTATCAAGCATTGACCATTTTATGTTATATTGAAAAAGTTGCAGAATCTGGCTTTAAATATGGTTTAGGTAATGCTTTAATTATGGTTTAGGTAATGCTTTAAATATGGTTTAGGTAATGCTTTAAATATGATTTAGGTAATGCTTTAAATATGGTCTATGTAATGCTTTAAATATGGTTTAGGTAATGCTTTAAATATGGTGTAGGTAATGCTTTAAATATGGTCTAGGTAATGCTTTAAATATGGTCTAGGTAATGCTTTAAATATGGTTTAGGTAATGGTTTAAATATGGTGTAGGTAATGCTTTTAAATATGGTGTAGGTAATGCTTTTAAATATGGTTTAGGTAGTCGCTTTTAAATATGGTTTAGGTAATCTCTTTTAAATATGGTTTAGGTAGTCCCTTTTAAATATGGTTTAGGTAATCCTTTTAAATATGGTTTTGGTAATCCCTTTTAAATATGGTTTTGGTAATCCCTTTTAAATATGGTTTTGGTAATCCCTTTTAAATATGGTTTAGGTAATCCCTTTTAAATATGGTTTTGGTAATCCCTTTTAAATATGGTTTAGGTAATCCCTTTTAAATATGGTTTAGGTAATCCCTTTTAAATATGGTTTAGGTAATCCCTTTTAAATATGGTTTAGGTAATCCCTTTTAAATATGGTTGAGGTAGTCCCTTTTAAATATGGTTGAGGTAGTCCCTTTTAAATATGGTTGAGGTAGTCCCTTTTAAATATGGTTGAGGTAGTCCCTTTTAAATATGGTTGAGGTAGTCCCTTTTAAATATGGTTGAGGTAGTCCCTTTTAAATATGGTTGAGGTAGTCCCTTTTAAATATGGTTGAGGTAATCCCTTTTAAATATGGTTTAGGTAATCCCTTTTAAATATGGTTTTGGTAATCCCTTTTAAATATGGTTTTGGTAATCCCTTTTAAATATGGTTTTGGTAATCCCTTTTAAATATGGTTTTGGGAATCCCTTTAAAATATGGTTTTGGGAATCCCTTTAAAATATGGTTTAGGGAATCCCTTTAAAATATGGTTTTGGGAATCCCTTTTAAATATGGTTTTGGGAATCCCTTTAAAATATGGTTTTGGGAATCCCTTTAAAATATGGTTTTGGGAATCCCTTGTAATCATAATAATGGCTTGATTGTTTTGTTAGTCACACTTTGGACTCTTATTGGTGACCGAGCTACATACCCTGTTGGTATGTTACATACCTAGCTACATACCCCAACCAGAGGCCTTGGATCACAGGAAAGATCTACACTGAGCTAAAGGCTAGAGCTGCCGCTTTCAAGGAGCGGGACACTAATCCGGACACTTATAAGAAATCCCGCAACTCACTCAGATGAACCATCAAACAGGCCAAGCGTCAATACAGGATTAAGATTGAATCCTACTACACCGGCTCTGACGCTCGTTGGATGTGGCAGGGCTTGAAAACTATTATGGACTACAAAGGGAAACCCAGATGCGAGCTGCCCAGTGACGCGAGCCAGACTAGCTAAATGTCTTCTAAGCTCGCTTCGAGGCAAGCAACACTGAAGCATGCATGAGAGCACCAGCTGTACCGGATGACTGTATACTCAGAGCATGCGTGGACCAACTGTCAAGTTTCTTCAACCTCTCCCTGACTGAGTCTGTAATATCTACATGTTTCAACCAGGACACCACAGTCCCTGTGCCCAAGAACACAAAGGTAACCAGCCTAAATGACTACTGCCCTGTAGCACTCACGTCGGTAGCCATGAAGTGCTTTGAAAGGCAACTGGATTCTGGACTTCCTGACGGGCCGCCCCCAGGTGGTAAGGGTAGGTAACAACACATCTGCCACGCTAATCCTCAACACGGGACCCTCAGGGGTGCGTGCTCAGTCCCCTCCTGTACTCCCTGTTCACCCACGACTGCATGGCCATGCACGACTCCAACACCATCATTAAATTTGCTGATGACACAACAGTGGTAAGCCTGACCACCGACAACAATGAGACGGCCTATGGGGAGGAGGTCAGAGACCTGGCAGTGTGGTGCCAGGTCAACAACCTCTCCCTCAACGTGAGCAAGACAAAGGAGCTGATTGTGGACTACAGGAAAAGGAGGGCTGATTACGCCCTGATTCACATCGGTGCTGTAGTGGAGCAGATTGAGAGCTTCAAGTTCCTTGATGTCCACATCACCAACCAACTATTATGGTCCAAACACACCAAGGCAGTCGTGAAGAGGGCACGACAACACCTTTTTCCCCCTCAGGAGACTGAAAAGATTTGTCATGGGTCCCCAGATCCTCAAAAGGTTCTACAGCTGCACCATCGAGGGCATCCTGAGCGGTTGCATCACCGCCTGGTATGGCAACTGCTCGGCGTCCGACTGTAATGCGCTACAGAGGGTCGTGCGTACGGCCCAGTTCATCACTGCCAGGACCTCAATATCAGGCGGTGTCACAGGAAGGCCCTAAAAATTGTCACCCAACCCTGCACATTGACTCGGTACCGGCACCCCCTGTACATATATAGCCTCGTTATTTTGTTACTTAAAAAAAAAAGAAAAACTTTATTTATTAAATATTTTCTTAACTCTATTTCTTGACCTGCGTTAAGGGCTTGTAAGTAAGCATTTTACAGTCATTTTATTTGAATCAATCAATCAAGTTTATTTTATATAGCCCTTCGTACATCAGCTAATATGTCTTTCTCTGTTTTGTTTCTCTGTCCTGTAGGTCCTGTGTTGTGCTGGTTCTAACGTGGCCGTGGATAACCTGGTAGAGCGCCTGGCTAAGGCCAAAGCTAAGGTCCTGAGACTGGGCCACCCTGCCCGCCTGCTAGAGTCCATTCAGAAACACTCGCTAGACGCCGCCCTCGCTCACAGTGACAACACCAACATCATCGCTGACATACGCAAAGATATCGACAAAGCTTTTGTGAGTATTGATAATATGGCATCGATGATAATCACATCTTTATGTGAGTGTGGTGAATTTACAGTGGGGCGCTAGCATGGTCTCTAATGATTTGACTGGTAAATTATAATCACAGATATTTTGGTTTCAGAAGTTACTGTAATACAGCACCAGTCGAAAGTTTGGACACACCTACTCATTCAAGGGGTTTTCTTTATTTTTACAATTTTCTACATTTTAGAATAATAGTGAAGATATCAAAACTATGAAATAACACATGTATAATAACACCAAGTAGTAACCAAAGAAGTGTCCAACAAATCAAAATATATTTTATATTTGAGATTCTTCAAATATAAAATATTTGTTTTACACTTTTTTGTTTACTACATAATTCCATATGTTATTTAATAACTTCGATGTTTTCACTATTATTCTACATTGTAGAAAATAGTACAAATTAAAGAAAAACCCTTGAATGAGTAGGTGTGTCCAAACTTTTGACAGGTGCTGTATACAGTATATCAATATCCAGAAATTCTACATGTCAAATCATTGATAAACTCCCAGCTCCTCGCATTCGGATTTGCGAAAGACTTTTAGACTTCGATAATAAGGTAATTTTTCTCTGTGTTTTTTTCATGATGTATTGGAATGCTTCTAGGTTTGATATTGTCGTGTTTTCTCAATGTTTGGTGAAGATGGGGATGAAGAAGATGAGTGACAAACGAGATCGGATCCACCTGAAGAGGGAGGTAGGAGAGCTGAGGAAAGAGCTGAGGACCAGGGAAGCTACAGCCATTGCTGAGGTCCTCAAACGCGCTGATGTGGTTCTAGCCACTAACACAGGTGAGTGATGGTGGATATCAACAGTTGTTCATTAGGGCACACACTATAAAACGTTTCAAAAATGTTTTGCAACACACAAAAAAAAGGAAAATGTGCATTTCTGATTGAACAAGTCCTGGTTGCCCCTTCCTATTTCAGTCCGTTTTCTTCCCTTTGGTGCCTAATGAACACAACCCTCTGTCTTCATTGTGACTGGATGTGTGTCCTATTGAACAATAATATTACCTGTCTGTGTTGTCTCCAGGTGCTAATGATGGTGGCCCTCTGAAGAACCTACCTGTAGACCATTTTGACTGGGTGGTGATCGATGAGTGTGCCCAGGCGTTGGAGAGCTCCTGCTGGATCGCTCTGCTCAGAGGCAGGAAGTGTATCCTGGCTGGAGACTACAAGCAGCTGCCACCCACCATCAAGTCTCACACGTAAATATCAGCTCTTCTTATTGGTCCCACCAACACATATATGTTGCTCTGTGTATAGTCAGTGGAATTGGTCACATTTCGAGTTTGGAGACCAAGGGGGGGTGCATGTAGATAAGGTATAAGATGGGGCGTAAAACGGAGCCTTGAGAGCAGGGCTCAAAATTTAAAGGCGTCCCATCTTCCCGGTGTAACAGTTTAACTTTAGTCCGTCCCCTCGCCCCGACCCGAACCAGGGACCCTCTGCACACATCAACAACAGTCACCCACGAAGCATCGTTACCCATCGCTCCACAAAAGCCGCGGCCCTTGCAGAGCAAGGGGGAACCACTACTTCAAGGTCTCAGAGCAAGTGACGTCACCGATTGAAAGGCTATTAGCGCGCACCACCGCTAACTAGCTAGCCATTTCACATCCGTTACACCGGGACGATAAAAATATATCTGGGACGGTTCCAAATAGACTCAGGGACAATAACTCTTTCTTTCTTTAAGCAACAAAGCTGATGCAACAGAACGTTTTAGCTTAAAGTGTTGATTAACTATTGTTGCTTGACATTAAAGCGCAGCGACGCCCACATGGCGGTAGACTTTCAAATGTTTCCAAAAATGCAACTGGCAGAAAAACAGGGTTCTCAAAGTGTACCGTACACGAGTGCGGTTTTAATGAGACAGAGAGGATTTTCCACGCACCGGCAGAACAGAGAAGCTACGTCTGGTATGACGAGGGGTGAGGGTGTGTCTTTTTGTCAATAACAGCTGGTGCGCGATGTCTAATATTAAAGAAGTCTGGAGGTATTGCACCTTATGATAAGCTGTAGACCACACACTCTACCAAGAGAGTTCTCATCTGTATTATTCGTAGCAGTTTATTTACCACCACACAACGAAGCTGGCACGAAGATCGCTCTCAACCAACTCTATAAGGCCATAAGCAAAGAAGAAAATGCTCACCCAGAAGCGGTGCTCTTAGTGGCCAGGGACTTTAATGCAGAAAAACTTAAATCAGTTTTACCAAATTTTTACCAGCATGTCACATGTGCAACCAGGGGGGAAAAATCCTAGACCACCTTTACTCCAATCACAGAGACATGTACAAAGCTCTCCCTCACCCTCTATTTGGCAAATCTGACCATAATTATATGCTGATTCTTGCTTACAAGCAAAAACTAAAGCAGGAAGTACCAGTGACTCACTCAATACGGAAGTGGTCAGATGACGCGGATGCTACACTACAAGACTGTTTTGCTAGCAGGAATACACCACCTTAGTCATTGGCTTCATCAATAAGTGCATCGATGACGTCAACCCCACACTGACTGTACGTACATATCCCAACCAGAAGCCATGGATTACAGGCAACATCCGCATCGAGCTAAAGGCTAGAGCTGCCGCTTTCAAGAAGCGGGAGACTAATCCGGACGCTTATAAGAAATCCCGCTATGCCCTCAGATGAACCATCAAACAAGAAAAGCGTCAATACAGGATTAAGATTGAATCCTACTACACCGGCTCTGACGCTCGTCTGATGTGGCAGGGCTTGCAAACTATTACGGACTACAAAGGGAAACCCAGACGCAAGCTGCCCAGTGACGCAAGCCTACCAGACGATCTAAATGCATTTTATGCTCGCTTCGAGGCAAGTAACACTGAAGCATGCACGAGAGCACCAGCTGTTCTGGATGACTGTGTGATAACGCTCTCGGTAGCCGATGTGAACAAAATCTTTAAACAGATCAACATTCACAAAGCCGCGATGGATTACCAGGACGTGTACTCAAAGCATGCGCAGACCAACTGTCTTCACTGACATTTTTCACCTATCCCTGACCGAGTCTGTAATAAAATAAAAATGCTCCAATAAATATTTAAAATGAGCAACAGGTAGTGGGTTCTGACTGCCCCCAGTCATACCTGCCATGTAAATAGTTTGTTAAACAGTATTCATGCTTGTCGTTTTTACTTTTTGCCATATTTAAAATGGATACTTGGATTTCAATCAATACTATTATTTTTCTCATCCAGGGCTGCGTCTCAAGGCCTGTCTGTCAGCCTGATGGAGAGGTTGATCCTGAAGTATGGAGACTCCGTAGTCAGGATGCTGACAGTGCAGTACCGAATGAACAGTAACATCATGACCTGGGCCTCAGAACAGATGTACCAGGGGCAACTCACCGCACACAGCTCAGTGGAGAAACACCTGCTCAAGTAACAACTGCCTCCTTTTGGCTACGTTTACACCGGCAGCCCAATTCAGGTTATTTTTGCCCCAAGTATTGGCATCTGGTCTGATTTGGTCAAAAGATCAATAATTAGTCAAAGGATCAGAATTGGGCTGCCTGTGTAAACACAGCCCATTTATCTCACATCAAATTAGTAGACATTTTAAGGGTTTAGGATCAGGGTTTGGTTCAATTCCATTTGAAATCAGTGAATACAGTAATTAAACTGGAAGTCCAATTTGGATTTTCATTCTAGACTTTCAGTTAATTCCTTGATTGACGGAAGGAAGTTGACTCTCACTTTACTTCCTGAATTGAAATGGAATTGACCCCAACCCTGTAAGTAACCCAGTTCTAACATGGCTTTTCCCCTGAACAGAGATCTCCCAGGAGTAGCCAGTGTTGAAGAGACCAGCACCCCTCTCCTCCTCATAGACACAGCAGGCTGTGGGCTTAGTGAGATGGAGGTGACAGACGAACAGTCCAAAGGAAACCAAGGTCAGCTTTCTAAATGATATGAGGTGGTGTCCTATTTCCTGTTAGTTGTGGATTTTATGTTGTGATCATGTTTTTTATTTTACTACTACCAAACCAAAATGTCCCCTAGCTCAACACAGTATGACCTAGTCTAAACTAAGAGGAAACACTCGGGTATCTTGTCTTCTTAGGACCCGTGTGCGGTGCTGAAATCTAATAAACTAATTGTGATGAACTCGTATTCTGATAAACAGGTGAGGTGGACATTGTGGAACTGCACATCAAAGCGTTGACTGAAGCTGGGGTGAAACCTAAAGACATCGCTGTTATTGCCCCTTACAATCTGCAGGTGAGTCACGGCTGCTTTCTGCACTATTGAACTTTTAGCTCTCTTTGTTTTTGGGGTGGAGATCAGTTGAGTTTTGCAGAGCCCTGTGTCTTGTAAGCCTTGATCTGAAATGTTTGTGACAGAAGGTGCAGAGGCTGTTTATGTTCTTGTCTGTGTTTAGGTGCATCTCCTGCGTCAGCGTCTCTCAGCCAGACATCCCGATCTGGAGATCAAGTCTGTCGACGGCTTCCAGGGCAGAGAGAAGGAGGCTGTGGTGCTGACCTTGGTCAGATCTAACAGGAAAGGTAAACTCGTGTGTGTGTGTGTCGTCTATTTCTACCAACGTGCTGATGTACTAAGTTCTATCTCTCCTTCAGGTGAGATAGGGTTCTTAGCTGAAGACCGGAGGATCAACGTGGCGGTGACTCGAGCCAGACGTCACCTGGCCCTGGTGTGTGACACGCAGACCGTCCAGACCCACGGCTTCCTCAAGACCCTCATCGATCACATGACCCAGCACGGAGACGTACGCACCGCCTTTGAGTACCTGCGGGTAGGTTTATAATCCTTTTAGAATCAATAACGTATCAGTCTATCAAGGGAATGTTTTTTTAGTCCCCCCCATTTAAACGTACTTGTTTTGCTATCGATATTGGCAATACTAGCCTAAAAAATATTGTATTCCATATCGGCAATACTAGCCTAAAAAATATTGTATTCCATATCGGCAATACTAGCCTAAAAAATATTGTATTCCATATCGGCAATACTAGCCTAAAAAATATTGTATTCCATATTGGCAATACTAGCCTAAAAAATATTGTATTCCATATCGGCAATACTAGCCACAAACACAGTATTCATACCCCTTGACTTATTCCACATTTTGTTACAGCCTAAATTCAAATGGATGAAGTATTATTATTTTTCTCACATCTCCACACATGATGACAAAGTGAAAACATCCTAGTAATCTGCTGTCAGAGCCAAGGCTCTTCATAGAACAGTTATGTTGTGGGCTACTTTAGACTAGTACCTGGTACGCTCTGTCCGCTAATACCAGATTATTAACTGGAAGTAGTTTTCTATTCATCACTCTCGGGTTTCCTTCCTCTCTGGTAACTGAGTTAGGAAGGACGACTGTATATTTTGTAGTGACTTGGTGTATTTATGCACCATCCAAAGTGTAATTAATAACTTCACCATGCTCAAAGGGATATTCAATGTCTGCTTTTTATTATTTTACCCATCTACCAATAGGTGCCCTTTGTAAGGCATTGGGAAACCTCCCTGGTCTTTGTGGTTGAATCTGTGTTGGAAATTCACTGCTCGACTGAGGGACCTTACAGATCATTGTATGTTTGGGGTACAGAGATGAGGTAGACATGTTAAACACTATTTCACAATCCATGAAACTTTATTATGAGACTTGTTAAGGACATTTTTACTCCTTAACTGAACTTTAGGCTTGGCATAACCAAGGGGTTGAATACTTAATGACTTAATGACTTAATGACATTTAAGCTTTTCATTTTTAATTAAGTTGTAAAAATGTATTAAAACATAATTCAATTTTGACATTATGGGGTATTGTGTGTAGGCCAGTGACAAGAAATCTCAACTTAATCAATTTACATTTCAGGCTGTAACACAATAACATTTTGGAAAGTCAAGGGACCGTGTATAAATACTGAACAAAAATATATAAATGCAACATGCAACAATTTTAAAGATTTTACTGAGTTACAGTTCATATAATGAACTGAAATCAATTGAAATAAATAAATTAGGCTGGGCAGGGGCACAGCCATGGGTGGGACTGGGAGAGCATAGTCCCACCCACTGGAGAGCCAGGCCCACCCACTGGGGAGGTAGTCCCACCCACTGGGGAGCCAGGCCCAGACAATCAGAATTCGTTTTTCCCCCAAAAAGTGCTTTATTATGGACAGTTTCAATCAGCTGTCAGGGTGGCTGGTCTCAGACGATCAGGCAGATGAAGAAGCCAGATGTGGAGGTCCTGGGACGAGGAAGCGCATGCAGCCTCAATTAGCCTAGCTAGCTAGCTTAATTAGCTTCTCCAAGTTTGATTCAGTCAAGACAGGTACTACGTAATCACATTACAATGATAAATAACAAAGCTATGTCTGCTATAGCGCGGGTCGGCTTGGTTGGTTGCTGTCTCTCATCTGTGTAATTCGCTCACACGCACAGTAGCCCCTGCTAGAGCGCCATCCTCTCCCTCACGCTGTATCAGCTCCGGGTTAATAAAGTTGCTTTAAAAATGTATTTTTCTGTTGCTTCCCTCACTTGGAGCAGACCGGGTCTGGATCCGACCAGACCTATTCGGAACGGGTCTAGTTGTACTCAGGTCTGTTACAGAACCGGTCTCTATTTAACCATTTTATTTATGCATATCGGGTTATGTTGGGAAAGCCCCAGTTCTATTTCAGAACGGGTCCAACTCTTTGGACCGGTGAAGGCCTCTAAAGCCTTAAAAAGCCTCTTGGCTAACGTCGACTACCATGCTTACTTACTAGCTTCCCCCTGCATTATGGCAAGCCCATTCCTATGTTCAGATCACGGAGTTGGAGGAAGTGACGTGTTAGGTTCTAAATAACCAAAAAACCAAAAAACTCAAGGACGATTTAGTAAAGCTCAAACCAAGTTTATTCACCCACTGGGTCACGTAGCTGCATAAGACAAAGACATATTCACACAAGCACTGGTATTTAAACCTTCCTCCTATGCTGAGTCTCCTCCTTACACATCTGGACAGCCAATACACCTCTGTTACTAGGCAAGACTTTAGTGATGCGTGTTCTTTCTCACGTCATCTGACCTCGGGCCAAATTCCTGACTCCTCCCCAACTCACGTCTGTCCTGTTGATTTGAACCAGACTGTGGCCCCTTTCCATAGGATCCCTGATGTCTAACAATAACATGTTCTGACAGGATGTAAAACATTCTACATTCCCCTCTCTCCCTCAGTGACATGAATAAGGATATTTCACGTTCAGAACCCATCAGAAAGAAATGGTTTTGTGTGCAGTCCCATGAGCACTTGGCTGGGGCAACCCCTGGAGCGAGGGACTTTGGCACAGGTCTGAGTGACCGGTGTGCCCACACGCAGTCTCTGTGGTTCGTATAAGCCCCCAAATGAGCGGTCTCCAGCTCAATGCTTTTCATTCCTGGGAATAAGATTCGATTACGAATCACTCCTGTGTGTTACAACAGCAGGGTCTGTTTTTCAGAGCCGTCTGTCCCATTCCCAGCTAGGTTACAAGGCGCTTTGTCGCCAGGACCTCTGACTGGTCGGTAGGGTAACCTCCATGATAACTCTTTCCCTGGGAACATAAACCGAGTGTGACAACAGTACTCCAAGGTGGCACGGCCAATCAGGGTACGTCACTGAGCCCTGGTACCCAGAGTGGGCCGGGCTTTAGACAAGCCCAGGCAGATAAACATTGGGTTTTTTTCAACAGAGTTCCACAGTGTTCACCGGTGTAGTCTCCTTCGCCATGTTCAGACACACGGTTGTCAAGAGTGGTGGAAATGGAAGAAGAAGAACCAGATGGCACTTCTCGGGAATCTCGCTGTCTGCTCCGACCAATTACGAGCATGCGCAGTGTCTCCATGGATCATGCGAACATTGACGTCAGGGTACAGGCTACAATTTGTTGTGCTCTTTCCGAGTTTCTGCAGCGTCATCACGTTGACTGTTCTCCAGGCCTCAGTGCCTGTTTTGAGGGAGGAAAGATCCTCCCGTCACCAGAAGCAGTCCGAGTGGTTCCTATGTCGAAGATCCAGAATGGCTGGTATAAACTTTGCGTGGCGTTCTAGACCGACGCGCCCGCAGAAAACACCTCAGTCTACAAACTAAGAAGAATCAAGAGCCTCTGGCTAATACAGCCAACAGTGTTATACACATCCATGCACGGGCAGGTTTGGCAAGCGAGGCCAGAGATTTGATTCTTACGGGCCTGGCCCCTAAGAGGGCCAATCTGATGGCTAGAGGTTTACCTCCGACTGATATTGCTACCGTTCAGTCTGCAAAGGGGGCCCTCCATGAGAAGGCTGTATGGATATAAGTGGCAACCATTTTGAGCTCTGGTGCCAAGGTAAAGGAATGGTTCCTTTTCAGGCGGGATTATATTTCTCCATAGTATGTTGTACATAAGTTGACTGACTGAAAGGGAACGTAACGTTATGACTATAACTACTGTTCCCTGACGGAGGGAAACGAGGTACAACACCTGTTTAGCCCCGCACCGCACATTCCTGAGCTCGGTGAAGAGCGGTTTGAAATGGAAGGAATGAAACCCGAGCCTCACACGTATCACCTGTGGAAGGCGGGGCTTCTAGCGAGGCGCGGATTTCATTGGCCTTGTCAGGCACAACTCCCCATAGTATGTTGTACCTCGTTTGCCTCGTTAAGGGAACAGTAGTTAGAGTCATAACGTTACAATATTAAACTATAAAATATCGATATAGGCAATATTAGCCTAAAATATATCTATTGATAAAGGCAATACTAGACTAAAATATATCTCGATCGATTTAGGCAATGCTAGTTTAAAAATATTGTTATCCATATGGGGCAATACTAGCCTGAGAAATAAATTGGTATAAATCGAAACTGAAAGTATCATCCATCCATTCTACAGGACATTGTGCCCCAGAACTACACCAGAGACCACCGAGATACCAAGTCTAGCAACACTACCGCTAGCAGCTCCTCATCCACCTCCAACAAGCAGAAGGGCAGAGGTCAGGCTGGGAGCAAGGTGGAGCCAGGACACAAGAAGACCTCTGGGGGGAACAAGACCCAAGGAGGAGAGCCCCAGACAGGTTCAGCTATGACGTTATTCACATACTGTAGTAATAAGGAAGAGTTTAACGGTTTGGAGAGGCTGGTTTTCCTGAACCAGAGTAAGCCTAGTCCTAGACTAAAAATCAAATTCAATGGAAAATCTCAATTGAAAATTTTATTCCAGGATCAGGTTAAATCTAACCCCTTGCTGTGGTAGTGATACCGAAATATGCACACAACTGAAATTTTAAACAAAAGTTTACATGTTCACGTTGATTGACATGACACAGATCCCGGCACACACAGCCAAGCCAGACGTTCCACTCCCACGGAGGAGGAGCAGAGACTGACCCAGATAAAATACCTGGAGATCAAGGGCCAGGTGGAGTGGTTCCGACAGGACCCAGACCAGACAGAGCTACGGTTTCCCTCCACCCTCAACTCCCACGACCGCCTGCTCGTACACCAGGTACATAATACTTTGTGTTTTTGTTAAGTTGCTGATGCAAAGTACACTAACTTCTACGGCTACCGATTAGCTCAAACAAAGCACACAGTTTTTCTTCAGGAAAATTACTTTTTTGTAGTTGTACATTATCAATGTACAAATTATAGTGAGGCTTTTCATAAGCTCATTTTGTGTTTCACTTTCTCACCTGCACCCTGTATTGTACTTTGATGTTGTGCTTTGTTTTTCCTGTTGCAAATAAATAAAGCTAAAAACTAAAATTGTAAAACAGGTTGCAGAGGAGCTGGGCCTGAACCATGAGAGCCAGGGAGAGGGAAAGGACAGATGCATCACTGTCTCCAGACCCCCGACAGGGCCTAACGAGGCTGGGGAAGAAGTGGAGCAACAAGCCCTACAACCAGCAGCCGTCCTGGAGGAAGACAGTGTTACAGGGCCTCCTGTAGAGCAACCCGCAGCACCTGTAGATCTCAAGACTTTACATCTGGAACGAATGAGACGGGAGCAGGAGAGGAGGGAGCAGAAGAAGCATCTAGAGACCGTCCGTACAGCAGGACAGACTCAGACTGCTAAGAAGGCCAAGGCAAAAGGTTAGTGTAAAAAATGATGATCAAATTAGCAGTCAAAAATGATGATTAAAATAAGTTCTGATCAAACCGTATTCATCATTCCTTTATGATCAACAAGGTTCACTCTAATTGCCTGTTTTATTTTTGATCCTCCGATATACAGTACCAGACAGAAGTTTGGACACACCCACTCAATCAAGGCTTTTTCTTTATTTTTAGTATTTTCTACATTGTAGAATAATAGTGATGACATCAACACTATGAAATAATACATATGGAATCATGTAGTAACCAAAAAGTGTTAAACAAATCAAAATATATTTGAGATTCTTCAAATTAGCCACCCTTTGCCTTGACGACAGCTTTGCACACTCTTGGCATTCTCTCAACCAGCTTCATGAGCTAGTCACCTGGAATGCATTTCAATTAACAGGTGTGCCTTGTTAAAAGTAAATTTGTGGAATTTCTTTCCTTAATGCGTTTGAGCCAATCCGTTGTGTTTTGAGAAGGTAAGGTTGGTATACAGAAGATAGCCCTATTTGGTAAAAGACCAAGTCCATATTATGGCAAGAACAGCTCAAATAAGCAAAGAGAAATGACAGTCCATAATTACTTTAAGACATGAAGGTCAGTCAATCTGGAAAATTTCAAGAAATGTGAAAGTTTCTTCAAGTGCAGTCGCAAAAACCATCAAGCGCTATAATGAAACTGGCTCTCATGAGGACCGCCACAGGAATGGAAGACCCAGAGTTACCTCTGCTGCAGAGGATAAGTTCATTAGATTTACCAGCCTCAGATTGCAGCCCAAATAAATGCTTCATAGAGTTCAAGTAACAGACACATCTCAACATCAACTGTTCAGAGGAGACTGCGTGAATCAGGCCTTCATGGTCAAATTGCTGCAAAGAAACCACTACTAAAGGACACCAATAATAAGAAGAGACTTGCTTGGGCCAGAAACCCGAGCATTGGATATTAGACCAGTGGAAATTTGTCCTTTGGTCTGATGAGTCCAAATTTTGAGATTTTTGGTTCCAACCACCGTGTCTTTGTGAGATGTAGAGTAGGTGAATGGATGATCTCTGCATGTGTGGTTCCCACCGTGAAGCATGGAAGAGGAGGTGTGGTGGTGTGGGGGTGCTTTGCTGGTGACATTGTCAGTCATATATTTAGAATTCAAGGCACACTTAACCAGCATGGCTACCACAGCATTCTGCAGCGATACTCCATCCCATCTGGTTTGTGCTTAGTGGGACTCATTTGTGTTTCAACAGAACAATGACCCAACACACCTCCAGGCTGTGTAAGGGCTATTTGACCAAGAAGGAGAGTGATGGAGTGCTGCATCAGATGACCTGGCCTCCACAATCACCCGACCTCAACCCAATTGAGATGGTTTGGGATGAGTTGGACCGCAGAGTGAAGAAAAAGCAGCCAACAAGTGCTCAGCATGTATGGGAACTACTTCAAGACTATTGAAAAAACATTCCAGGTGAAGCTGGTTGAGAGAATGCCAAGAGTGTGCAAAGCTGTCATCAAGGCAAAGGGTGGCTACTTTGTTTTTGGTTACTACATGATTCAATATGTGTTATTTCATAGTTTTGATGTCTTCACTATTATTCTACAATGTAGAAAACAGTAAAAATATTGAAAAACCCTTTAATCAGTAGGTGTGTCCTAACTTTTGACTGGTTCTGTATAATTTCTCTCCTCTAGGAAAGACCAAAGCGGGTGCCTGTGAGATCGCTGCGGCTGCGACGGCGGACGATGATTTTGACACCCTAATAGATGCTGTGGTGAAGGCAGAACGCGTCTGTAGTTTTGTCAAGTGTAAAACGTTAGTCATTTATCTGGGACAACTCTGTCTGTTCTGCAACAGACAATACTGCCTCGGTCACCACATACCTGAGGTAAGACGTTGTTTCCAAATCTAGGCAAATTATTTTCTGACTGTATTATGTTCCACTGTTTAGTAAACATTTGCATGTTTTGCTGTCAGAGTTAATCCGTTAACTCGAGTTAATCAAGACGTCTATATAAGTCCAATGCAGCCATTTTTATCAAATCATTTCTGGTTAACAATTTAAGTACCTTACTGTGATTTGTTTTTTAATTAAAATGGCCAAAAGACACTGTCTTCTTAGCAAAATGCACATTTTCAAGCAGGAATTTGGCTAGGACAGTCTGGAAGTGGCCTGAGGAGCCTAATGGGAGGAGCCTACTGGGAGGGTAACCTGAAAACTAGCTCTTATTGGCAGAGAAGAAACCCTTTGTTGTTCTATTAACTTACACCGCCTGGTGATGTTACCAGAAACCCAGCCAATCAAACTGACATGTCAGGCAGTCTTTTCAAACAGCTCTTACACTAAAAGTGCATTATCATAAATTTCACATTATTATTCCAACTTTATAGCGTGAAAATATATATATTAAACACAGGGAAATCACGTTTTGGGCTGCACTGCCCTTTTAAATGACAGATCACTAAACTAATTCTGCATTTGCGAGTTAACTCAATTACATTTGTTTTCCGTTTGACATCCCTAATTTGTTGTAACTCTTATCTACCAGTGGTCACTTTCAGGTATATTTTGTATTTAGTGGACTGATTTAATTTAGTTTCACATTTTTGGAAAGGTTATTCTCTGATGTTTCTGTGTTGTGACTCCTCGGTGACTGTGTTGTGACTATGTTGTGACTCCTCCAGGTCCATGGGTGTGGAGACCAAGCCAAGGCCAATGCCAGGATGAGGATCAGTAAAGAAGGGGTTCTGTATGCCGGTAGTGGACACAAGAACAAGTCTGTAGATCCGAACAAGAAGGCCTACCTACACAGGAAGCTGGACTCCAAACTCAAAGACATGGAAAAGCAGCGGAAGACCAAACCCAAAGAGAATGACAAGAATTGACCTTTGACCTTTTTAAATCCAGTTTGTCAGTGACTGTAAGCTCTGAGGATGATCCTTTGTGGACTGAATAGATATAATTATTAAACAGATTACTGCTAAATTATTTCAACCGGTCTGTCAATATCTTGTGTTTTAATATAGTATATAACGTCTTATAAACACACATACAGGACATAACAGGACATAACTTCCAGTACTTTATTGTCCATTAACTTAGAGAATGGAGTTGTCTTTATGCTCTGAACCCAATCCCCCGAGACACACCCTGATGGACTGGAGGCAATGGGTCATCTGCAGAGCCGCGTCCCTGAAAAAATTAGTAGGGGGTTAGTGCCTTGGTCGCGGCACAACGGCAGGGGACGGTATCTAGGATGATGCCAGCAACCCTCCAGTTGCCGGCTCACTGCACCAGATTTTCCCATCTGAGCTGGGATTCGTACCGACGACTCTCCGGGTGCTGGCCCGCTTCTCTGACCACTAGGCTACTTTAATATTATTATATATTTCTTAGCCTTTATCAACGGTTCTGATTTCATTATGGTTGTCAGGTGCTACTGAAGTCTCTTCTTTTTTTTCTGATCGTGTAATTTAGGCATGGGTAACTGGCAGCCCACGGATCAATTTCCAAATTGTAAAAAAAAAAAATGGAATTCAGTCGGCGTCTCAACATACTAGTAGAATACACATGGTGCCAGTCCCAAATGTACTTGTTCATCATCACTCAACTAGCCCAGAAATGGTTCAGGGGCGCTGCATTGACCCATTGCCATCAGGGTATGTCTCAGGGGATTGGGTTGTGAGCATAAAGACACATTTCCATTCTCTGTAAGTTAATGGACAATAAAGTGGAGGCCAGCAACATAGTTTCACTTGGGGCCTGAGCCTGGTTGCATAAAACATGGTAAGTGTTTCTCTTTAGGAATCATTTCCCCTTACCTAAGGGAATTGTTAAAGGCCGTTGCTTAGAGCACCTAGGTAAGGGCTTACTTAAGGGGTTTTACGCTAGTCTAAAGTCCTGTAAAGCAGGAAGAATCTCTTGTTACCATGGAGATGACCTGATTCACTCACTGAACATCTCATCAAAGAGCATTTTATTTTGGGAGATCACAAAATAGAACTTCTACATTCAAGACAGGAGAAATAAGTTGATTCATAAGATAATAAAACATGTTTCTCTACTTTAATCTCAATTTGTTTCTATTACTTTCTAGCACATCAAGCTAACTTACAGAGTAGGTAGCTTAGCTAGCTAGCTTTGTAGCCATGGATTGTGCTCCTTCCATTGTTTCACTAGGTAGCTATTGTTAGCTAGCTATACACCTAGCTAGCTAGTTGATGTTTTCCTTTTTGCAACCAGGGCAGAGAAAAACATTCACCTGCACAAATTCACCTTAAAATATTTTGTGCAACTGACTTAGTCAACCAGGGCCCGGTTGCATAAAACATCAAGTTATTCATCACCTCATCGTTTCCCTTACAATTTCCTTAACTTTAAGTCAGTTGCACAAAACATTTTAAGGTAAATTTCCCTCATAAATTAAGTGAAAAAGTTATGGGTGCCCATGAGGTCCCTTAACTGCTTCATTCAGTATGGATATCACTGTAAACCCCATTTGTGGAGGTGCCCTGGTTTCAATAGAAAAACAACCACCAGCTAGGTAGGTAGCTAGCTAGTTAGCTTCTTAGCTAAACAGTGGAAAGTGCACAATCCATGGCTACAAAGCTAGCTAGCTGGCTAGTTAGCTAACTACTCTCTGTAAGCTAGCTTGACTTGCTAGAAAGTAATATAAACAAGTTGAGACAAAAGTAACTACAATGAACATGGTTTATTATCTTCTGAAGCAATTTGATTATCCTGTGTTTATTGTAGAAGTTAAAAAAATCTACCACAAAATACATTATTTATTTGAGACATTTAGTCAGTGAATCAGGCCATCTCCATGGTAACCAGATGCCATACATGCCGTCAAACTACCATAATTTAAGGATTTTATGCCCTTACCTGAGGAAATATTTGAGAGGCTCTATGCAACGCCCTGAAACAATTCCCTTCGGTAAGGGAAAACTATTCCTTAAGGGAAATACTAAAGATGTTTTATGCAACAGGGCCCTGACCTACAGTAGGCATATGTACAGTTGAAGTCAGAAGTTTACATACACCTTAGCCAAATACATTTAAACTCAGTTTTTTCACAATTCCTGATATTTAATCAGAGTAAAAATTCCCTGTCTTAGGTCAGTTAGGACCACTTTATTTTAAGAATGTGAAATGTCGGAATAATAGCAGACAGAATGATTTATTTCAGCTTTTATTTCTTTCATCACATTCCCAGTGGGTCAGAAGTTTACATACTCAATTAGTATTTGGTAGCATTGCCTTTAAATTGTTTAACTTGGGTCAAATGTTTTGGGTAGCCTTCCACAAGCTTCCTACAATAAATTGGGTGAATGTTGGCCCATTCTTCCTGACAGAGCTGGTGTAACTGAGTCAGGTTTGTAGGCCTCCTTGCTCGCACACGCTTTTTCAGTTCTGCCTACAGATTTTCTATAGGATTGAGGTCAGGGCTTTGTGATGGCCACTCCAATACCTTGACTTTGTTGTCCTTAAGCCATTTTGCCACAACTTTGGAAGTATGCTTGGGGTCATTGTCCATTTGGAAGACCCATTTGCGACCAAGCTTTAACTTCCTGACTGATGTCTTGATGTTGCTTCAATATATCCACATAATTTTCCTCCCTCATGATGCCATCTATTTTGTGAAGTGCACCAGTCCCTCCTGCAGCAAAGCAACCCCACAACATGATGCTGCCACCCTCATGCTTCACGGTTGGGAAGGTGTTCTTCGGCTTGCAAGCCTCCCCCTTTTTCCTCCAAACATAACGATGGTCATTATGGCCAAACAGTTATTTTTTTGTTTCATCAGACCAGAGGACATTTCTCCAAAAAGTACGATCTTTGTCCTCATGTGCAGTTGCAACCCGTAGTCTGGCTTTTTTATGGCGGTTTTGTAGCAGTGGCTTCTTCCTTGCTGAGCGGCCTTTCAGATTATGTCGATATAGGACTTCTTTTACTGTGGATATAGATACTTTTGTACCCGTTTCCTCCAGCATCTTCACAAGGTCCTTTGCTGTTGTTCTGGGATTTTCGCACCAAAGTACGTTCATCTCTAGGAGACAGAACACGTCTCCTTCCTGAGCGGTATGACGGCTGCGTGGTCCCATGGTGTTTATACTTGCGTACTGTTGTTTGTACAGATGAACGTGGTACCTTCAGGCATTTGGAAATTGCTCCCAAGGATGAACAAGACTTGTACAGGTATACAATATTATTTCTGAGGTTTTGGCTGATTTCTTTTGATTTTCCCATGATGTCAAGCAAAGAGGCACTGAGTTTGAAGGTAGGCCTTGAAATACATCCACAGGTACACCTCCAATTGACTCTTTGCATTTAGCCCTATCAGAAACTTCTAAAGCCATGACATATTTTCCGGTATTTAAAGGCACAGTCAACTTAGTGTATGTAAACTTCTGATCCACTGGAATTGTGATACAGTGAATTATAAGTGAAATAATCTGTCTGTAAACAATTGCTGGGAAAATTACTTGTCATGCACAAAGTAGATGTCCTAACCGACTTGCTAAAACTATAGTTTGTTAACAAGAAATTCATGGAGTGGTTGAAAAACAAGTTTAATTGACTCCAACCTAAATGTATGTAAACTTCCGACTTCAACTGTAGATTCCTCTTTGGGATTCAGTTCATTCATAATTAATATATAATTGTACAATGGAGAGATGGAAATAATAATTGAGAGGTATGGTGGAAAATAACACACTGTAATGCACACGCACTTAAACCTGTACATTTCCACTGTCTGAAGGTCTTGTAAGAAGAGGTATTTTCCCACTCTGCCTCTGTTCAACTTAGTCACACGGCAAATGCCTTCAACTGTATGTACAGTGCATTCGGAAAGTTTTCAGACCCCTTGACTTTTTCCACATTTTGTTACGTTACAGCCTTATTTTAAAATGGATTAAATGTTTTTTTCCCCCTCATCAATCTACACACAATAACCCATTATGACGTCACAATACCCCATAATGACAAAGCAAAAACATAATTACAAATAAAACACTGAAATATCACATTTACGTAAGTATTCAGACCCTTTACTCAGTACTTTGTTGAAGCACCTTTGGCAGCAATTACAACCTTGAGTCTTCTTGGGTATGATGCTACAAGCTTGGCACACCATTCTTTTTTTCAGATCCTCACAAGCTCTGTCAGGTTGGATGAGGAGTGTCACTCCACAGCTATTTTCAGGTCTCTCCAGAGATGTTAGATTGGGTTCAAGTCCAGGCTCTGGCTGGGCCACTCAAGGACATTCAGAGACTTGTCCCGAAGCCACTCCAGGTGGCCACGTGAGGTGTTTTAAGATTACGTTACATTTTAAGGGCCTATGTATTTTCAGTGTTGTGTTCACCTACAAGCAAACCACCAAGCTGGGCATATTTTACCATCTCTTTCTGGCTGTCCTCCCCCTTCCTTTCCCTTCTAAGTTCAAATTTGTTTCTTAGTCATATACACCTGATGTAGGTGGAGTACACAGCGCAGTGAAATGCTTCCTTGCAGGTTAACCTCACGACAACGTAGCAACAATAGAACCCTCACGACAACGTAGCAACAATAGAACCCTCACGACAACGTAGCAACAATAGAACCCTCACGACAACGTAGCAATAATAGAACCCTCACGACAACGTAGCAACAATAGAACCCTCACGACAACGTAGCAATAATAGAACCCTCACGACAACGTAGCAACAATAGAACCCTCACGACAACGTAGCAACAATAGAACCCTCACGACAACGTAGCAACAATAGAACCCTCACGACAACGTAGCAACAATAGAACCCTCACGACAACGTAGCAATAATAGAACAAGTAAGTAGCTAAGTGAATGAAAAAATAAAAGCTCAATGAAATAATTTCTCAAATGTAATAATGGGCAGTTGTTTTTTACAAATACTTACATATCCTATATGGAAATAACAGACATGAGCATGTTTCATTTAGTTAGTTCTACCACCTCGACATTGCTAATTTTAAACCGGGTTAAATATAATGTTGGAGGAAAGTTCAGTTTCAGTCCACAGGGGGCGCTGTGTCACTGTCAGAAGATACAGTATGATCTCTTATTTATGTTACTTGTTAAATCCACTTCAATCACTGTAGATGAAATGGAGGAGACAGGTGGTTAAAGAAGGATTTTTAAGCCCTGTGCCATTCAGAGGGTGAATAGACAAGTCAAAAGATTTAAGTGCCTTTGAACGGGTTATGGTAGTAGGTGCCAGGCACACTGGATTGAGTGTGTCAACAACTGCAATGCTGCTGGGGTTTTCACACTCAACAGGCTCCCATGTGTATCAAGAATGGTCAACCACCCAAAGGACATCCAGCCAACTTGACACAACTGTGGGGTGGGATGGACTCAATATTAGGAAGGTGTTCTTATTGTTTGGTATACTTATGTTACACATCATACAGGCCTACATTATGTTACACATCATACAGGCCTACATTATGTTACACATCATACAGGCCTACATTATGTTACACATCATACAGGCCTACATTATGTTACACATCATACAGGCCTACATTATGTTACACATCATACAGGCCTACATTATGTTACACATCATACAGGCCTACATTATGTTACACATCATACGGGCCTACATTATGTTACACATCATACAGGCCTACATTATGTTACACATCATACAGGCCTACATTATGTTACACATCATACAGGCCTACATTATGTTACACATCATACAGGCCTACATTATGTTACACATCATACAGGCCTACATTATGTTACACATCATACAGGCCTACGTTATGTTACACATCATACAGGCCTACATTATGTTACACATCATACGGGCCTACATTATGTTACACATCATACGGGCCTACGTTATGTTACACATCATACGGGCCTACATTATGTTACACATCATACAGGCCTACATTATGTTACACATCATACAGGCCTACATTATGTTACACATCATACAGGCCTACATTATGTTACACATCATACAGGCCTACATTATGTTACACATCATACGGGCCTACATTATGTTACACATCATACGGGCCTACATTATGTTACACATCATACGGGCCTACATTATGTTACACATCATACAGGCCTACATTATGTTACACATCATACAGGCCTACATTATGTTACACATCATACAGGCCTACATTATGTTACACATCATACGGGCCTACATTATGTTACACATCATACGGGCCTACATTATGTTACACATCATACGGGCCTACATTATGTTACACATCATACGGGCCTACATTATGTTACACATCATACAGGCCTACATTATGTTACACATCATACGGGCCTACATTATGTTACATGAAGGTGTGAAAAGATAATACATTATTTTGTCTGTCTTATCTGAACTTTAACACCAACTAGATAAAAGGTCAAACAATCAAAGTTCTCTTCAAACATCTACAATATTCATATATGTAAATGTGGTGGTTTATTAAAAATACAACAATAAATACATTCTAAGAATAGTTCATATTCCATTTTATAATCAAAACATTTTGACCAGATGTATCATTATATCGAAATGGATTAAATATAAAATTACAAAACGTTACATCAGAAAATATGTCTTACACATTTAACAAAGTTACGACGCAAAACAATTACTTCTAGAAAGTTACAATGCATTCCAGTAAAATATATTTCTTACACATTTAATAAAGTTACGATGCAAAACAATTCATTCTAGAAAGTTGCAATGCATTCCAGTAAAATATATGTCTTACACATTAAACAAAGTGAATTAAGGTAAAACGATTCATTCTAGAAAGTTGCAATGCATTCCAAATAAGTTAGGACTGATTATCAAATGAAAAAACTCCACAATATTGTTGGTGTATATGTTCATACAATCTACTTAAAATTATTGGAAATCTGTAGGAAAAAATGGTGATTAACAATGATATAAATATGAATATTATCAATCAGTAAATAGAAAAGCCATTGTGTTTATATAAAGTGTGACTTTCGATAATCAAAAAACCCCATTTGTATATTAATAAAACGTTTGATTACTTGTTCTACTTGGCAAAGAAAACATGCAACAACTATCCACATTGTGTTACTGCTGATGATCCCCATCAGAACCAATCTTATTTACACCAGAGCTACAACAACTAAATAAATGAAAATATCTTTACAGTTTATTATTAATCTACATGCAAGTGATTGGTCAGACAACATCGTTTTCCCAATAATACATGATCTAATTTTTCTTCATTCCCAACAATATTTTGCTTTGAATAGTGTTGTAGTGTTATAGACTCAAAATAAACATATACTTTTCGTTTTCCAGAAATAGATGCTGGATAGAAAAAGTAATCGATACTTAACTAGAAAAGTAAATTTCCTGAAATAAATGTGCTATTTTATATAGTTATACTTGATAAAGATGTTAAATAATGTGAAGTTAGGATAGCCTGAGTGTTTTATATGTTAAATAATGTGAAGTTAGGATAGCCTGAGTGTTGTAAAGTTAGTCTTTTAGCTTAATTGTCCAAGGAGCAGGACCTTTTTGAACAGCTACCTCTGTATTCCTATGGTTCTCATTCAAACCCCATGCTAATCTATGCACATTTGAAATGGCTACAGTTCCAAAAAGTATAGACAGATTGCTTATCGAAGGAGTTTTCATACTAAGTTGGGCCAGTCTGAACATCTGGTTTGGAGTTAGCTTAAACAGTGAAAGAGGAGATGGGTGTAGAAGTGTTGATTTCTTTACCAAGTCTACGGACCTTTTCTTTTTCCTTGAAACGCATTGGGAGCTCATCTAAAATATTATTATAGTTCAAAAAGTATAAATGTTCTCAAGCCATCTAAGCTCGGGTAGTCTGCATATTTACAAGTTGTTTTCATGTTTATAGCTTAACTTGTTTAAGCGCTAGAACGGTCGGAATAATAATAAGACATTTAGAGTTGCCTTCAGCAAGCACACCTGATAATTAATAACACAATGTGGGTTGAACTGCTCCTTAGTCACTTAGGGGGTGAATCCTAGCGTTCACTCGAGTTAAGTTTTCACTTAGTCGTGCACTGATGTTAATGGGAGACTTAAGTGAAAATTCAACTTACTGTAAGTTGAAAAAAAGGGGGAAGCTGCATACCCCTGCAGTAAGGTCAAATACTAGTTTATAGTTTTGATATTTTTTATCAAATGCTAAAGTCAAATGAACACAAGTATATCCTGACCGTCTATTCGATCAGCGTTTGATCTTCGTGACTATGCATTCTTTAGTTGAAGTGTTGTGTTCCCAACTGTGATTGGACAACGTACAGTGTGTTCACTGATGATAAAAAGGTCCTACAGAAATATCTTCATGACATACGGCCATTAAACACTTTACAGTAATCATTTATAAAAAAACACACGGCTCAATTTGCCTTTCGATGGGTATATTTCAAATACAATTTTTGTTAAATTTGAATAATAGAACGTGTGGCCAAAATCCTAGTGATTTCACTTTATCCCAAACAATAATGTTTAACATAATTTCCAATTACATGCTTGCAATGAATCTTCCAGCATACCCTAACCAAAGTAAAGTGAACATTATGCTAAACTATCAGATTTATCTAAAACAGACGTCCACAAAACTAAGAAGTATATTGGATTTCTTCCTCCTCACCCTCTGACAAAAAAACAACAGTAAATCACGTACAACAGTGTAATAAATCTATCACTGTATCCTCCTTATCTGTGTCAGCTAAGGAGACATACTTACTGTACAGAAACCGGAGGAGTGGTGACCTTTGAACTCTGCCTGTGTCTTGAACTACAGTCCTGGCTGTCCTCACACTGGGATTGTTAGTCTTGTCTACCAGCCAGCTGTCCCTCGGTAGCAAGTAGCCCGGGGGCGAGGTAATGGGCTGGTTCCGTTTCTGTGGCACATCCTCTGAACACAGCAGCCAGTCAACAAACTGTATCCGATGTGTGTTCAGTTTAGTTCGGACATTCAGATATGTGTTCAGATGTGTGTTCGGACATTCAGATGTGTGTTCAGTTTAGTTCAGACATTCAGATGTGTGTTCAGTTTAGTTCAGACATTCAGATGTGTGTTCAGTTTAGTTCAGACATTCAGATGTGTGTTCAGTTTAGTTCGGACATTGAGATGTGTGTTCAGCAGTCTGCCCATTCAGAAGTGCAGTCTGGCTCTCCTATGTGACTGAGGTCGGAGCTTCACAGAGTGTTATCACATAGTGTCCTCAAGTCCCAGGCACTGTGCCTCGTAACCTCACACAAACCCAGGCTTCATGGAGGACCGACGACATTTGGGGCAGCCCTTGGAACCGTTGTTCTGCAGACACCTGAGAGGATAGAAGAAGTAGAGACTCTGGGAACTGACCCAAATCCTAAGAGTCCCCCCCCCTGGACATGAAACATGTAGAACCTCTTAAGGATTAGCCCCTTTAAAAAAAAAAAAAAATGTAGCCTAAAATGACATTCCCAAATCTATCTGCCTGTAGCTCAGGACCTGAAGCAAGGATATTCCTATTCTTGATACCATTTGAAAGGAAACACTTTGATGTTTGTGAAAACTGGAAATTAATGTAGGAGAATATAACACATTAGATCTGGTAAAAGATAATACAAAGAAAAAAACTAGCGTTTTTTTGTACCATCATCTTTGAAATGCAAGACAAAGGCCATAATGTATTATTCCAGCCCAGGTGCAATTTAGATTTTGGCCACTAGATGGAAGCAGTGTATGTGCAAAGTTTTAGACTGATTCAATGAACCATTGCATTTCTGTTCAAAATGTTCTATCAGTACTGCCCAAATATGCCTAATTGGTTTATTAATACATTTTCAAGATCATAACTGTGTACTCTCCTCAAACAATAGCATGGTATTCTTTCACTGTAATAGCTACTGTAAATTGGACAGTACAGTTAGATTAACAAGAATTTAATTCAGCTTTCTGCTAATATCAGATATGTCTATGTCCTGGTAAATGTTCTTGTTACTTACAACCTCATGCTAAACGCATTAGCGCACGCTAGCTCAGCGGTCCCGCAGGGGACCCACCGATCCTGTAGAGGTTTTTAATCAAGGCAAAAGTCCCTACTGTAATAATAACACGTAGAGCACCTACTGGAGGTGGAAGATGTGAGAGCAGGGCAGGGCCATATGTAGTAATACTATGTAGACTATATAACATGTAGATGGGTCATCGTTAGAGCACCTACTGGAGGTGGAAGATGTGAGAGCAGGGCAGGGCCATATGTAGTAATACTATGTAGACTATATAACATGTAGATGGGTCATCGTTAGAGCACCTACTGGAGGTGGAAGATGTGAGAGCAGGGCAGGGCCATATGTAGTAATACTATGTAGACTATATAACATGTAGATGGGTCATCGTTAGAGCACCTACTGGAGGTGGAAGATGTGAGAGCAGGGCAGGGCCATATGTAGTAATACTATGTAGACTATATAACATGTAGATGGGTCATCGTTAGAGCACCTACTGGAGGTGGAAGATGTGAGAGCAGGGCAGGGCCATATGTAGTAATACTATGTAGACTATATAACATGTAGATGGGTCATCGTTAGAGCACCTACTGGAGGTGGAAGATGTGAGAGCAGGGCAGGGCCATATGTAGTAATACTATGTAGACTATATAACATGTAGATGGGTCATCGTTAGAGCACCTACTGGAGGTGGAAGATGTGAGAGCAGGGCAGGGCCATATGTAGTAATACTATGTAGACTATATAACATGTAGATGGGTCATCGTTAGAGCACCTACTGGAGGTGGAAGATGTGAGAGCAGGGCAGGGCCATATGTAGTAATACTATGTAGACTATATAACATGTAGATGGGTCATCGTTAGAGCACCTACTGGAGGTGGAAGATGTGAGAGCAGGGCAGGGCCATATGTAGTAATACTATGTAGACTATATAACATGTAGATGGGTCATCGTTAGAGCACCTACTGGAGGTGGAAGATGTGAGAGCAGGGCAGGGCCATATGTAGTAATACTATGTAGACTATATAACATGTAGATGGGTCATCGTTAGAGCACCTACTGGAGGTGGAAGATGTGAGAGCAGGGCAGGGCCATATGTAGTAATACTATGTAGACTATATAACATGTAGATGGGTCATCGTTAGAGCACCTACTGGAGGTGGAAGATGTGAGAGCAGGGCAGGGCCATATGTAGTAATACTATGTAGACTATATAACATGTAGATGGGTCATCGTTAGAGCACCTACTGGAGGTGGAAGATGTGAGAGCAGGGCAGGGCCATATGTAGTAATACTATGTAGACTATATAACATGTAGATGGGTCATCGTTAGAGCACCTACTGGAGGTGGAAGATGTGAGAGCAGGGCAGGGCCATATGTAGTAATACTATGTAGACTATATAACATGTAGATGGGTCATCGTTAGAGCACCTACTGGAGGTGGAAGATGTGAGAGCAGGGCAGGGCCATATGTAGTAATACTATGTAGACTATATAACATGTAGATGGGTCATCGTTAGAGCACCTACTGGAGGTGGAAGATGTGAGAGCAGGGCAGGGCCATATGTAGTAATACTATGTAGACTATATAACATGTAGATGGGTCATCGTTAGAGCACCTACTGGAGGTGGAAGATGTGAGAGCAGGGCAGGGCCATATGTAGTAATACTATGTAGACTATATAACATGTAGATGGGTCATCGTTAGAGCACCTACTGGAGGTGGAAGATGTGAGAGCAGGGCAGGGCCATATGTAGTAATACTATGTAGACTATATAACATGTAGATGGGTCATCGTTAGAGCACCTACTGGAGGTGGAAGATGTGAGAGCAGGGCAGGGCCATATGTAGTAATACTATGTAGACTATATAACATGTAGATGGGTCATCGTTAGAGCACCTACTGGAGGTGGAAGATGTGAGAGCAGGGCAGGGCCATATGTAGTAATACTATGTAGACTATATAACATGTAGATGGGTCATCGTTAGAGCACCTACTGGAGGTGGAAGATGTGAGAGCAGGGCAGGGCCTGCAGCTGTTGGTTCTTCTCTCCTATGGACTCGCCACACATTCCACAGTACAGCTCCAGCTCCTCCACACACTGCAGGAACTTCACCACCTGCTCCCTTAGCTCCTCCTGACTCTCCTTACTGCGGTAGATCCCCTCACTGAGACAGTGCACCTTTAGACTACACAGCTAACAGAGAGAGAGGTGTATAGGGTTAGAAACACACAGGCTGAACATAGCTGACTTACTGCAGTCGATTCCCTCATAATTCTCACATAATTGTTTTGTTACAGTAAAAAGGCAGCATATTTTCATGGTATTTATTCAGAACTATGTAACACTGTACCTTGGTTCCTAAAGCCTCTGACAACTCCTGAGCTCGCTGCAGAGCATCAAGAGCCTTGTCCAGTTCTTTCTGCTGGAGCCAACACTTCCCTACCCCCAGGTACACCTGGGTCTGGCCAAGACGGTTCCCAATCTCTGTCATTATACACATGGAGGACTCATAACGAGGCAATGCTTTCTGGAGGAGAGGAGAGAACAGGAGATGGGGGAGGGGAGGAGAAGAGGGAGAGAAGAGTGAGGAGAGAACAGGAAATGAGAGAAGGGGAGGAGAGAAGAGGAGAGAACAGGGTAAGAGGAGAGAACAGGAGATGAAAGGTTGTAGAGGAGAGGCGAGGAAAGAAGAGGAGAGAAAATAATATGAATCAAGCCCAGACTATATTGAAGGAAGGTTTTTCTCTTCAGATCTGTAACAGTGTAGTACGGACAGTATTTGGTTACTTACATCAACGTCATGCCGGCAGCGGTGGATATCGGCGAAGTTCAGTAAGCACAGCGCCTGGAGAGGTCGGTCCCCGTGCTGCAGGGCTATCTTCATGGACTCCTGGGGGATGGGACCCACTTTAGTGTGACACTCAACCTCTAAACAACACTCAACCTCTGAACAACACTCACAACCTCTGAACAACACAAACAACCTCTGAACAACACACACAACCTCTGAACAACACACACACAACCTCTGAACAACACACACACACAACCTCTAAACAACACACACACAACCTCTAAACAACACACACACAACCTCTAAACAACACACACACAACCTCTAAACAACACACACAACCTCTGAACAACACACACACACAACCTCTAAACAACACACACACAACCTCTAAACAACACACACACAACCTCTAAACAACACACACACAACCTCTAAACAACACACACACAACCTCTAAACAACACACACAACCTCTAAACAACACACACACAACCTCTAAACAACACACACACAACCTCTAAACAACACACACACAACCTCTAAACAACACACACAACCTCTGAACAACACACTCAACCTCTGAACAACACAAACACAACCTCTGAACAACACACACACAACCTCTAAACAACACACAACCTCTAAACAACACTCAACCCCTAAACAACACTCAACCTCTGAACAACACTCACACAACCTCTAAACAACACTCAACCTCTGAACAACACACACACAACCCCTAAACAACACTCAACCTCTGAACAACACACACACAACCTCTGAACAACTCACAACCTCTGAACAACACTCACACAACCTCTGAACAACACTCACTCAACCTCTGAACAACACACACACAACCTCTAAACAACACACAACCTCTGAACAACACACACACAACCTCTAAACAACACTCAACCTCTGAACAACACTCACAAAACCTCTAAACAACACACAACCTCTGAACAACACTCACACAACCTCTAAACAACAAACAACCTCTAAACAACACACACTCAACCTCTAAACAACACATCCATACTGTCCTCCTGTTTTTACCATCCGAGGTCAAAATGAATCAGAATCAACGTTATTCTCCAAGGACGTTAACACGGACCAGGCATTTGACCTGGTGAAAAGGTGCTGACTTCAATAAACATTCAATCTATCTATTCAATCTATACATATTTAGCAAATGTTACTGTGGATGTAGTGAAATCCTTATGGTGTGTTTCGACAGTATAGACAGTAGTTATATTGCATGGTATGTATAGACAGTAGTTATATAGGATGGTGTGTATAGACAGTATAGACAGTAGTTATATAGGATGGTGTGTATAGACAGTAGTTATATAGGATGGTATGTATAGACAGTATAGACAGTAGTTATATAGGATGGTGTGTATAGACAGTAGTTATATAGGATGGTGTGTATAGACAGTAGTTATATAGGATGGTGTGTATAGACAGTAGTTATATAGGATGGTGTGTATAGACAGTAGTTATAATAGGATGGTGTGTATAGACAGTAGTTATATAGGATGGTGTGTAGAGACAGCAGTTATATAGGATGGTGTGTAGAGACAGTAGTTATATAGGATGGTGTGTATAGACAGTAGTTATATAGGATGGTGTGTATAGACAGTAGTTATATAGGATGGTGTGTATAGACAGTAGTTATATAGGATGGTGTGTATAGACAGTAGTTATATAGGATGGTGTGTATAGACAGTAGTTATATAGGATGGTGTGTATAGACAGTATAGACAGTAGTTATATATGATGGTGTGTATAGACAGTAGTTATATAGGATGGTGTGTATAGACAGTAGTTATATAGGATGGTGTGTATAGACAGTAGTTATATAGGATGGTATGTATAGACAGTATAGACAGTAGTTATATAGGATGGTGTGTATAGACAGTAGTTATATAGGATGGTGTGTATAGACAGTAGTTATATAGGATGGTGTGTATAGACAGTAGTTATATAGGATGGTGTGTATAGACAGTAGTTATAATAGGATGGTGTGTATAGACAGTAGTTATATAGGATGGTGTGTAGAGACAGTAGTTATATAGGATGGTGTGTAGAGACAGTAGTTATATAGGATGGTGTGTATAGACAGTAGTTATATAGGATGGTGTGTATAGACAGTAGTTATATAGGATGGTGTGTATAGACAGTAGTTATATAGGATGGTGTGTATAGACAGTAGTTATATAGGATGGTGTGTATAGACAGTATAGACAGTAGTTATATATGATGGTGTGTATAGACAGTAGTTATATAGGATGGTGTGTATAGACAGTAGTTATATAGGATGGTGTGTATAGACAGTAGTTATATAGGATGGTGTGTATAGACAGTAGTTATATATGATGGTGTGTATAGACAGTAGTTATATAGGATGGTGTGTATAGACAGTAGTTATATAGGATGGTGTGTATAGACAGTATAGACAGTAGTTATAATAGGATGGTGTGTATAGACAGTAGTTATATAGGATGGTGTGTATAGACAGTATAGACAGTAGTTATATAGGATGGTGTGTATAGACAGTAGTTATATAGGATGGTGTGTATAGACAGTAGTTATATAGGATGGTGTGTATAGACAGTAGTTATATAGGATGGTGTGTATAGACAATAGTTATATAGGATGGTGTGTATAGACAGTAGTTATAATAGGATGGTGTGTATAGACAATAGTTATATAGGATGGTGTGTATAGACAGTAGTTATAATAGGATGGTGTGTATAGACAGTAGTTATATAGGATGGTGTGTATAGACAGTATAGACAGTAGTTATATAGGATGGTGTGTATAGACAGTATAGACAGTAGTTATAATAGGATGGTGTGTATAGACAGTAATTATATAGGATGGTGTGTATAGACAGTAGTTATATAGGATGGTGTGTATAGACAGTATAGACAGTAGTTATATAGGATGGTGTGTATAGACAGTAGTTATATAGGATGGTGTGTATAGACAGTATAGACTGTAGTTATATAGGATGGTGTGTATAGACAGTAGTTATATAGGATGGTGTGTTTAGACAGTATAGACTGTAGTTATATAGGATGGTGTGTATAGACAGTAGTTATATAGGATGGTGTGTATAGACAGTAGTTATATAGGATGGTGTGTATAGACAGTAGTTATATAGGATGGTGTGTATAGACAGTATAGACTGTAGTTATATAGGATGGTGTGTATAGACAGTAGTTATATATGATGGTGTGTATAGACAGTAGTTATATAGGATGGTGTGTATAGACAGTAGTTATATAGGATGGTGTGTATAGACAGTAGTTATATAGGATGGTGTGTATAGACAGTAGTTATATAGGATGGTGTGTATAGACAGTAGTTATATAGGATGGTGTGTATAGACAGTAGTTATATAGGATGGTGTGTATAGACAGTAGTTATATAGGATGGTGTGTATAGACAGTAGTTATATAGGATGGTGTGTATAGACAGTAGTTATATAGGATGGTGTGTATAGACAGTAGTTATATAGGATGGTGTGTATAGACAGTAGTTATATAGGATGGTGTGTATAGACAGTAGTTATATAGGATGGTGTGTATAGACAGTAGTTATATAGGATGGTGGGTATGGACAGTAGTTATATAGGATGGTGTGTATAGACAGTAGTTATATAGGATGGTGTGTATAGACAGTAGTTATATAGGATGGTGTGTATAGACAGTAGTTAAATAGGATGGTGTGTATAGACAGTAGTTATATATGATGGTGTGTATAGACAGTATAGACAGTAGTTATATAGGATGGTGTGTATAGACAGTATAGACAGTAGTTATATAGGATGGTGTGTATAGACAGTAGTTATATAGGATGGTGTGTATAGACAGTAGTTATATAGGATGGTGTGTATAGACAGTATAGACAGTAGTTATATAGGATGGTGTGTATAGACAGTAGTTATATAGGATGGTGTGTATAGACAGTATAGACTGTAATTATATAGGATGGTGTGTATAGACAGTATAGACAGTAGTTATATAGGATGGTGTGTATAGACAGTAGTTATATAGGATGGTGTGTATAGACAGTAGTTATATAGGATGGTGTGTATAGACAGTAGTTATATAGGATGGTGTGTATAGACAGTAGTTATATAGGATGGTGTGTATAGACAGTAGTTATATAGGATGGTGTGTATAGACAGTAGTTATATAGGATGGTGTGTATAGACAGTAGTTATATAGGATGGTGGGTATAGACAGTATGGACAGTAGTTATATAGGATGGTGTGTATAGACAGTATAGACAGTAGTTATATAGGATGGTGTGTATAGACAGTAGTTATATAGGATGGTGTGTATAGACAGTAGTTATATAGGATGGTGTGTATAGACAGTAGTTATATAGGATGGTGTGTATAGACAGTAGTTATATAGGATGGTGTGTATAGACAGTATAGACAGTAGTTATATAGGGTGGTGTGTATAGACAGTATAGACAGTAGTTATATAGGATGGTGTGTATAGACAGTAGTTATATAGGATGGTGTGTATAGACAGTATAGACAGTAGTTATATAGGATGGTGTGTATAGACAGTAGTTATATAGGATGGTGTGTATAGACAGTAGTTATATAGGATGGTGTGTATAGACAGTAGTTATATAGGATGGTGTGTATAGACAGTATAGACAGTAGTTATATAGGATGGTGTGTATAGACAGTAGTTATATAGGATGGTGTGTATAGACAGTATAGACAGTAGTTATATAGGATGGTGTGTATAGACAGTATAGACAGTAGTTATATAGGATGGTGTGTATAGACAGTATAGACTGTAGTTATATAGGATGGTGTGTATAGACAGTATAGACAGTAGTTATATAGGATGGTGTGTATAGACAGTAGTTATATAGGATGGTGTGTATAGACAGTAGTTATATAGGATGGTGTGTATAGACAGTAGTTATATAGGATGGTGTGTATAGACAGTATAGACAGTAGTTATATAGGATGGTGTGTATAGACAGTAGTTATATAGGATGGTGTGTATAGACAGTACATACACATGGTTAGCAGATGTTAATGCGAGTGTAGCGAAATGCTTGTGCTTCTAGTTCCGACAATGCAGTAATAACCAACGAGTAATCTAACCTATCAATTCCACAACTACTACCTTATACACACAAGTGTAAAGGGATAAAGAATATGTACATAAAGATATATGAATGAGTGATGGTACAGAACGGCATAGGCAAGATGCAGTAGATGGTATTGAGTACAGTATATACATATGATATTAGTAATGTAGGGTATGTAAACATAAAAGTGGCATAGTTTAAAGTGGCTAGTGATACATGTATTACATAAAGATGGCAAGATGCAGTAGATGATATAGAGTACAGTATATACATATACATTATATTAAGTGGCGTTGTTTAAAGTGGCTAGGGATACATTTATATATTTGGGACACCCCTCCCCACTGCTCTGCTACGACCCAACCATCACCCCTCCTGCAGTCCTTAGCAGTGACATCAAGCTATTTCTCTGTCTCTCCAGTAAAGTATTACAGTTATCTCTGTACCCTCTGTGTTAATGAACACTTTAAACCAGAGACAGCATATTTATACCCAGAGGTCTAAGACCGTACAACACAAAGACACGCTGCCTGGCGTGCCAGCTGCACCTGTCACTGGTACAGTCTGTTGGTCTGTCACTCTCTAACACAAAACACACTGCCTGGCATGCTGGCTGCACCTGTCACCGGTACAGTCTGTTGGTCTGTCACTCTCTAACACAAAACACACTGCCTGGCATGCTGGCTGCACCTGTCACTGGTACAGTCTGTTGGTCTGTCACTCTCTAACACAAAACACACTGCCTGGCATGCTGGCTGCACCTGTCACCGGTACAGTCTGTTGGTCTGTCACTCTCTAACACAAAACACACTGCCTGGCATGCTGGCTGCACCTGTCACTGGTACAGTCTGTTGGTCTGTCACTCTCTAACACAAAACACACTGCCTGGCATGCTGGCTGCACCTGTCACTGGTACAGTCTGTTGGTCTGTCACTCTCTAACACAAAACACACTGCCTGGCATGCTGGCTGCACCTGTCACTGGTACAGTCTGTTGGTCTGTCACTCTCTAACACAAAACACACTGCCTGGCATGCTGGCTGCACCTGTCACTGGTACAGTCTGTTGGTCTGTCACTCTCTAACACAAAACACACTGCCTGGCATGCTGGCTGCACCTGTCACCGGTACAGTCTGTTGGTCTGTCACTCTCTAACACAAAACACACTGCCTGGCATGCTGGCTGCACCTGTCACTGGTACAGTCTGTTGGTCTGTCACTCTCTAACACAAAACACACTGCCTGGCATGCTGGCTGCACCTGTCACTGGTACAGTCTGTTGGTCTGTCACTCTCTAACACAAAACACACTGCCTGGCATGCTGGCTGCACCTGTCACCGGTACAGTCTGTTGGTCTGTCACTCTCTAACACAAAACACACTGCCTGGCATGCTGGCTGCACCTGTCACCGGTACAGTCTGTTGGTCTGTCACTCTCTAACACAAAACACACTGCCTGGCATGCTGGCTGCACCTGTCACTGGTACAGTCTGTTGGTCTGTCACTCTCTAACACAAAACACACTGCCTGGCATGCTGGCTGCACCTGTCACCGGTACAGTCTGTTGGTCTGTCACTCTCTAACACAAAACACACTGCCTGGCATGCTGGCTGCACCTGTCACTGGTACAGTCTGTTGGTCTGTCACTCTCTAACACAAAACACACAACTGAGTGTAGAAAACATGAAGAACACTTTCCTAATATTGAGTTGCTCAGGGTACAGAGTAGCATAGTATAGCAGTGGTTACTGAACTCACCTACCACTATACTGTCACCTTTACTTTAATCCCATCAATCCAGGAAGTAAACAAAAAATTGGATTTGAACTTTCCGTTTACCTGAATTTTTTAAACTTCATTTTATTTAACCTTTATTTAACCAGGTAGGCCAGTTGAGAACAAGTTCTCATTTACAACTGCGACCTGGCCAAGATAAAGCAAAGCAGTGCGACACAAACAACAACACAGAGTTACACATGGGATAAACAAACGTACAGTCAATAACACAATAGAAAAAGTCGATATACAGTGTGTGCAAATGGCGTAAGGAGGTAAGGCAATAAATAGGCCATAGTAGCGAAGTAATTACAATTTAGCAGATTAACACTGGAGTGATAGATGAGCAGATGATGATGAGCAAGTAGAAATACTGGTGTGCAGAAGAGCAGAAAAGTAAATAAAAACAATAAGGGGATGAGATAGGTAGATTGGGTGGGCTATGTACAGATGGGCTGTGTACAGCTGCAGCGATCGGTAAGCTGCTCAGATAGCTGATGTTTAAAGTTACAGAGGGAGATATAAGTCTCCAGCTTCAGCGATTTTTGCAATTTTGCAATTGAAATGGAGTCGACCCCGACCCTTCTTTACAGCAGTATCTAGTCTCGTATCGTCTCTGGGAATGTAGGTAATAAATAATAACTCACTGGATTAATAAACAACGCCACTAATACTAAACAACACTCATGAACGTTACCTCACAGCACTCCATGGCGTCAGGCAGACGGTCCAGTTTCCTGTAGGCTACAGACATGTGATACTGGCTCATGGCCCTGTACTTTAGACTCCAGCCTTTACCGTAGTCATTCACCAGCTCAGCCGCTTTACACGGGAAGAACAGGGCTTTCTCATAGTCCTGATGGGAGGAAACATAACAGATAATTTACACGGGAAGAACAGGCCTTTCTCATAGTCCTGATGGAAGGACATAACAGATCATTTACACAGGAAGAACAGGCCTTTCTCATAGTCCTGATGGAAGGACATAACAGATCATTTACACGGGAAGAACAGGGCTTTCTCATAGTCCTGATGGAAGGAAACATAACAGATCATTTACACAGGAAGAACAGGGCTTTCTCATAGTCCTGATGGGAGGAAACATAACAGATCATTTACACAGGAAGAACAGGGCTTTCTCATAGTCCTGATGGGAGGAAACATAACAGATCATTTACACAGGAAGAACAGGGCTTTCTCATAGTCCTGATGGAAGGACATAACAGATCATTTACGGAATCCAAGATGGCGTAGCAGTGTAGACGTGTATTTTTTAGTGCTCTCGTGCACATTGTATTTTTTCGTACTTCTTGTATATATATATATATTTTTTTTCTATCTCTTTTCGATTTTCAATTCGATTATACCTTCCGGTAACCTACCTCACCCAATGTGGTACGGAATCGCTATAATTTTTTATCTTTGGAACACATTCACGAACCCCCAGTAGCTAACCAGCTACAAGCTACCAGCTACAAGCTACTTAGCCATTTTTAACCGATGCTAGCAGCTTTTACCGTTGGAACTGTGGAACACATTCAAGAACCCCCAGTAGCTAACCAGCTACAAGCTACCAGCTACAAGCTACTTAGCCATTTTTAACCGATGCTAGCAGCTTTTACTTTCGGCACAGACACCAGCCCTGTTATTAGCCTGGATATTACTCACCAATTTAACAGCATCGGACTGTCTCTCGACAACAACGCCGGATTCCTGCCGTAATCCCTGAGCCACTACTTCTGATCCTCACAGCTAGCCTGCAGCTAATGCAGCTAGCACAGCTAGTGCCACTGCTACGAAGCTAGCATCAGTTAGCAAACACAATTCTACAATCACAACCTCTCTCTCGCCATCCGGCCTGGATTCTCTGTCGACACGACCACATCTGGTCTGCAGACGATTACCCCATCCGCTGTACCCTCAACCGGCCTCCGTCTGAGCAGACCCCCTTCGTCTGAGCAGACTCACCCCCCCGGGCTACTAACTTTAAACACCGCGTGCTAGCTTAGCGGCGACTTCCCTGCTCCATCTACGGCTGCCCCCTGGACACTATGATCACCTGGCTACATAGCTGATGCCTACCGGACTGTCCATTAATTCACGGTACTCCATTCTGTTTACTTGTGTTTTATCTGTCGGCTCTGTGTTTTAACTCAGGCTCTGTGTGTAGTTAATCCGACCCTCTCTGCCTAGTCGTCGCCATTTTTACCTGCTGTTGCTGTGTTAGCTGACTAGCTGCTGTTATCTCACCTGTTGTTTTAGCTAGCTCTCCCAATCAAGACCTGCAATCACTTTATGCCTTACTGTATGTCTCTGCCAAATATCAATATGCCTTGTATACTGTTGTTCAGGCTAGTTATCATAGTTATCATTGTTTTGGTTTGCAATGGACCCCGTAGTTCCACTCTCCGTACCTCTGATAACCCCTTCGTCCCACCTCCCACACATGCGGTGACCTCACCCATTGAGACCAGCATGTCCAGAGATACAACCTCTCTTATCATCACCCAGTGCCTGGGCTTGCCTCCGCTGTACCCGTGCCCCACCATACCCCTGTCTGCACATTATGCCCAGAATCTATTCTACCACGGCCATAAATCTGCTCCTTTTATTCCTTGTCTCCAACGCTCTAGGCGACCAGTTTTGATAACCTTTAGCCGCACCCTCATCCTACTACTCCTCTGTTCCTCGGGTGATGTGGAGGTTAACCCAGGCCCTGCATGTCCCCAGGCACCCTCATTTGTTGACTTCTGTGATCGAAAAAGCCTTGGCCTCATGCATGTCAACATCAGAAGCCTCCTCCCTAAGTTTGTCTTACTCACCGCTTTAGCACACTCTGCCAACCCTGATGTCCTTGCCGTGTCTGAATCCTGGCTTAGGAAGGCCACCAAAAACTCTGAGATTTCCATACCCAACTATAACACTTTCCGTCAAGATAGAACTGCCAAAGGGGGAGGAGTTGCAATCTACTGCAGAGATAGCCTGCAAAGTTCTGTCATACTTTCCAGGTCTATGCCCAAACAGTTCGAACTTCTAATTTTAAAAATTAATCTCTCCAGAAATAAGTCTCTCACTGTTGCCGCCTGCTACCGACCCCCCTCAGCTCCCAGCTGTGCCCTGGACACCATCTGTGAATTGATCGCTCCCCATCTAGCTTCAGAGTTTGTTCTGTTAGGTGACCTAAACTGGGATATGCTTAACACCCCGGCAGTCCTACAATCTAAGCTAGATGCCCTCAATCTCACACAAATCATCAAGGAACCTACCAGGTACAACCCTAAATCCGTCAGCATGGGCACCCTAATAGACATTATCCTGACCAACCTGCCCTCCAAATACACCGCTGCTGTCTTCAATCAAGATCTCAGCGATCACTGCCTCATTGCCTGTATCCGCTGCGGGTCCGCGGTCAAACGACCACCCCTCATCACTATCAAACGCTCCCTAAAACACTTCTGCGAGCAGGCCTTTCTAATCGACCTGGCCCGGGTACCCTGGATGGATATTGACCTCATCCCGTCAGTTGAGGATGCCTGGTCATTCTTTAAAAGTTACTTCCTCACCATATTAGACAAGCATGCTCCGTTCAAAAAATGCAGAACTAAGAACAGATATAGCCCTTGGTTCACTCCAGACCTGACTGCCCTCGACCAGCACAAAAACATCCTGTGGCGAACTGCAATAGCATCGAAGAGCCCACGCGATATGCAACTGTTCAGGGAAGTCAGGAACCAATACACGCAGTCAGTCAGGAAAGCAAAGGCCAGCTTTTTCAAGCAGAAATTTGCATCCTGTAGCTCTAACTCCAAAAAGTTCTGGGATACTGTAAAGTCCATGGAGAACAAGAGCACCTCCTCCCAGCTGCCCACTGCACTGAGGCTAGGTAACACGGTCACCACCGATAAATCCGTGATGATCGAAGACTTCAACAAGCATTTCTCAATGGCTGGCCATGCCTTCCTCCTGGCGACTCCTACCTTGGCCAACAGCCCCCCCCCCCCCCCCCCCGTTGCTACTCGCCCAAGCCTCCCCAGCTTCTCCTTTACCCAAATCCAGATAGCAGATGTTCTGAAAGAGCTGGAAAACCTGGACCCATACAAATCAGCTGGGCTTGACAATCTGGACCCCCTATTTCTGAAACTGTCCGCCGCCATTGTCGCACCCCCTATTACCAGCCTGTTCAACCTCTCCTTCGTATCATCTGAGATCCCCAAGGATTGGAAAGCTGCCGCGGTCATCCCCCTCTTCAAAGGGGGAGACACCCTGGACCCAAACTGTTACAGACCTATATCCATCCTGCCCTGCCTATCTAAGGTCTTCGAAAGCCAAGTCAACAAACAGATCACTGACCATCTCGAATCCCACCGTACCTTCTCCGCTGTGCAATCCGGTTTCCGAGCCGGTCACGGGTGCACTTCAGCCACGCTCAAGGTACTAAATGATATCATAACCGGCATCGATAAAAGACAGTACTGTGCTGCCGTCTTCATCGACCTGGCCAAGGCTTTCGACTCTGTCAATCACCATATTCTTATCGGCAGACTCAGTAGCCTCGGTTTTTCTAATGACTGCCTTGCCTGGTTCACCAACTACTTTGCAGACAGAGTTCAGTGCGTCAAATCGGAAGGCATGCTGTCCGGTCCTCTGGCAGTCTCTATGGGGGTACCACAGGGTTCAATTCTCGGGCCGACTCTTTTCTCTGTATATATCAATGATGTTGCTCTTGCTGCGGGCGATTCCCTGATCCACCTCTACGCAGACGACACCATTCTGTATACTTCTGGCCCTTCTTTGGACACTGTGATAACCAACCTCCAAACGAGCTTCAATGCCATTCAACACTCCTTCCGTGGCCTCCAACTGCTCTTAAACGCTAGTAAAAACAAATGCATGCTCTTCAACCGTTCGCTGCCTGCACCCGCACGCCCGACTTGCATCACCACCCTGGACGGTTCTGACCTAGAATATGTGGACATCTATAAGTACCTAGGTGTCTGGCTAGACTGCAAACTCTCCTTCCAGACTCATATCACACATCTCCAATCCAAAATCAGATCTAGAGTCGGCTTTCTATTTCGCAACAGAGCCTCCTTCACTCACGCCGCCAAACTTACCCTAGTGAAACTGACTATCCTACCGATCCTCGACTTCGGCGATGTCATCTACAAAATGGCTTCCAATACTCTACTCAGCAAACTGGATGCAGTTTATCACAGTGCCATCCGTTTTGTTACTAAAGCACCTTATTCGACCCACCACTGCGACCTGTATGCCCTAGTCGGCTGGCCCTCGCTACATGTTCGCCGTCAGACCCACTGGCTCCAGGTCATCTACAAGGCTATGCTAGGTAAAGTGCCGCCTTATCTCAGTTCACTGGTCACGATGGCTACACCCACCCGTAGCACGCGCTCTAGCAGGTGTATCTCACTGATCATCCCTAAAGCCAAAACCTCATTTGGACGCCTTTCCTTCCAGTTCTCTGCTGCCTGCGACTGGAACGAATTGCAAAAATCTCTGAAGTTGGAGACTTTTATCTCCCTCAACAACTTTAAACATCTGCTATCCGAGCAGCTAACCGATCGCTGCAGCTGTGCATAGTCCATCGGTATATAGCCCACCCAATTTACCTACCTCACCCCCCCATACTGCTTTTATTTCCTTTTCTGCTTTTTTTGCACACCAGTATCTCTACTTGCACATGACCATCTGATGATTTACCACTCCAGTGTTAATCTGCTAAATTGTAATTATCTGATTTATTGCCTACCTCCTCATGCCTTTTGCACACATTGTATATAGATTCTCTTTTTTTCTTTTTTTCTACCATGTTATTGACTTGTTTATTGTTTACTCCATGTGTAACTCTGTGTTGTTGTCTGTTCACACTGCTATGCTTTATCTTGGCCAGGTCGCAGTTGCAAATGAGAACTTGTTCTCAACTAGCCTACCTGGTTAAATAAAGGTAAAAATAAAAAATATATATATTAAAAAAAAAATTTACACAGGAAGAACAGGGCTTTCTCATAGTCCTGATGGGAGGAAACATAACAGATCATTTACACAGGAAGAACAGGGCTTTCTCATAGTCCTGATGGAAGGACATAACAGATCATTTACACAGGAAAACAGGGCTTTCTCATAGTCCTGATGGGAGGAAACATAACAGATCATTTACACAGGAAGAACAGGGCTTTCTCATAGTCCTGATGGAAGGAAACAGAACAGATCATTTACACAGGAAGAACAGGGCTTTCTCATAGTCCTGATGGAAGGAAACAGAACAGATCATTTACACAGGAAGAACAGGGCTTTCTCATAGTCCTGATGGGAGGAAACATAACAGATCATTTACACAGGAAGAACAGGGCTTTCTCATAGTCCTGATGGGAGGAAACATAACAGATCATTTACACAGGAAGAACAGGGCTTTCGCATAGTCCTGATGGGAGGAAACATAACAGATCATTTACACAGGAAGAACAGGGCTTTCTCATAGTCCTGATGGGAGGAAACATAACAGATGGATGAGTGAGGAGCTGGCATCTATTATTTTATTTAATTGATCTTTTGTTTACCATGTTATGCCATTCAGGTCAGAATCTCTCTTTCACAAGGGAGTCCTGGCCAAGAGGGCAGCTCTGTGAAACACACACAGTCTACAGCCAGATTGACGAGATCAGATCAGACGAGGAGGAAGACGACAGCCGTTACACAGATTCAGCAGTCCGGATCAGCAACACTACAGTTTTGATATAAACTTTACTTCTTTATAAGCGTTCTAACTTGATGCCATAATATTCAACCGGCGATTGTATTAAGAACCGCTGAGAGGTTCGTCTGTCCTGTATTATTAGGGCGAGCAGATTCAATTTTCATTCTCCGGACACCAGCTAATCTGGACCTGATTGAAACCAATCCACCTTTTGAATCCAGGGATTACTGGGACAAATCTCACGTGTCAAAACAGAATAAAACAGGCCTCGACCAGGCTTGACACTCGATTACACAGACAGGCCTCTACCAGGCTAGAATACAACAGGCCTCTACCAGACTAGAATACAACAGGCCTCTACCAAGCTAGAATACAACAGGCCTCTACCAAGCTAGAATACAACAGGCCTCTACCAAGCTAGAATACAACAGGCTTCTGACCGGGGCCTCTGGAGTGGCTCACTCAGCCTTTGCACCAAAATGCATTTGACAAGATGTGTCCTCAAATAGGACTGTGTTCAATTGAAAGAGGACTCTTCTGAGACTGGGTACTTCTTAGACTCTTTTTACATACAAGGTTGAATTGCATCTAATCAGGGATGTAACAAAGTAATAGCAATGTAATAACAACTATAGGACCTTTTCTCAGAGCGTCATCATAGACATACTGTCGACACTTTACCTTGAGCTGGATGTAGAAGTTCCCCAGGCTGCAGCAGACTCTAGACTCCAGCATCTTGTCATCGTTGTTGTGGGCGTAGCGCAGGGCCTTCTCATAGCTCTCTAGAGCCTTCTGGAACACACTGACGCCCAGGAACGCATTGCCCATGCTCAGACACACCTGGAAACACAAGTAGAGGCAGAGGTCATAAAGGCAGAGGTCGTAAAGGACTTGACTTCGTTGCATTTTTTTCAGTAAAGTCAGATGTACGCAGACACCCAGAGGTCCCAGACACCCAGAGGTCCCAGACACCCAGAGGTCCCAGACACCCAGAGGTCCCAGACACCCAGAGGTCCCAGACACCCAGAGGTCCCAGAGGTCCCAGACACCCAGAGGTCCCAGACACCCAGAGGTCCCAGACACCCAGAGGTCCCAGACACCCAGAGGTCCCAGACACCCAGACACCCAGAGGTCCCAGACACCCAGAGGTCCCAGACACCCAGAGGTCCCAGACACCCAGAGGTCCCAGACACCCAGAGGTCCCAGACACCCAGAGGTCCCAGACTTCCAGAGGTCCCAGACTTCCAGAGGTCCCAGACACCCAGAGGTCCCAGACACCCAGAGGTCCCAGACACCCAGAGGTCCCAGACTTCCAGAGGTCCCAGACTTCCAGAGGTCCCAGACACCCAGAGGTCCCAGACACCCAGAGGTCCCAGACACCCAGAGGTCCCAGACACCCAGAGGTCCCAGACACCCAGAGGTCCCAGACACCCAGAGGTCCCAGACTTCCAGAGGTCCCAGACTTCCAGAGGTCCCAGACACCCAGAGGTCCCAGACACCCAGAGGTCCCAGACACCCAGAGGTCCCAGACACCCAGAGGTCCCAGACACCCAGAGGTCCCAGACACCCAGAGGTCATTTTCTCTTTATTTTCCTGTTGTTTTGTCTCTTATTGTAAGAACGTGTTGTTTATTGTTTTGTTTTCTGCCATCATTGTGTATGTGGCGTGTTTTGTCTGGCAACAGGAAATAAGGCGAAACAGCATATATTACAGTATAATAATATTATTGCTGAGACCCACCTGTCCGTTAAGTTGCAGACTGACAGTGGTTCCCTGCATGTTGAGGCAGGTCTTACAGTAGGACACAGTCTTCTGGAAGTCACACAGCTTCTCGTTGCTCCTAGCCAGGTTAAGGTAGCCCTCAGTCAGGTAGTCTGGGTCCTCCATCTCCCTGGCTGTGTCTATCTGGGCCAAGGCATACTGACGGAGGGAGAGAGGGAGAGAGGGAGAGAGGGAGGGAGGGAGGGAACAATGTAGATAACTAACACTATGGACACAATGTAGATAACACTATAAACACAATGTAGATAACACTATAGACACAATGTAGATAACACTATAGACACAATGTAGATAACACTATAAACACAATGTAGATAACACTATAGACACAATGTAGATAACACTATAGACACAATGTAGATAACACTATAGACACAATGTAGATAACACTATAGACACAATGTAGATAACACTATGGACACAATGTAGATAACACTAACATAATGTTAACTTTCACTGCTATGCGGATGACACACAGCTGTACATTTCAATGAAACATGGTGAAGCCCCAAATTGCCCTCGCTAGAAGCCTGTGTTTCAGACATAAGGAAGTGGATGGCTGCAAACTTTCTACTTATAAACTCGGACAAAACAGAGATACTAGTTCTAGGTCCCAAGAAACAAAGAGATCTTCTGTTGGATCTGACAATTAATCTTGATGGTTGTAAAGTCGTCTCAAATAAAACTGTGAAGGACCTCGGCGTTACTCTGGACCCTGATCTCTCTTTTGACGAACATATCAAGACTGTTTCAAGGACAGCTTTTTTCCATCTACGTAACATTACAAAAATCAGAAACTTTCTGTCCAAAAATGATGCAGAAAAATTTATCCATGCTTTTGTTACTTCTAGGTTAGACTACTGCAATGCTCTACTTTCCGGCTACCCGGATAAAGCACTAAATAAACTTCAGTTAGTGCTAAACACGGCTGCTAGAATCCTGACTAGAACCAAACAATGTGATCATATTACTCCAGTGCTAGTCTCTCTACACTGGCTTCCTGTTAAGGCAAGGGCTGATTTCAAGGTTTTACTGTTAACCTACAAAGCATTACATGGGCTTGCTCGTACCTACCTTTCCGATTTGGTCCTGCCGTACATACCTACACGTACGCTACGGTCACAAGACGCAGGCCTCCTAATTGTCCCTAGAATTTCTAAGCAAACAACGGGAGGCAGGGCTTTCTCCTATAGATCTCCATTTTTATGGAATGGTCTGCCTACCCATGTGAGAGACGCAGACTCGGTCTCAACCTTTAAGTCTTTACTGAAGACTTATCTCTTCAGTGGGTCATATGATTGAGTGTAGTCTGGCCCAGGAGTGTGAAGGTGAACGGAAAGGCTCTGGAGCAACGAACCACCCTTGCTGTCTTTGCCTGGCCGGTTCCCCTCTCTCCACTGGGATTCTCTGCCTCTAACCCTATTACAGGGGCTGAGTCACTGGCTTACTGGTGCTCTTTCATGCCGTCCCTAGGAGGGGTGCATCACTTGAGTGGGTTGAGTCACTGACGTGATCTTCCTGTCCGGGTTGGCGCCCCCCCTTGGGTTGTGCCGTGGCGGAGATCTTTGTGGGCTATACTCAGCCTTGTCTCAGGATGGTAAGTTGGTGGTTGAAGATATCCCTCTAGTGGTGTGGGGGTTGTGCTTTGGCAAAGTGGGTGGGGTTATATCCTGCCTGTTTGGCCCTGTCCGGGGGTATCATCGGATGGGGCCACAGTGTCTCCTGACCCCTCCTGTCTCAGCCTCCAGTATTTATGCTGCAGTAGTTTGTGTCGGGGGGCTAGTGTGAGTCTGTTATATCTGGAGTACTTCTCCTGTCTTATCCGGTGTCCTGTGTGAATTTAATATGCTCTCTCTAATTCTCTCTTTCTCTCTCGGAGGACCTGAGCCCTATGACCATGCCTCAGGACTACCTGGCATGATGACTCCTTGCTGTCCCCAGTCCACCTGGCCGTGCTGCTGCTCCAGTTTCAACTGTTCTGCCTGCGGCTATGGAACCCTGACCTGTTCACCAGACGTGCTACCTGTCCCAGACCTGCTGTTTTCAACTCTCTAGAGACAGCAGGAGCGGTAGAGATACTCTTAATGATCGGCTATGAAAAGCCAACTGACATTTACTCCTGAGATGCTGAATTGCTGCACCCTCGACAACTACTGTGATTATTATTATTTGACCATGTTGGTCATTTATGAACATTTGAACATCTTGGCCATGTTCTGTTATAATCTCCATCCGGCACAGCCAGAAGAGGACTGGCAACCCCTCATAGCCTGGTTCCTCTCTAGGTTTCTTCCTAGGTTTTGGCCTTTCTAGGGAGTTTCTCCTAGCCACCGTGCTTCTACACCTGAATTGCTTGCTGTTTGGGGTTTTAGGCTGGGTTTCTGTACAGCACTTTGAGATATCAGCTGATGTAAGAAGGGCTATATAAATTGATTTGATTTGATTTGACATGGACACAATGTAGATAACTAACACTATGGACATCATGTAGATAACACTATGGACACCATTTAGATAACACTATGGACACCATTTAGATAACACTATGGACACCATTTAGATAACACTATGGACACCATTTAGATAACACTATGGACACCATTTAGATAACACTATGGACACCATTTAGATAACACTATGGACACCATTTAGATAACACTATGGACACCATTTAGATAACACTATGGACACCATTTAGATAACACTATGGACACCATTTAGATAACACTATGGACACCATGTAGATAACACTATAGACACAATGTAGATAACACTATAGACACCATTTAGATAACACTATAGACACCATTTAGATAACACTATAGACACAATGTAGATAACACTATAGACACCATTTAGATAACACTATAGACACCATTTAGATAACACTATAGACACCATTTAGATAACACTATAGACACCATTTAGATAACACTATGTGCCATCTTGACAGATCTCTATTGAAAGTGTTTTTAGTCCAGCACTAGGCCTAATCTGTAGCTGGGGGACTGGCCTTGCAGTCACGAAACAAAACCTTTTGATTGGATAGAAGTAATGAAATATTATTATTGATAAAATGATGTCATGTACCTAAATATAAAGAACAATTGAGCCACCCCTAACACATCAGGGTTACAGAAGTTCAAGTTTTAAGTCACAGTCTCCCGTTTCGGGGCCCCGTAACTAACTTAATGAAGCAGTGGGTATAGGAGTGAGTAGGGAGTTTCATGTCAACAACAAGGCCTGTATCCAAGCTCTGGTTGCAAGGCTCTCTCTGTGCCCCCCGGCGCCTGTATCCTATGGAAGCCACACATTAACCCCCTGATGCTCCTCCGGATTCCGTTTAGATAACGCCATAGAAACAGAATGTACTACAGTCAGATTTCCATGGTCGGAGGGGCTTAGTCCATTCTAGTTCAATCTATTTCTATGGATAATCCCAAGAGGAAAGGTTTGAAACAACACCATGTTGAAATGCTGCAATGGAAGAGCTGGAGAATGTCCCTGGCATCCACCATGATGACACATTAAATTAATGACAACAGCAGCATCCCCTCATCATATCTCTCCACACAACCTCACAGCAGATTTACTGCCATTTCAGTTTAAAACTACATGCATTCTTGGAACCGGTTCAAGGAACAGAACTGAAAACCCGCAAAAGAACAGAAATGGAACCGGGTACGAAAGTGATCCATACTGTTCCGGAACAGAACCGTCTTTTACATTCCAGGCATTTTTTTCAGTCCCACAAAAAAAATGCAACAAAGCACCTATGCAAAGCCCTCACTCTGTCACTCAGAAACTTATTCCAGTGTCTGCCTGTCAGCTGAAAATCTTTGCCTGTGTGTGTGTAGGCTACCCGCCTCTCCCCCTCTGAAGAACAGGCTACTGTAGCCCCTCCCCCCTCTGAAGAACAGGCTACTGTATCCCCTCCCCCCTCTGAAACAGGCTACTGTACTGACGTTCCAAGCATTATTCAGAAGATCGGGAGAGAGATTTTCGCATTAACTAGTACTAATACTATAGGCCTAGTGATCATGCATTAACTAGTACTAATACTATAGGCCTAGTGATCACGCATTAACTAGTACTAATACTATAGGCCTAGTGATCACGTTTCACGTTGGATTTATTAACTACAAAAAGGTAAGAAGTGTTTTTTATTCTGGTGCTGCTCTGCACACACAAGCGTGTTAGCTAGCTACTCAACGTTCCTCCATGGAAGCCTCACCTCATAGGTATAATTCTGTGGCCCTAATTCAGATAATAAATGTCATAAGAAGATGCCCAGTGCTAGTGTAACCGGTGTGAAATGGCTAGCTAGTTAGCTGTAGTGCGCGCTAATAGCATTTCAATCGGTGACGTCACTCGCTCTGAGACCTTGAAGTAGTTGTTCCCCTTTGCTCTGCAAGGGCCGCGGCTTTTGTGGAGCGATGGGTAATGATGCTTCGTGGGTGGCTGTTGTTGATGTGTGCAGAGGGTCCCTGGTTCGAGGCGAGGTAGGGGCGAGGGTCCCTGGTTCAGAGGGTCCCTGGTTCGAGGCGAGGTAGGGGCGAGGGTGCCTGGTTTGAGCCCAGGTAGGGGCGAGGGTCCCTGGTTCGAGGCTAGGTAGGGGCGAGGGTCCCTGGTTCGAGCCCAGGTAGGGGCGAGGGTGCCTGGTTCGAGCCCAGGTAGGGGCGAGGGTCCCTGGTTCGAGCCCAGGTAGGGGCGAGGGTCCCTGGTTCAGAGGGTCCCTGGTTCGAGCCCAGGTGGGGGCGAGGGTCCCTGGTTCGAGCCCAGGGAGGGGCGAGGAGAGGGACGGAAGCTATACAGTTACACTACAAGCCTCCTCCTCAACCCTTTCTTGCTCTCTCCTCACCAGCAAAATTTCAGTTGCGTCTTGCTCCATAGGCTACACTTGTGTGTCCATCATCTAAACAACTAGCTGGCCTGCTCCATCTGCACTGATTGGTCTAAACAACTAGCTGGCCTGCTCCATCTGCACTGATTGGTCTAAACAACTAGCTGGCCTCTCCATCTGCACTGATTGGTCTAAACAACTAGCTGGCCTTCTCCATCTGCACTGATTGGTCTAAACAACTAGCTGGCCTCTCCATCTGCACTGATTGGTCTAAACAACTAGCTGGCCTCTCCATCTGCACTGATTGGTCTAAACAACTAGCTGGCCTGCTCCATCTGCACTGATTGGTCTAAACAACTAGCTGGCCTGCTCCATCTGCACTGATTGGTCTAAACAACTAGCTGGCCTCTCCATCTGCACTGATTGGTCTAAACAACTAGCTGGCCTGCTCCATCTGCACTGATTGGTCTAAACAACTAGCTGGCCTCTCCATCTGCACTGATTGGTCTAAACAACTAGCTGGCCTCTCCATCTGCACTGATTGGTCTAAACAACTAGCTGGCCTGCTCCATCTGCACTGATTGGTCTAAACAACTAGCTGGCCTGTTCCATCTGCACTGATTGGTCTAAACAACTAGCTGGCCTGTTCCATCTGCACTGATTGGTCTAAACAACTAGCTGGCCTGTTCCATCTGCACTGATTGGTCTAAACAACTAGCTTGCCTTCTCCATCTGCACTGATTGGTCTAAACAACTAGCTGGCCTGCTCCATCTGCACTGATTGGTCTAAACAACTAGCTGGCCTGTTCCATCTGCACTGATTGGTCTAAACAACTAGCTGGCCTGCTCCATCTGCACTGATTGGTCTAAACAACTAGCTGGCCTGTTCCATCTGCACTGATTGGTCTAAACAACTAGCTGGCCTGCTCCATCTGCACTGATTGGTCTAAACAACTAGCTGGCCTGTTCCATCTGCACTGATTGGTCTAAACAACTAGCTGGCCTGTTCCATCTGCACTGATTGGTCTAAACAACTAGCTGGCCTGCTCCATCTGCACTGATTGGTCTAAACAACTAGCTGGCCTGCTCCATCTGCACTGATTGGTCTAAACAACTAGCTGGCCGGCTCCATCTGCACTGATTGGTCTAAACAACTAGCTGGCCTGTTCCATCTGTACTGATTGGTGAAGTGATTTAATGAGCTAAATGTAAACAACTGTTGATTTCAGGTTGAAAAAGGAACAGAAAAGGAACGATATAAACCGGTACTTTTTGTTTTGTTTTTCGAACCGGTTCATAACTTTATTTTGTTGGTTGGAACAGTGGAACATAAAGATTTTTTAGGGGGGGGGGGGGGGTTCTGTTCAGAACAAAACGATTGGAAAATAATTTCAGTTCCAACCCTTGCTGCTCAAATTGAAAGTGCTGCGTTATAATCCCAAAAGATGGACACTTCAATATATCCATTATATAATACATACAGGACTTGGAGGAAATCAGAGGATCTTACTACAAAGTCTATCTTATGAAATAGTTTTTGCCTAACTCAACTAACGCCTAATACCAACTGTTCAATCAGGATGTGGAATGTGTCTACAACTGTCTGACATGCTACCCAAATAGCTAACATCTCTCAACACTTCAATAACAGGTCGTTGAACTGAGGAGAAATTAGAAAAAAATCTACTTCAACATGGCTAGTGAACTTGACAGAGATTCTCTCTCTCTCTCTCTTTTTTTACCTTGAGCATCTCTTTATACTTTCCCATCTCCGAGTGGGCGGTGATGAGACAGCCCAGCACTCTGAACTTCCCCCCGGGGTCTGAGGTCTTCTCCAGCACCTTGGTCCAGACATGCAGGGCTTTGTCAGTCTGATTGGCCTGGTACAGCTTTAAGCCTTTCTCTACCTGCTGCTTGGTTTGGTCCTGGCCCATCTCTGCTACAAGGAGGTGCCTCATAAAAATATTCATCCGCTTAGGTGTTGTTTGGCTTTCAGTGGAGGACCAAGAAAGTAGATCCTTGCCCATGTACAGCGGGTTATGTTAAGAAAGTAGATCCTTGCCCATGTACAGCGGGTTATGTTAAGAAAGTAGATCCTTGCCCATGTACAGCGGGTTATGTTAAGAAAGTAGATCCTTGCCCATGTACAGCGGGTTATGTTAAGAAGGTAGATCCTTGCCCATGTACAGCGGGTTATGTTAAGAAAGTAGATCCTTGCCCATGTACAGCGGGTTATGTTAAGAAAGTAGATCCTTGCCCATGTACAGTGAGTTACATTAAGAAAGATCTGGTCGTAAAGACTGAGGATCCTCTAACGATCTACGATTCTCTGACGTTCCTCTCTGTGGTACTAGGCCTCTCTCTCTGATCCAGTAGGTCTCTGTTTCTCTCTCTCTGATCCAACTCTCTCAGCTCCGGCAGGCGACGGGTCAGGAGGACTGGGAGGAAACTGGATCCAGCACCTTAAAGGTCCAGCCAACTAACACCTTCATACCTCATCACTTTGAGGACGAGACGAAAGGAAAACCAAACGTGTCCCTCCCTACTTCCTCGATCCAACAGTAACACCTTTAAGAGTTCACACTTCAGTTCTCCCGAAGATATTCTGCTTTAGAAAAACGCTACAGAAACCCGTCTCCCTGCGAAGTGCTGGCAGCGGTATCCCAGAATATCTGCTCTCTCCACACCCCTGTGAAAGGAATGTCCAGCGCCCCAGTGTCCCCTACTCCCCCACCCCCTCCTTTCCTCTCCCTGTCCCTGGGCTGGCGCTGCAGCAGATGTCCCTGTCACTCTGGACCATGTGTCACTATAGGAATCCTGTTCTGTCCTCTGTTCGCAGATCCAAGGTCCCGTTAGGAGACGCTAGACCCTCTCTAACCCTCCTCACAGAAAGACCTCAACCCTTCAACAAAACTCTGACTGGAGTTAAAACGCTACCATCACAACCCAGCCGTCAGAAAAGACATAGAGCTCACTCACACCGTGGGGGGGGGGGGTTCTGGCATCTGACCTGGGCATCACTCACACCGTGGAGCGGGAGGGGGTCGGGGGGTTCTGGCATCTGAACTGGGAGAGGAGAGCAACAGCTATAAGCAAAGTTATTTCACAACATTGGATGTACAGCTTGTCAAACAAACTACTCCTGGTGGCTCCACGGCTGGTCACTCATTCCTGTGGGTGGGTCTAGTGGACTGGAGACACACACACACAGCCACTACAACCCCCACTTTAACCCTCACCCTGGTGTCAGCAACTGATGCTCAGAATAGTTCACAAAGTCCGACATGTTACTGGCCTTGGGTTTCAGTTGAACAGCCTCCTTAAACACATCGACGGGACAGAGCCTTGGCCTACCCAGTGTAGTGTCTGCCTGTGTTTATTCCACACATTTAGTTGAAGGTAATTCCCCCATATCGTTTCACGTTCAACCTCTTACTGCAACTGTCAATCACAGGAGGATTCTGGAGGCAACTGGGGGGTCCTGCCTTGATTGGTTAGGTGATTAATTTAAAATATATATATAAAAAATGCATAATAAATGTGGCTGTGACTGGTCAAATGTGTGAGTCAGATGGTGGGCAACCACAGGAGCCTGCTCTCAATGTTCAAAACACACCACAGACCAAAATGTAGCCACAGAGGATCAATAGTTTCCAAAAAATAACTGTGGATTAAACGTGATCACAAGCACATACAGGAAACTGCCAAAATGAAGGATTAGCCAACATAGTGTCTTAAAGGGTGTTGGGACACCAAGAGCTGCCAGGACAGCTTCAAGGCTCCTTGACATAGATTCTACAAGTGGACCTAAACCATGCCAGGATTAAAAAATATATTATTTAACCTTTATTTAACTAGGCAAGTCAGTTAAGAACAAATTCTTATTTACAATGACGGCCTACCAAAAGGCAAAAGGACTCCTGCGGGGACGGGGGCTGGGATAAGATTTTTTAATTTAAAAAATAAATAAAAATATAGGATAAAACACACATCATGACAAGAGAGACAACACTACATAAAGAGAGACCTAAGACAACAACATAGCAAGGCAGCAACACTTGACAACACAGCATGGTAGCATCACAACATGACAACAACATGGTAGCAACACAACATGACAACAACATGGTAGCAACACAACATGACAACACAGCATAGTAGCATCACAACATGACAACAACATGGTAGCATCACAACATGACAACAACATGGTAGCAACACAACATGACAACAACATGGTAGCAACACAGCATGACAACACCATGGTAGCAACACAACATGACAACAGCATGGTAGCAACACAGCATGACAACAGCATGGTAGCAACACAGCATGACAACAGCATGGTAGCAACACAGCATGACAACAACACAGCATGACAACAACATGGTAGCAACACAGCATGACAACAACATGGTAGCAACACAGCATGACAACAGCATGGTAGCAACACAGCATGACAACAGCATGGTAGCAACACAGCATGACAACAACATGGTAGCAACACAGCATGACAACAGCATGGTAGCAACACAGCATGACAACAGCATGGTAGCAACACAGCATGACAACAACATGGTAGAAACACAGCATGACAACAGCATGGTAGCAACACAGCATGACAACAACATGGTAGCAACACAGCATGACAACAACATGGTAGCAACACAACATGACAACAACATGGTAGCAACACAGCATGACAACAGCATGGTAGCAACACAGCATGACAACAACATGGTAGCAACACAACATGACAACAACATGGTAGCACCACAGCATGACAACAGCATGGTAGCAACACAGCATGACAACAGCATGGTAGCAACACAGCATGACAACAACATGGTAGCAACACAACATGACAACAGCATGGTAGCAACACAGCATGACAACAACATGGTAGCAACACAACATGACAACAACATGGTAGCAACACAGCATGACAACAGCATGGTAGCAACACAGCATGACAACAGCATGGTAGCAACACAGCATGACAACAACATGGTAGCAACACAGCATGACAACAACATGGTAGCAGCACAACATGACAACAACATGGTAGCAACACAACATGACAACAGCATGGTAGCAACACAACATGACAACAACATAGTAGCAACACAACATGACAACAACATAGTAGCAGCACAACATGACAACATGGTAGCAGCACAACATGACAACAACATGGTAGCAACACAACATGACAACAACATGGTAGCAACACAACATGACAACAGCATGGTAGCAACACAACATGACAACAACATAGTAGCAACACAACATGACAACAACATAGTAGCAACACAACATGACAACAACATGGTAGCAACACAACATGACAACAACATGGTAGCAACACAACATGACAACAACATAGTAGCAACACAACATGACAACAACATGGTAGCAACACAACATGACAACAACATGGTAGCAACACAACATGACAACAACATGGTAGCAACACAACATGACAACAACATGGTAGCAACACAACATGACAACAACATGGTAGCAACACAACATGACAACAACATGGTAGCAACACAACATGACAACAACATGGTAGCAACACAACATGACAACAGCATGGTAGCAACACAACATGACAACAACATGGTAGCAACATGACAACAACATGGTAGCAACACAACATGACAACAACATGGTAGCAACACTTGACAACACAACATGGTAGCAACACAACATGACAACAACATGGTAGCAACATGACAACAACATGGTAGCAACACAACATGACAACAGCATGGTAGCAGCACAACATGACAACAACATGGTAGCAGCACAACATGACAACAACATGGTAGCAGCACAACATGACAACAACATGGTAGCAGCACAACATGACAACAACATGCTAGCAACACAACATGGCAGCAGCACAAGACATGGTACAAACATTATTGGGCACAGACAACAGCACAAAGGTCAAGAAGGTAGAGACAACAATACATCACACAAAGCTGCGACAACTGTCAGTAAGAGTGTCCATGATTGAGTCTTTGAATGAAGAGATGGAGATAAAACTGTCCAGTTTGAGTGTTTGTTGCAGCTCGTTCCAGTCGCTAGCCGCAGCGAACTGAAAAGACGAGCGACCCAGAGATGTGTGTGCTTTGGGGACCTTTAACAGAATGTGACTGGCAGAACGGGTGTTGTATGTGGAGGATGAGGGCTGCAGTAGATATCTCAGATAGGGGGGAGTGAGGCCTAAGAGGGTTTTTTAAATAAGCATCAACCAGTGGGTTTGTGACGGGTATACAGAGATGACCAGTTTACAGAGGAGTATAGAGTGCAGTGGTGTGTCCTATAAGGAGCATTTGTGGCAAATCTGACGGCCGAATGGTAAAGAACATCTAGCCGCTCGAGAGCACCCTTACCTGCCGATCTATAAATGATGTCTCCGTAATCTAGCATGGGTAGGATGGTCATCTGAATCAGGGTTAGTTAGAAAATGCACTGCACACCATAACATATTATTTGTAGCCCTCATTTACTCAACTGCTACCTTTATTTTGGCTCAGCATGATTACCTGTTGAACCAGCATGATTACCTGTTGGCCCAGCATGATTACCTGTTGGCCCAGCATGATTACCTGTTGAACCAGCATGATTACCTGTTGGCCCAGCATGATTACCTGTTGGCCCAGCATGATTACCTGTTGAACCAGCATGATTACCTGTTGAACCAGCATGATTACCTGTTGGCCCAGCATGATTACCGGTTGCCTACAGTTGGCTCAGCATGATTACCATTTGCCTACAGTTGGCCCAGCATGATTACTGGTTGCCTACAGTTGGCCCAGCATGATTACTGGTTGCCTACAGTTGGCCCAGCATGATTACCAGTTGGCCCAGCATGATTACTGGTTGCCTACAGTTGGCCCAGCATGATTACCGGTTGCCTACAGTTGGCCCAGCATGATTACCTGTTGGCCCAGCATGATTACCTGTTGCCTACAGTTGGCCCAGCATGATTACCTGTTGCCTACAGTTGGCCCAGCATGATTACCAGTTGGCCCAGCATGATTACTGGTTGCCTACAGTTGGCCCAGCATGATTACCGGTTGCCTACAGTTGGCCCAGCATGATTACCTGTTGGCCCAGCATGATTACCTGTTGCCTACAGTTGGCCCAGCATGATTACCTGTTGCCTACATTGCCAACAAACTGAAGATCTCGTACAATGCTGTCCTACTACTTACTTCACAGAACAGCGCAAACTGGCACTAACCAGAATAGAAAGAGGAGTGGGAGGCCCCGGTGCACAACTGAGCAAGAGGACAAGTACATTAGAGTGTCTAGTTTGAGAGACTCCCCGCTAGTCCAGCTCCCTCCATCTACAACTCTCCCCTAGTCCAGCTCCCTCCCTCTACAACTCCCCGCTAGTCCAGCTCCCTCCCTCTACAACTCCCCGCTAGTCCAGCTCCCTCTCTCTACAACTCCCCGCTAGTCCAGCTCCCTCCCTCTACAACTCTCCCCTAGTCCAGCTCCCTCCCTCTACAACTCCCCGCTAGTCCAGCTCCCTCCCTCTACAACTCCCCGCTAGTCCAGCTCCCTCCCTCTGCAACTCTCCGCTAGTCCAGCTCCCTCCCTCTACAACTCCCCGCTAGTCCAGCTCCCTCCCTCTGCAACTCTCCGCTAGTCCAGCTCCCTCCCTCTACAACTCTCCGCTAGTCCAGCTCCCTCCCTCTACAACTCTCCGCTAGTCCAGCTCCCTCCCTCTACAACTCTCCGCTAGTCCAGCTCCCTACCTTTGATCCAGAATGCAGCATATCTGCTGTTAAACCATGTTCTCCTATGTCACACCACTCCTCCACTGGCTTCCTGCTGGAATCAAATATAAGACTCTGTTGCCTTCAGTGCAGCGAGATCCTCTTCCTGTTGCAACAGTGAACAACTACATAGAGGAGAAGTGTGTTTGTTTTCCCATCACCTCTATTATCGTGCTACTTCCTGTTGCCATGCAGATGCCTCCCATCACCCCTATTATCGTGCCACTTCCTGTTGCCATGCAGATGCCTCCCATCACCCCTATTATCGTGCCACTTCCTGTTGCCATGCAGATGCCTCCCATCACCCCTATTATCGTGCTACTTCCTGTTGCCATGCAGATGCCTCCCATCACCCCTATTATCATGCCACTTCCTGTTGCCATGCAGATGCCTCCCAACACCCCTATTATCATGCCACTTCCTGTTGCCATGCAGATGCCTCCCATCACCCCTATTATCATGCCACTTCCTGTTGCCATGCAGATGCCTCCCATCACCCCTATTATTGTGCCACTTCCTGTTGCCATGCAGATGCCTCCCATCACCCCTATTATCGTGCCACTTCCTGTTGCCATGCAGATGCCTCCCATCACCCCTATTATCGTGCCACTTCCTGTTGCCATGCAGATGCCTCCCATCACCCCTATTATCGTGCCACTTCCTGTTGCCATGCAGATGCCTCCCATCACCCCTATTATCATGCCACTTCCTGTTGCCATGCAGATGCCTCCCATCACCCCTATTATCATGCCACTTCCTGTTGCCATGCAGATGCCTCCCATCACCCCTATTATCGTGCCACTTCCTGTTGCCTTGTATGTGTGAGTGAACTAATTAAAGATATGTGCTATGCAGAAATCACTCTGCCATTTCCTGGTTGCTAAAATGCTAATAATTTCTCTGTCAGTGTGACTCAACAGGCAACTAACGTGTGGAGAATCATTGTACCATCTAAACTGCTGTGAAATATATTTTACATAACAATAAATATAGTATTTTCAGCTGTTTGTAGCTGGTGGACAAAGCCACAAGTAAAAGACGCAAAAACAAAACTTACAAGGAAGCATAGAAATAGCACACAGAAGAAAACAGATCTACCGCTTCTTAGACCTGCTTTCAATAAGAATGACAAATCTATAACATATTTCTATCTGAATTTGGTCAGGTCACCCGAAAAGGTACATATTGTAGCTTCAACATGTGTTACAAATATAAACCTTTCACTCTTGACACAATCCCTGTCTCTATGATGGATAACTACCTGAGACTGAGGTGTTCCTGATGGTTAATGATTATGTTTTCATGTGTTATTTGTCTTGTGAAGCAAAAGATAATGCTCCATATCGACAACATTTTGAATTAGTGACAGATTGAAGTCTTATCAGATGATACAAAACATACTATCACAAAGAATAGCCAAAGACACCTGAATGACACAGGGCATGTCCTACAGATGACATGTCCTACAGATGACCCAGGGCATGTCCTACAGACGACCCAGGGCATGTCCTACAGATGACCCAGGGCATGTCCTACAGATGACATGTCCTACAGATGACATGTCCTACAGATGACCCAGGGCATGTCCTACAGATGACCCAGGGCATGTCCTACAGATGACCCAGGGCATGTCCTACAGATGACCCAGGGCATGTCCTACAGATGACCCAGGGCATGTCCTACAGATGACATGTCCTACAGATGACATGTCCTACAGATGACCCAGGGCATGTCCTACAGATGACATGTCCTACAGATGACATGTCCTACAGATGACCCAGGGCATGTCCTACAGATGACATGTCCTACAGATGACCCAGGACATGTCCTACAGATGACATGTCCTACAGACGACACAGGGCATGTCCTACAGATGACCCAGGGCATGTCCTACAGATGACTTGGCTTGTGGAACACATTTCTGTAGAAACATTTTAAAGAAAAGATTATTCACCGTTTAACTTTCTCCATTTCCTAGTCAACTCATCAAATGTAATAATAAGTTTCAATTTCTTATCTTTCTAACCATACTAATGTTTATATACACACTGAACAAAAATATAAAAACACGTGTGCTGCAGTACGAAGCGTCTGAGCTCTGATTGGATACGTGGCAGAGGGACGTTCCCATTTGAAATGCAGACCCAATTTCTGTGACGAGCAGTGACAGGTTGACCAGCACCTGACAATCAAAAGGTAGACGCAATTCTAACAAACTAGATCATGATGGTGTTAAAGTACCATCCCTCTTCAACGCCACTCCATTCACACGCACAAAGTACACACATGAAAACACTTAAGAGTGGACACACACAGCAACACAATATCTCTTTATTTTCCAAGAATACAAAATACATCAACAAAACTAAATAAATAACAAAACCACGTTGTAACACCGTCGTCAACACTCTTCTAGTTGGTGACGCAGCCGAAGAGCACCTGGGGTTGATCACCATGGAGACGGGGGGGGGGGGGTCTGGTGGAGCCAGATGCCCACTGGCCTCCACATATGGGGAGCTGGGGTTGATCACCATGGAGACGGGGGGGGGGGGGGGGTCTGGTGGAGCCAGATGACCACTGGCCTCCACATATGGGGAGCTGGGGTTGATCACCATGGAGACGGGGGGGGGGGTCTGGTGGAGCCAGATGCCCACTGGCCTCCACATATGGGGAGCTGGGGTTGATCACCATGGAGACGGGGGGGGGGGGTCTGGTGGAGCCAGATGCACACTGGGATATTGTCCTGCTTGGACAACAAATTATTTTCATGGGTCACTTCAATAAGAGGGAGAGAGTAATGAAAATGTTCTCAGAGTGGCAAGTAGTATGTCGGGTTTACTGTCATGTGGAACCGGAAGAGCAGAACCAACTTCTTTTCCTTGTTGAGGGAACCTGAGGTTGAGACAGAAGTATAATGTTGAAGAGCAACTGCCCCATAAAAACATCATCTCATTTAGAAAACAGCCTCTTATGTGGCATCGATATGAGTCAGAAACATTTATTCTGACAAAATGGACTACAAAGTTTAAATAGGATAATTTTGGTCATAAAGTCAGTCTCATCCAGAACAGAGTTTCGTACCAGAGTACGTCACAAAATGAAGGTTAAGTTCATTTTCAAACCTGCCCACAGCTGGCAGCACAGAAGTAATCAATTCAGAGAGCAGCTGCTAGCGACCCGATTGAAATAGTTAAGGACAGTTAGTAGGACAGTTAGTAAATTACACAATGTACATGGGACAATGTTAAAATTCCAATAGCTCCACATTTCAATGACTTAACCTCAAATCAACTAATATATATATATATATATATATATATATATATATATATATATATATATATATATATATATATATACACACACACTTCGGAAAGTATTCAGACCCCTTGACTTTTTCCACATTGTTAGGATACAGCCTTATTCTAAAATTTATTAAATCATTTCCCCCCCTCATCTACACACAATACCTCAAAATGACTACGCAAAAACAGATTTTTAGAAGTCTTTGCTAATTTATTTAAAAAAAATACTTAAATATCATATTTACATAAGTATTCAGAGCCTTTACACACCTGCATTGTCTTGGTAGTGTGCTTAGGGTCGTTGTCCTGTTGGAAGGTGAACCTTCGCCCCAGTCTTGAGGTCCTGAGCGCTCTGGAGCAGGTTTTCATTAAGGATCTCTGTACTTTGCTCCGTTCATCTTTCCCTCGATCCTGACTAGTCTCCCAGTCCCTGCCGCCGAGAAACATCCCCACAGCATGATGCTGCCACCACCATGCTTCACCGTAAGGATGGTGCCTGGTTTCCTCCAGATGTGACGCTTGGCATTGAGGCCAAAGAGTTGAATATTGGTTTCATCAGACCAGAGAATCTTGTTCCTCATTGTCTGAGAGTCTTTAGGTGCCTTTTGGCAAACTCCGAGCAGCCTGTCATGTGCCTTTTACTGAGTGGCTTCCGTCTGGACACTACCATAAAGGTCTGATTGGTGGAGTGCTGCAGAGATGGTTGTCCTTCTGGAAGGTTCTACCATCTCCACAGAGGAACTCTAGAGCTCTGTCAGAGTGACCATCGGGTTCTCGGTCACCTCCCTGACCAAGACCCTTTCTTCCCCGATTTCTCAGTTTGGCTGGGCAGCCAGCTCTAGGAATAGTCTTGGTGGTTCCACACTTCTTCTATTTAAGAATGATGGAGGACACTGTGTTCTTGGGGACCTTCAATGCTGCAGACATTTTTTGGTACCCTTCCCCAGATCGGTGCCTCGACATAATCACGTCTCAGAGCTCTACAGATAATTCCTTCAACCTCATGGCTTGGTTTTTGCTCTGATATGCACTGTGAACTGTGGGACCTTATATAGATTTTGCAAAAAAATCTAAACCTATGTTCACTTTGTCAATTGAATGGGGTATTGTGATGTACAATAGGTGGTATTGTGATGTCAAGTTATGGGGATATCTCAAGTGATGATCATTATGGGGTATTGTGATGTCACCTGGGGTCAATTGTCAAGTGTCATAGCATGGGGTCTGATTGCTGATGTCAATGGGGTATTTCTGTTTGATTTTTAGTACATTTGCAAAAAAATCGGGGCCTATTGTGACTTTGTCATTATGGGGTATTGTGTGTAGATTGATGAGGATATATATGTTTTTTTCATCCATAACGTAACAAAATGTGGAAAAAGTCAAGTCTAAATATTTTCCAAAGGCACTGTACATTTTAGAAATTCATATACAAATATAGAAAGCATTTAACGACAGAACTAAAAGGTGTGCAACGTGGAAAATATTGTCTCATTTACATTGTGTAACTAAATGTATTGACGGTCCCCAACTAGCCCCGGAGATAGACTATCCAAAGTAAAAACAATTTTTGCTAACTGAAGCTAATTGGTGAAATAATTTGGCTAACTCTTCCCATCTGCAAACACACACGAGACACACACACACACACACACACACACACACACACACACACACAAACGAGACACCCATATCAAACCACACTGCAAAATGAACAAGGCTGCATCAGGAAGTTCAGCCCCCCGGTAAGAATCTGAATCATGTAAGGCAGACACCCAAGCTGTAAAACAATGATCTGGTCCACAAACAAACCCCAGAGTGCAATACAGCAATCAGCCCACAGGTCTTTGCTTCGCACGAGAACCTCTTCTGGCAAACCTTTATAATCAACTTTGTTGGTGACTTTAGGTTGTCATGACAACTACACAAGCAGTGCCAGCAACAACAATTTGTTACAGTCTTTTCAGATCTGGATCATAACGGGTTTAATAAAGGACTGATACAGGTAACAGGTTTGATAAAGGACTGATACAGGTTTAATAAAGGACTGATACAGGTAACAGGTTTGATAAAGGACTGATACAGGTAACAGGTTTGATAAAGGACTGATACAGGTTTAATAAAGGACTGATACAGGTAACAGGTTTGATAAAGGACTGATACAGGTAACAGGTTTGATAAAGGACTGATACAGGTAACAGGTTTGATAAAGGACTGATACAGGTAACAGGTTTGATAAAGGACTGATACAGGTAACAGGTTTGATAAAGGACTGATACAGGTAACAGGTTTGATAAAGGACTGATACAGGTTTAATAAAGGAAGTCTATGTAGGTCTCCAAAAGATACTGGAACATTCTCCATATCACTGACGACTTCAACAGGGAAGCTGTGTTTACATTGAAAAGAGGGGTGGACATGTCATCAATAATGGCACACTAGCTATAGCCTTTAGTTTTGTCTGTAATAGTAGTCAATAGGACACTGAAAAGATTTGGCATGGGTCCCCAGATCCTCAAAAAGTTCTACAGCTGCACCATCGAGAGCATCCTGAGCGGTTGCATCACCGCCTGGTATGGAAACTGCTCTGCATCTGACCGTAAGGCACCACTGAGGGTAGTGCGTATGGCCCAGTACATCACTGGAGCCAAGTTTCCTGCCATCCAGGACCTCTACACCAGGCGGTGTTAGAGGAAGGCCCAAGAAATGGTCAAAGACTCCAGTCGCCCAAGTCACAGACTGTCCTCTCTGCTCCCGCACAGCAAGCTGTACCACTTCACCTCTACCTACATGTACAAATTACCTCGACTAACCTGTACCCCCACACATTGACTCTGTAGCCCCTGTATATAGCCTTGTTATTGTATTGTGTTACTTTTTATAAATTTTTAAACTTTAGTTTATTTAGTAAATATTTTCTTAACTCTTTCTTGAATTGCATTGTTGGTTAATTAAAACCTCTACAGGAACGGTGGGTCTCCCACGGGACGGTTGAGCTAACGTAGACTAATGCGATTAGCATGAGGTTGTAAGTAACAAGAACATTTCCCAGAACATAGACATATCTGATATTGTCAGAAAGCTTAAATTCTTGTTAATCTAACTGCACTGTCCAATTTACAGTAGCTATTACAGTGAAATAATACCAGGCTATTGTTTGAGGAGAGTACACAGTTATGATCTTGAAAATGTATTAATAAACCAATTAGGCATATTTGGGCAGTATTGATACAACATTTTGAACAGAAATACAATGGTTCATTGGATCAGTCTAATAATGTGCACATACACTGCTGTCATCTAGTGGCGAAAATATAATTTGCGCCTGGGCTGGAATAATACATTATGGCCTTTCTCTTGCATTTCAAAGATGATGGTACAATGTTTGTTTTTTTAAACGCAGGTTATCTTTTACCAGATCTAATGTGTTATATTCTCCTACATTCATTTCACATTTCCACAAACTCAAAAGTGTTTCCTTTCAAATGGTATCAAGAATATGCATATCCTTGGTTCAGGTCCTGAACTACAGGCAGTTAGATTCAGGTATGTCATTTCAGGTGACAATTTGAAAAAAAGGGGTCCGATCCTTATGGGCTTGGCTTGTATTCAGCATTTCACTGTGAGGTCTACTACACCTGTTGTATTCAGCATTTCACTGTCAGGTCTACTACACCTGTTGTATTCAGCATTTCACTGTGAGGTCTACTACACCTGTTGTATTCAGCATTTCACTGTCAGGTCTACTACACCTGTTGTATTCAGCATTTCACTGTGAGGTCTACTACACCTGTTGTATTCAGCATTTCACTGTGAGGTCTACTACACCTGTTGTATTCAGCATTTCACTGTAAGGTCTACTACACCTGTTGTATTCAGCATTTCACTGTGAGGTCTACTACACCTGTTGTATTCAGCATTTCACGGTAAGGTCTACTACACCTGTTGTATTCAGCATTTCACTGTAAGGTCTACTACACCTGTTGTATTCAGCGTTTCACGGTAAGGTCTACTACACCTGTTGTATTCAGCATTTCACGGTAAGGTCTACTACACCTGTTGTATTCAGCATTTCACGGTAAGGTCTACTACACCTGTTGTATTCAGCATTTCACGGTAAGGTCTACTACACCTGTTGTATTCAGCATTTCACGGTAAGGTCTACACCTGTTTGTATTCAGCGTTTCACGGTAAGGTCTACTACACCTGTTGTATTCAGCATTTCACTGTAAGGTCTACTACACCTGTTGTATTCAGCGTTTCACTGTGAGGTCTACTACACCTGTTGTATTCAGCGTTTCACTGTGAGGTCTACTACACCTGTTGTATTCAGCGTTTCACGGTAAGGTCTACTACACCTGTTGTACTCAGCGTTTCACGGTAAGGTCTACTACACCTGTTGTATTCAGCGTTTCACGGTAAGGTTTACTACACCTGTTGTATTCAGCGTTTCACGGTAAGGTCTACCTGTTGTATTCAGCGTTTCACGGTAAGGTCTACCTGTTCTATTCAGCGTTTCACGGTAAGGTCTACACCTGTTGTATTCGGCAGACATGAGGAAGTGAGTGTTTGTGAGTGTTTTATAACTTGACTGAAATGCTGCTGAAGGCAGTTGAAGGCTGACTGTGACATCCCAATGGTTGTTGGTTAGTTAATGTAGCTATCTACTTCAGCCCACGCTGACAGCAGTGAGTTCTAGTGACAATAACACGGTAAACCATTTCTCTGACGTCAAAACACTCAAGAGGCAAAGCACAACATTGGGAGGCCCAAAACATTAGGAGTGGCACAGGCCCAAAACATTGGGAGTGGCACAGGCCCAAAACATTGCGAGTGGCACAGGCCCAAAACATTGCGAGTGGCACAGGCCCAAAACATTGGGAGTGGCACAGGCCCAAAACATTGGGAGTGGCACAGGCCCAAAACATTAGGAGTGGCACAGGCCCAAAACATTGGGAGTGGCACAGGCCCAAAACATTGGGAGTGGCACAGGCCCAAAACATTAGGAGTGGCACAGGCCCAAAACATTGGGAGTGGAACAGGCCCAAAACATTAGGAGTGGCACAGGCCCAAAACATTGGGAGTGGCACAGGCCCAAAACATTGGGAGTGGCACAGGCCCAAAACATTGGGAGTGGCACAGGCCCAAAACATTGGGAGTGGCACAGGCCCAAAACATTGGGAGTGGCACAGGCCCAAAACATAAGGAGTGGCACAGGCCCAAAACATTAGGAGTGGAACAGGCACAAAACATTGGGAGTGGCACAGGCCCAAAACATTAGGAGTGGCACAGGCCCAAAACATTGGGAGTGGCACAGGCCCAAAACATTGGGAGTGGCACAGGCCCAAAACATTAGGAGTGGCACAGGCCCAAAACATTGGGAGTGGAACAGGCACAAAACATTGGGAGTGGCACAGGCCCAAAACATAAGGAGTGGCACAGGCCCAAAACATAAGGAGTGGCACTGGCCCAAAACATTAGGAGTGGCACAGGCCCAAAACATTAGGAGTGGCACAGGCCCAAAACATTAGGAGTGGCACAGGCCCAAAACATTGGGAGTGGCACAGGCCCAAAACATTGGGAGTGGCACAGGCCCAAAACATTGGGAGTGGCACAGGCCCAAAACATTAGGAGTGGTGTAACAGTATAACTTTAGTACCGTCCCCTCGCCCCGACACGGGCGCAAACCAGGGACCCTCTGCACACATCAACAACTGACACCCACGAAGCGTCGTTACCCATCGCTCCACAAAAGCCGCGGCCCTTGCAGAGCAAGGGGAAACCCTACTTAAGTCTCAGAGCAAGCGACGTAACTGATTGAAATGCTAGTAGCGCGTACCCGCTAACTAGCTAGCCATTTCACATCCGTTACACTGGCACAGGCCCAAAACATTGGGAGTGGAACAGGCCCAAAACATTGGGAGTGGAACAGGCCCAAAACATTGGGAGTGGCACAGGCCCAAAACATTGGGAGTGGCACAGGCCCAAAACATAAGGAGTGGCACAGGCCCAAAACATTGGGAGTGGAACAGGCCCAAAACATTAGGAGTGGCACAGGCCCAAAACATTAGGAGTGGCACAGGCCCAAAACGGCCCAAAACATTGGGAGTGGCACAGGCCCAAAACATTGGGAGTGGCACAGGCCCAAAACATTGGGAGTGGAACAGGCCCAAAACATTGGGAGTGGAACAGGCCCAAAACATTGGGAGTGGCACAGGCCCAAAACATTGGGAGTGGCACAGGCCCAAAACATTGGGAGTGGCACAGGCCCAAAACATAAGGAGTGGCACAGGCCCAAAACATTAGGAGTGGAACAGGCACAAAACATTGGGAGTGGCACAGGCCCAAAACATAAGGAGTGGCACAGGCCCAAAACATTGGGAGTGGCACAGGCCCAAAACATTGGGAGTGGCACAGGCCCAAAACATAAGGAGTGGCACAGGCCCAAAACATTAGGAGTGGAACAGGCACAAAACATTGGGAGTGGCACAGGCCCAAAACATAAGGAGTGGCACAGGCCCAAAACATAAGGAGTGGCACTGGCCCAAAACATTAGGAGTGGCACAGGCCCAAAACATTAGGAGTGGCACAGGCCCAAAACATTAGGAGTGGCACAGGCCCAAAACATTGGGAGTGGCACAGGCCCAAAACATTGGGAGTGGCACAGGCCCAAAACATTGGGAGTGGCACAGGCCCAAAACATTGGGAGTGGCACAGGCCCAAAACATTAGGAGTGGCACAGGCCCAAAACATTAGGAGTGGCACAGGCCCAAAACATTAGGAGTGGCACAGGCTCAAAACATTAGGAGTGGCACAGGCCCAAAACATTGGGAGTGGCACAGGCCCAAAACATTAGGAGTGGCACAGGCTCAAAACATTAGGAGTGGCACAGGCTCAAAACATTAGGAGTGGCACAGGCCCAAAACATTGGGAGTGGCACAGGCCCAAAACATTAGGAGTGGCACAGGCTCAAAACATTGGGAGTGGCACAGGCCCAAAACATTAGGAGTGGCACAGGCCCAAAACATTATGAGTGGCTAACAAGCTGTTGGTTTGAAACCCAGGCATTGCTTGCAGGTAATCCTACATGGAGCAGAAAACAGATGGATTTCTAACGTTTTTAATTAGATGTTAACATTTCTTACCACCACACCAGTCGGGACAGAGTGCTTTGTGCTGCAAAAATATCACATATTGAAAAAGATTCGCTGGCTAGCCTTGAGATCAACAATTCATGATTTCAAAACTGAGCGGTTCTTCATAATTGACACATTGATGAATTAACTGGTTTATTTAACTTTGGCTAAACAGCTGACGAGATCGCCTAGTGCGTTGCATGCCCCAATGACTGAATTTAACATTCATATGAAAGTCATTTAGTTAACATTTTAACATAATTTGTCAAATAAATAAAACGTTATACTCACATTTCATGAAGTTGTCATTTATCTAGCTAGAAAGTATTCTCCCAGGAAATGGCGAATGAGAATGCTGTGATCTCATAACGCTACGCGCCTCAAAGATAATCCCAATGAATGAAGATAGTCGACTCATCTGAAGTCACATTTGCTGACTGAAATACTTCCGACAGACATAACTTGTTAAAATTTCTTTAAGCACAGAATACAGATCCACAAGCACTTTTTTCTGAATACGTAAATCCACGTTTCACAGTTGTAGATGTTAGGGATGTCTGAACAATTGCTCACAAATATTTCTACATTTGTTTAATAAATGGTAGTTTTATAAAATTGTAGTTTTATTTGTGATCTTTTTGTTGAATATATTTACAGATCATGGGATGTATTTGTGAAATATGCAGGAAAATAATATCTCTGAATTCTCCCAATCGTGTGGTTTTATCCCTTATTGCTATACAATGCACATGATTTAAAGCTGTGAGTATGACGGCATCAGTAACCATAAGAGACAGAAAGATCAGCTTATGAACTGTAACACCTTACAGAGCTTTCAGAAAGTATTCAGACCCCTTGATTTCGTTCACATTTTGTTACGTTACAACCTTATTCTAAAATTGATTTGAAAATAAAAAATGGGGGAAAAATCCCCATCAATCTTCACACAATACCCAATAATGACAAAGCAAAAAAAAAGTTTTGACTTTTTTGCAAATTTATTAAAAATAATACAAACGGAAATATCACATTTTACATAAGTATTCACACCCTCGAGCCTCAAGTCTTCTTAGGTATGACGTTACAAACTTGGCACACCTGTATTTGGGGAGTTTCTCCCATTTTTCTCTGAGGATCCTCTCAACCTCTGTCAGGTTGGATGGGGAGCGTCGATGCACAGCTATTTCCAGGTCTCTCCAGAGATGTTTGATCAGGTTCTGGCTGGGCCACTCAAGGACATAGCGAGACTTGTCCTGAAGTCATTCCTGCATTGTCTTGGCTGTGTGCTTAGGGTCATTGTCCTTTGGAAGGTGAACCTTCACCCCAGTCTGAGGTCCTGAGCACTCTGGAGCAGGTTTTCATCAAGGATCTCTCTGTACTTTGCTCCATTCATCTTTCCCTCAATTCTGACTAGTCTCCCAGTCCCTGCCACTGAAAACATCCCCACAGCATGATGCTGCCACCACCATGCTTCACCGTAAGGATGGTGCCAGGTTTCCTCCAGACGTGACACTTGACATTCAGGCCAAAGAGTTCAATCTTGGTTTCATCAGACCAGAGAATCTTGTTTCTCATGGTCTGAGAGTCTTTAGGTGCCTTTTGGCAAACTCCAAGTGGGCTGTCATGTGCCTTTTACTGAGGAGTGGCTTCCGTCTGGACACTCTACCATAAAAGCCGGATTGGTGGAGTGCTGCAGAGATGGTTGTCCTTCTGGAAGGTTCTCCCATCTCCACAGAGGAACTCTGGAGTTCTGTTAAGAGTGACTATCGGGTTCTTGGTCACCTCCCTGACCAAGACCCTTCTCCCCCGATTTCTCAGGTTGGCCAGGCGTCCAGCTCTAGGAAGAGTCTGGTGGTTCCAAACTTCTTCCATTTAAGAATGATGGAGGCCACTGTGTTCTTGGGGACCTTCAATGCTGCAGAAATGTTTTGGTACCCTTCCCCAGATCAATTTAGAGTCTCATAGCAAAGGGTCTTTATAAATAAGATATTTCTGGGGGGGGTTTTCTATAAATTAGCAAAAATATCTAAAAACCTGCGTTGCTTTGTCATTATGGGGTATAGTGTGTAGATTGAGAGGATAAGGCTGTAACGTAACAACATGTGGTCAAAGTAAAGGGGTCTGAATATGTTCCACTGTATATTCTCAAATCCCTCATGCCCTCACCTTAGTGAGTTTAAACTTTTAAGCCAGAACAAACTGCCAGTTGGTCAGTAGGATCTTAATCCCCTTGATAACAGTCACGGCTGACGTAGCGGGGTTAAACTTCAACGTGTGCGCGTCTCCTTTCGTACACCTCTCTCTGAACACGTAGACAGAGCCGTTACAGCTGACCACCTTCCAGAGGGACGGCACACAGCTCCAGACCTCGGGGAAGCGGAGCCTGGTGAAGCTCTCCAACAGCGGGTTGTAACACACCAGGGAGTCCCCCTCCGCTACGATGAACAGCAGGTCCATGTGAGCGGCGGCGTGCATCACTCCCGCCAACGGCAGAACGTAAGGCTTCAATTGGCACTTCTGAGTCTGTGTGTCGAAGCACTGGATGAGTCGTGACGGCTTGGTGAAGAAGTCCATGTCGTTCTCTTCCCCCCCCAGTATGTAGATGGTTCCTCCCAGGTTAACCCCCGCCGCCCCGGACACCGCCGTATCCAGCTGGCTAGTCTCCGTCCACACGTTGTCCTTCACCGTGTAGTAAATGACGGCGTTGGACAGTGTGTCCTGGAGCGTCTTACCTCCCAGACTATAGACGGCATCCTGAAGAGAGACTGAGACCATGGTGTGGCTGAGACGGTCTCGGGGAAGCGGGGCGCAGCGCTCCCAGTCCATGGTCTGCATGTTACATTTCCACATGCGGCGAGGGATGGACCCCCCCACCACGTAGAGGTCAGGCCCGTGTTTACAGGCTGCTGTGATCTGGTGACACAGGCTGTTCTGGCCGCTGACGCTGATGGCGTCGTCCTCGTCACAGTGCAGGGAAACGGCCAGGGAGTGGGTCCTCGTCTCCTCCTTACCTATCAGGTAGATGTGCACCTTCTCACCGATCTCCTGCAAAGACACAGCGAGGAAATCAATAGTCACGACATGGATAACTAGAATGATATATTCTAAAATTGTAAGGGGAAAAACATTTGTGTAGGTGAACATGTTTTAGCTATGATCTCCGTAAAACTGGGTGCATCTAAACCCCCCCCCCCCCCCAAAAGTCCCCCCCCAAAAAAGTCCCCCCTCCGGAAAACTGGGGGCAGCAAACCCCCCCCCCCCCCCCCCCCATCGAATATAAATATTAAAGAGAGACGTGCAGTGGAGTTTAGGGTTCTAGAATGAGAACACTGTACCTTGAGGTTCTCCTGGAGAACAGTGGAGAACTCTTCTCTCTCCACCTTGTTGTGGTTGATCCAGGTTTGGATGGCTGCCGTGGCGTTCTGAGAGGTTGGAACATCATCTGGAGAACAGCAACACGGGTAAGGGCCTGACAAAATGGCCACCGTGGCATTACCCAGGCGGGTGATAAATATGGTAGTGGGGTAAGTTTCCCCCATTACTGTGTAAATCAAATCAAGCAAGAAATCAATAAGTACCTTTGATAATGTCCATGAGGAGACAGAGTGGCAGGTTGAGGAACTCATCAGTCTGGTGAAGTTGGACCAGGTGGATCTTAGCACAATGTTTGGCTGCAGTATACAACTCCTGGTCACTGTGCCTGTCTGCTAGCCACATCACCTACAGCAGGAAGAAGGGAATCAACTGACAGCACTTCAAAAAGCTACTGTGTGGAACAAGATGACAAGATGGTCAGATTGACAGCAGCTACACAGATCCAGTACCTTGACTAATAGAATTCACATGTCTACCTGAGTCCTTCCTATCTACAAAGGGAACACACATTTGCTCATTACTTCAGACACCAATGATTGGCTGTATCAGGTCCAGGAAATAGAAACCCAGCCAATCAGCTCACCTGTAGGCAATTCTTGACATCTACGGTGCGTGACAGGAAGCGGGAGCATTCTTCAAACAGAGCAGTCAGCTGGTACATGTCAGCCATCTCATAGGTGTCCTGAAGCTCCTCCACTGTCAGCTTCACTGTCCCGTGGTAGATGTAGTCAACCAGCAGCTGGAACACTGATGCGCTGAATAGAATAGAAAATAGACTTTATTGTCCCAATTGGTGAGAAACAGCTCATTGAGCAGTTTATGTGTCAAGGGCACAACGACAGGTGACGGTACCAGGGATTAGAGGCCAGCAGCCCTACCTGACGTCCTTCAGTTGGATGCTACGTGTGTGAGCCTCTCTCAGGTTGGATGTGAACATGGATCTAAAGAAGCTGCTCTGGGCTGACAGTACCAGGCGGTGCAGGTTAAAATCCCTCCCTTCCACCTTCACCGTCACGTCAGCAAACAGGCCGTCCTGAAGACACAGGGATATAAGATGGAGGAACCGTCGATGTCATCATACACCCCCGAAACTAATGCTGCACTGGGAGACAGACTTCAAATGAATGGAGCGTCTCTCAATTCATCTTTCCTTGATTACTCGCATCCTCTCTCCTTGCCTCCAACCTCAAAACCCCATTGGAGATGAAGGCCTGAGGGGAGGGAACCTTCACCTCTAATAAGGTTTGAGGAGACGAGGAGATAGGATGCGAGGAATCAGAGAAAGGTGAATTGAGATTCCTTACCTGCAGACATAGGTCCATGATGCTTTGCACCACGCGGCTGGAGTGGGAGCGGTCTGTAAAGGTGTAACCTAGGAAGTAGTTCTCCTCTGCCACCAATGAGCCTGCTCCTACACTCTGTCCCCCGAACCTGGCCTCACCGGACTCCATCTCACCAGCTAGCAGGGTTGGGCTACATGGGAACCATCGACAAACACAACAGTTAGTGCGTATAGTTAGAAACACTGCCGGTTAAGACAAAAAAACAACTAACACACAGACTATAGACTTTGCGAATCTGCAGAGATTTAAAACATGCTGGTTCGTGTTTCTATGCGAACTGAAATCACACTGGTTTTAACTGGACTAACGTTACGTATTATTTTAACAACAAAAAAACCAGTGGTTTCAGAATCACACTGGTTTTAACTGGACTAACGTTAAGTATTGTTTTAACAAAAGACCCCCGGTGGTTTCAGAATCACACTGGTTTTAACTGGACTAACGTTACGTATTATTTTAACAAAAAAAAAACAGTGGTTTCAGAATCACACTGGTTTTAACTGGACTAACGTTACGTATTATTTTAACAAAAGACCCCCAGTGGTTTCAGAATCACACTGGTTTTAACTGGACTAACGTTACGTATTATTTTGGTTTACGAAACCCGAAAAATAGATAATGCTCATTCATTGACTGTCAGTAAAAGTTAGTTACTGTAGCTAGCGACGCAACCAAACGTTACAAATCCTTACAGCGTCACTATTCTGACACCAATCACGCCGAGTTGTTTAACTAACAGTTTAATCAGTATCAGATTATGGTTTAAGATATAATTTATTGGCTAGTAAATCTTTTCAGCCTACCTTTGCTCCACTATCTGATCTATTTCATCACACGGAAGACGGAGAAATATTCACCGGAAGTAAACAAACCTTTTTCTGGCTGGCTCAGCTGACGCTGATGCCAGCGGTAGGTGCTGCCACTGTGTGGCGGAGATATGTTACAACAGTCTACTTCATTTTTTTTTTTGTGTACATCGCAGGTCTCCAATCCTGGTCCTGGGGTACACAGGGTGTGCCCGAACTTTGTTTAACTACAACACATTCAGTCATAGGCTAAGTGATGACCGTAGTTGAATAGTTGAATCGGGTGTGTAGGCCTACTAACGTGATGGAACATAAGCCTGCACACCCAGTAGGCCCCTTGGAACCAGGATTGAACAACACTAGTAAGTCTGTAAACGTTTGAGCCAACTGGCCCTCGTGCCTTTTTTCCTAGGTGGAAGAATGTATGGCATTCTAGCCTAGACTCGTGGCTATCGGACTGAGGTTTTTTTATTATTATTGAAGAGTAGCAAAGGATAGAGGGAGACAGTGAAATCATCATGCCATCAGAGTTATACAGTCATAAAAGAGAGATGGTGACAAAACCCAGACTAAGAGTTCTCATATGGGTCACCGTAGCGACTTTGTGGTGTCAAGATCTTTTAGAAGGTGAGTTATAATTGTTTTAAAACTAACTTGGAAGGAAAGATATGTTGTGTTTTTGAATGCAATGCATTCATAAATTGATAGAAAATAGTTGATTAAGTCATTAAAGTTGTATTGGATTGAATATCAAGATTTACATTTGCATGTAATTGAATACCACAACAGGTTCTAAGTGGAGGTTAAATTAAGTCCTATATTTCTGAGAGTAACATTATTCATTTTTATCATGAAAATAACAACCTTATCTCTTTCAGATGTGTCCGGCGCCGTATATGGCGGTCTTCCTTCCCAGGGCTTGGGCCAATCTCTCAGCGATGCAAATCTGATGTTTGAGGTTGGAGTTACACTTCTATTAGCCTGGTCCCAGATCAGTTAGTGCGGTCTTGTTGACAATTACCATCAAAGTCAGCAAGAAAGAACAAACCGATCTGGGACCAGGCTACATGTATATGAGCATATTGTATTTTCTCTTGAGTAGTTTCTGTTTTGCCCCACCATCTGTTTCCTCAACTTCTTTATTGTACATATGTTATTACACTACATGACCAAAAGTATGTGGACACCTGCTCATCTATCTCATTCCAGAATCATGGGAATTAACGTGTAGTTGGACCCCCGCTTTGCTGCTATAACAGCCTCCACTCTTCTGGGAAGTCATTAATATGGAGTTGGTCCCCGCTTTGCTGCTATAACAGCCTCCACTCTTCAGGGAAGTCATTAATATGGAGTTGGTCCCCGCTTTGCTGCTATAACAGCCTCCACTCTTCTGGGAAGGCATTAATATGGAGTTGGTCACCCCTTTGATGCTATAACAGCCTCCACTCTTCTGGGAAGGCATTAATATGGAGTTGGTCACCCCTTTGATGCTATAACAGCCTCCACTCTTCTGGGAAGGCATTAATATGGAGTTGGTCACCCCTTTGCTGCTATAACAGCCTCCACTCTTCTGGGAAGTCATTAATATGGAGTTGGTCCCCGCTTTGCTGCTATAACAGCCTCCACTCTTCTGGGAAGGCATTAATATGGAGTTGGTCACCCCTTTGATGCTATAACAGCCTCCACTCTTCAGGGAAGGCATTAATATGGAGTTGGTCCCCCTTTGCTGCTATAACAGCCTCCACTCTTCAGGGAAGGCATTAATATGGAGTTGGTCCCCGCTTTGCTGCTATAACAGCCTCCACTCTTCAGGGAAGGCATTAATATGGAGTTGGTCCCCGCTTTGCTGCTATAACAGCCTCCACTCTTCAGGGAAGGCATTAATATGGAGTTGGTCCCCCTTTGCTGCTATAACAGCCTCCACTCTTCAGGGAAGGCATTAATATGGAGTTGGTCCCCGCTTTGCTGCTATAACAGCCTCCACTCTTCTGGGAAGGCTTTCCATTAGATGTTGGAACATTGCTGCTATAACAGCCTCCACTCTTCTGGGAAGGCTTTCCACTAGATGTTGGAACATTGCTGCTATAACAGCCTCCACTCTTCTGGGAAGGCTTTCCACTAGATGTTGGAACATTGCTGCTATAACAGCCTCCACTCTTCTGGGAAGGCTTTCCACTAGATGTTGGAACATTGCAGCTATAACAGCCTCCACTCTTCTGGGAAGGCTTTCCACTAGATGTTGGAACATTGCTGCTATAACAGCCTCCACTCTTCTGGGAAGGCTTTCCACTAGATGTTGGAACATTGCAGCTATAACAGCCTCCACTCTTCTGGGAAGGCTTTCCACTAGATGTTGGAACATTGCAGCTATAACAGCCTCCACTCTTCTGGGAAGGCTTTCCACTAGATGTTGGAACATTGCTGCGGGGACTAGCTTCCATTCAGCAACAAGAGCATTAGCGAGGTCAGGCACTGATGTTGGGCAATTAGGCCTGGTCGCAGTCAGCGTTCCTATTTATCCCAAAGGTGTTCGGTGGGGTTGAGGTCAGGGCTCTGTACATGCCAGTGAAGTTCTTCCACACCGATCTCGATAAACCATTTTTGTATGGACCTCGCATTGTGCATAGGGGCATTGTCATGCGGAAACAGGAAAGGGCTTTACCCAAACTGTTGCCACAAAGTTGGAAGCACAGAATCATCTAGAATGTCATTGTATGTTGTAGCATTAAGATTTCCCTTTACTGGAACTAAGGGGCCTAGCCTGAACCTCCTCCCACCAAACTTTACAGTTGGCTCTATGCATTCCAGCAGGTAACGTTCTCCTGGCATCGGCCAAACCCAGATTCGTCTGTCGGACTGCCAGATGGTGAAGCGTGATTCATTACTCTAGAGAAAGCATTTCCACTGCGCCAGTGTCCAATGGCGGCAAGCTTTACACCACTCCAGCCAACGATTGGCATTGCGCATGGTGATCTTAGGCTTGTGTGCAGCTGCTCGGCCATGGAAACCCATTTCATGAAGCTCCTGATGAACAGTTATTGTGCCGACGTTGCTTCCAGAGGCAGTTTGGAACTTGGTAGTGAGTGTTGCAACCGAGGACAGACGATTTTTACGCACACATTTTTATGCACTAAACGCTAAAGTACTCAACGTTCCCGTTCTGTGAGCTTGTGTGGCCTACCACTTCGCGGCTGAGCCGTTGTTGCTCCCAGACGTTTCCACTTCACAATAACAGCACTTACAGTTGACCGGGGCAGCTCTAGCAGGCCAGAAATTTGGCAAACTAACTTGTTGTAAAGATGGCATCCTATGACGGTGCCATATTGAAAGTCACTGAACTCTTCAGTAAGGCCATTCTACTACCAATGTTTGTCTATGGAGATTGCATGGCTGTGTGCTCGATTTTATACATTTGTCAGCAACGGATGTGGCTGAAAAAGCTGAATTCACTAATTTGAAGGGGTGTCCACATACTTTTGTATATATAGTGTATCTACCCACATTTGATTCTTACCTCTCCATACAGTTCTTGTTGGGTGGAGTAGAGATCGACAAAGACAACAACATCGCCCTGCTGGACATGGAGATGGCATCTATGAGGCAGGGACGAGCTTTCCTGGCTCACATCAACGACAACATCCCCAAGACCCTCTCTTCTATGGAGCAGATGGTGAAGGACCTGGAGGACAAGAGAGGGCCTCTCCCTCTCTCCCAACCCCGCTTTGAGAGCCTCATCCTGGGCATGGTCTACTCTGCTCACCAGGCCAAGCTCCAGGAGAGAGAGGAGGTCCAGGAGAAATGGGGAGAGGTGCTGATACGTCTGGCTAATATTACAGTCAACGAGCTGCGTAGACCGGAGACCATCACAAAATTCACTTAGATTAGGATACAGACTGTTCATTAGCCTGGTCCCAAGCGTGTAATTATCTTTTTAATACAGTATACAAAAGGATATATACAGTACCAGTCAAAAGTTTGGACACACCTACTCATTCAAGGGTTTTTCTTTATTTTTACTATTTTCTACATTATAGAATAATAGTGAAGACATCAAAACTATGAATTAACACATGTAATAACCAAAAATGTGTTAAACAAATCAAAATATATTTGAAATTCTTCAAAGTAGCCACTGTTTGCCTTGATGACAGCTTTGCACACTCTTGGCATTCTCTCAACCAGCTTCATGAGGTAGTCACCTGGAATGCATTTCAATTAACAGGTGTGCTTTGTTAAAAGTTATTTTGTGGAATTTATTTCCTTAATGCGTTTGAGCCAATCAGTTGTGTTGTGACAAGGTAGGGGTGGTATACAGAAGATAGCCTTATTTGGTAAAAGACCAAGTCCATATCATGGCAAGAACAGCTCAAATAAGCAAAGAGAAACGACAGTCCATAATTACTTTAAGACATGAAGGTCAGTCAATCTGGAAAATTTCAAGAAATGTGAAAGTTTCTTCAAGTGCAGTCGCAAAAACCATCAAGCGCTATGATGAAACTGGCTCTCATGAGGACCGCCACAGGAAAGGAAGACCCTGAGTTACCTCTGCTGCAGAGGATAAGTTCATTAGATTTACCAGCCTCAGAAATTGCAGCCCAAATACATGCTTCACAGAGTTCAAGTAACAGACACATCTCAACATCAACTGTTCAGAGGAGACTGTGTGAATCAGGCCTTCATGGTCGAATTGCTGCAAAGAAACCATTACTAAAGGACACCAATAAGAAGAGACTTGCTTGGGCCAAGAAACACGAGCAATGGATATTAGACCTGTGGAAGTCTGACCTTTGGTCTGATGAGTCAACATTCAAGATTTTTGGTTCCAACCGCCGTGTCTTTGTGAGACGCAGAGTAGTTGAACGGATGATCTCCGCATGTGCAGTTTCCACCGTGAAGCATGGAGGAGGAGGTGTGATGGTGCTTTGCTGGTGACACTGTCAGTCATTTATTTAGAATTCAAGGCATCCCATCTGGGTTGTGCTTAGTGGGACTATCATTTGTTTTTTAACAGGACAATGACCCAAAACACACCTCCAGGATGTGTAAGGGCTATCTGACCAAGAAGGAGAGTGATGGAGTGCTGCATCAGATGACCTGTCCTCCACAATCACCCGACCTCAACCCAATTGAGATAGTTTGGGATGAGTTGGACCGCAGAGTGAAGGAAAAGCAGCCAACAAGTGCTCAGCATATGTGGGAACTCCTTCAAGACTGTTGGAAAAGCATTCCAGGTGACTACCTCATGAAGCTGGTTGAATGCCAAGATTGTGCAAAGGGTGGCTACTTTGAAGAATATAAAATAGATTTTGATTTGTTTAACACTTTTTTCGTTACTACATGATTCCATATGTGTTATTTCATAGTTCTGATGTCTTCACTATTATTCTACAATGTTGAAAATAGTAAAAATAAAGAAAAAACCTTGAATGAGTAGATGTGTCCAAACTTTGGACTGGTACTGTATATATTTGTTTAAACGAATTATCATCAGCAACAGAGGTATACAGAACACCTGAAACACAACCAATACTTTGAAACACAGTGATCAACATTGTAAGACATATTTCAAACATTTGTGGATTTCTATCTATTGTGGTGTCAATCATGATTGTCCATGTTTATTTCTATTCCAGCATTTGCTTTGTTTGTCAATGGAAGTTTTGAATAAAAAAAAAACATGGTTCGAACAACTAAAATATAATAATTCATATCAAATCAAACTTTATTTGTCACATGCGCCGAATACAACAAGTGTAGACCTTACCGTGAAATGCTTACTTACAAGCCCTTAAACAGTGCAGTTCAAAAATAGTTAAAAAAAAATATTTACCAAATAAACTAAAGTAAAAAAATTATAAAAAGTAACACAATAATATAACAATAACGAGGCCTAATAACACCTATATACAGGGTATTACGGTACAGAGTCAGTGTGGAGGCTATATACAGGGTGTTACGGTACAGAGTCAGTGTGGAGGCTATATACAGGGGGTACTGGTACCGAGTCAGTGTGGAGGCTGTAAACAGGGGGTACCGGCACCGAGTCAGTGTGGAGGCTATATACAGGGGGTACCGGTACCGAGTCAGTGTGGAGGCTATATACAGGGGGTACAGGTTAGAGGTCATTTGTACATGTAGGTAGGGGTGAAGGGACTGATAGATATAGATAATAAACAGCGAGTAACAGCAGTGGTGGTCTGCTTGAAACATGTAGGTATTACAGACTCAGTCAGGGAGAAGTTGAAAACGTCAGTGAAGACACTTGACAGTTGGTCCGCGCATGCTTTGAGTACACGTCCTGGTAATCCATCTGGCCCCGGGGCTTTGTGAATGTTGATCTGTTCAAAGGTCTTGCTCACATCGGCAACTGAGAGCGGTATCACAAAGTCATCCAGAACAGCTGGTGCTCTCGTGCATGCTTCAGTGTTGCTTGCCTTGAAGCGAGCATAAAAGGCATTTAGCTCCTCTGGTAGGCTTGCGTCACTGGGCAGCTCGTATCTGGGTTTCCCTTTGTAGTCCGTAATAGTTTTCAAGCCCTGCCACATCCAACGTGCGTCAGAGCCGGTGTAGTAGGATTCAATCTTAATCCTGTATTGACGCTTTGCTTGGTTCATGGTTCATCTGAGGGCATAGCGGGATTTCTTATAAGTGTCCGCATTAGTGTCCCGCTCCTTGAAAGCAGCAGCTCTAGCCTTTAGCTCGATGTGGATGTTGCCTATACAACATTTACAAAAGGAATATTAATACAACATGTCACGGACATACAGTTGAAGTCAGAAGTTTACATACACCTTAGCCAAATACATTTAAACTCCGTTTTTCCACAATTCCTGACATTTAATCAGAGTAAAAATTCCCAGTCTTAGGTCAGTTAGGATCACCACTTTATTTTAAGAATGTGAAATGTCAGAATAATAGTAAAGAGAATGATTCATTTCAGCTTTTATTTCTTTCATCACATTCCCAGTGGGTCAGAAGTTTACATACACTCAATTAGTATTTGGTAGAATTGCCTTTAAATTGTTTAACTTGGGTCAAACATTTTGGGGATCCTTCTACAAGCTTCCCACAATAAGTTGGGTGAATTTTGGCCCTTTCCTCCTGACAGAGCTTGTGTAACTGAGTCAGGTTTGTAGGCCTCCTTGCTCGCACATGCTTTTTCAGTTCTGCCCAAACATTTTCTATATGATTGTGATGGCCACTCCAATACCTTGACTTTGTTGTCCTTAAGCCATTTTGCCACAACTTTGGAAGTATGCTTGGGGACCATTGTCCATTTGGAAGACCCATTTGTGACCAAGCTTTAACTTCCTGACTGATGTCTTGAGATGATGCTTCAATATATCCATCCAAATGTTCCTCCCTCATGATGCCATCTATTTTGTGAAGTGCACCAGTCCCTCCTGCAGCAAAGCACCCCCACAACATGATGCTGCCACCCTCGTGCTTCACGGTTGGGATGGTGTTCTTCTGCTTGCAAGCATCCCCCTTTTCCTTCAAACATAACGATGGTCATTATGGCCAAACAGTTATATATTTGTTTCATCAGACCAGAGGACATTTCTCCAAAGAGTACGATCTTTGTCCCCATGTGCAGTTGCAAACCGTAGTCTGTCTTTTTTATGGCGGTTTTGGAGCAGTGGCTTCTTCCTTGCTGAGCGGCCTTTCAGGTTATGTCGATATAGGACTCCTTTTATTGTGGATATAGATACTTTTGTACCCGTTTCCTCCAGCATCTTCACAAGGTCCTTTACTGTTGTTCTGGGATTGATATGCACTTTTCGCACCAAAGTACGTTCATCTCTAGGAGACAGAACGCATCTCCTTCCTGAGCGGTATGACGGCTGCGTGGTCCCATGGTGTTTATACTTACGTATTATTGTTTGTACAGATGACCGTGGTACCTTCAGGCGTTTGGAAATTGCTCCCAAGGATGAACCAGACTTGTGGAGGTCTACAATGTTTTTCTGAGGTCTTGGCTGATTTCTTTTGATTTTCCAAAGATGTCAAGCAAAGAGGCACTGAGTTTGAAGGTAGGCCTTGAAATACATCCACAGGTACACCTCCAATTGACTCAAATGATGTCAATTCGCCTATCAGAAGCTTCTAAAGCCATGACATCATTTTCTGGAATTTTCCAAGCTGTTTAAAGGCACAGTAAACTTAGTGTCTGTAAACTTCTGACCCACTGGAATTGTGATACAGTGAATTATAAGTGAAATAATCTGTCTGTAAACAATTGTTGGAAAAATTACTTGTCATGCACAGATGTCCTAACCGTGTTCAAAACACTCTTCCTTAACCACGTCTCAGTAAGGACCAACACATCTGGATTGGAGCTGTGAACCCACACTTTCAATTGATACATTTTAGATAATAAGCTTCTAGTGTTAACATGTAGAAAACCCAGGCTTTTACGAGAGCAGAAATCAGTGAAGCAGATATCATATCAGAGCACAAGAATTGGGGCTAGCAACAGTAGATGGGCCAGGGTGTACAGGCACATTTCCAGATATCATCAGCAGTAATACAATCAAGGCACGGCAGAGGACAGGGAGAGCACTGCAGTGCTGATTTATGACATTTGAATGTGCATCAGATGGCAACAAGATCATATTGTACAGCAATTTCATCAGGTAACATGAATACAAAGCCGGCGAGAGGTGGTTAGAATAGGATGGAAGGGCAAAAGTCTGTGTAACCAATAGAGTCAGAATCCCGAGTGTGGGAACAAACATAGTCTTTCCCACGGTTGGCTAAAAAAGCAAGTTCATAGTCAACAAAGCATGCAGGAGTCATGAGGCAAATAGCATAAAACACAAGAAAAAAATATAACGACTTGGGGCTAGCCATTGTAAGTTCAGAGTCCCTCGCCCCAACAGTGTGCTGGAGGCGAGCGAAAGCTCGGGAGAGAGGGGGGAGTGTGGTGGAGGTACCTGTACCATACAGGGGGAGACAGGCCAGGACAGACGGTGAACAGAGAGGGGGAGTGTGGCGGGGGTACCTGTACCAGACCGGGAGAGACAGGCCAGGGCAGATGGGGAACAGATCGCAAGGTGGAATCCAAGCAGCAGTGCAGCAGGCAACGGGGAGGTTTCTCCATTCCTCTACCTTGACTTCTGCTTTGATTGAGATGCCTCAGAAGGAGCCTTCTTAGCCTGTTTCATTTCTGACTGTGTATGCTGGATGCAGAAATGAAACAATCAGCAATGAAAAACAAATCACTCTTATTCAACACAAAACAGTTTGTCAGGTGTTTTTGGCAGATGCTTTTCAACATCTGTCCAATACAGATGTAGGATATGATATCCGATGCCTCAACTCTAAATGAATGGAAAATACAGGCACAGAATGAAATAATTCCTCGTTATATGTACATACAGTGGGGAGAACAAGTATTTGATACACTGACGATTTTGCAGGTTTTCCTACTTACAAAGCATGTAGAGGTCTGTAATTTTTATCATAGGTACACTTCAACTGTGAGAGAAGGAATCTAAAACAAAAATCCAGAAAATCACATTGTAGGATTTTTAAGTAATTAATTTGCATTTTATTGCATGACATAAGTATTTGATACATCAGAAAAGCAGAACTGAATATTTGGTACAGAAACCTTAGTTTGCAATTACAGAGATCATACGTTTCCTGTAGTTCTTGACCAGGTTTGCACACACTGCAGCAGGGATTTTGGCCCACTCCTCCATACAGACCTTCTCCAGATCCTTCAGGTTTCGGGGCTGTCGCTGGGCAATACGGACTTTCGGCCCCCTCCAAAGATTTTCTATTGGGTTCAGGTCTGGAGACTGGCTAGGCCACTCCAGGACCTTGAGATGCTTCTTACGGAGCCACTCCTTAGTTGCCCTGGCTGTGTGTTTCGGGTCGTTGTCATGCTGGAAGACCCAGCCACGACCCATCTTCAATGCTCTTACTGAGGGAAGGAGGTTGTTGGTCAAGATCTCGCGATACATGGCCCCGTCCATCCTCCCCTCAATACGGTGCAGTCGTCCTGTCCCCTTTGCAGAAAAGCATCCCCAAAGAATGATGTTTCCACCTCCATGCTTCACGGTTGGGATGGTGTTCTTGGGGTTGTACTCATCCTTCTATTCCTCCAAACACGGCGAGTGGAGTTTAGAGCAAAAAGCTCTATTTTTGTCTCATCAGACCACATGACCTTCTCCCATTCCTCCTCTGGATCATCCAGATGGTCATTGGCAAACTTCAGACGGGCCTGGACATGCGCTGGCTTGAGCAGGGGGACCTTGCGTGCGCTGCAGGATTTTAATCCATGACGGCGTAGTGTGTTACTAATGGTTTTCTTTGAGACTGTGGTCCCAGCTCTCTTCAGGTCATTGACCAGGTCCTGCCGTGTAGTTCTGGGCTGATCCCTCACATTCCTCATGATCATTGATGCCCCACGAGGTGAGATCTTGCATGGAGCCCCAGACCGAGGGTGATTGACCGTCATCTTGAACTTCTTCCATTTTCTAATAATTGTGCCAACAGTTGTTGCCTTCTCACCAAGCTGCTTGGCTATTGTCCTGTAGCCCATCCCAGCCTTGTACAGGTCTACAATTTATCCCTGATGTCCTTACACAGCTCTCTGGTCTTGGCCATTGTGGAGAGGTTGGAGTCTGTTTGATTGAGTGTGTGGACAGGTGTCTTTTATACAGGTAACGAGTTCAAACAGGTGCAGTTAATACAGGTAATGAGTGGAGAACAGGAGGGCTTCTTAAAGAAAAACTAACAGGTCTGTGAGAGCCGGAATTCTTACTGGTTGGTAGGTGATCAAATACTTATGTCATGCAATAAAATGCAAATTAATTACTTAAAAATCATACAATGTGATTTTCTGGATTTTTGTTTTAGATTCCGTCTCTCACAGTTGAAGTGTACCTATGATAAAAATGACAGACCTCTACATGCTTTGTAAGTAGGAAAACCTGCAAAATCGGCAGTGTATCAAATACTTGTTCTCCCCACTGTATCTACCTCATTAACTCGTACCCCTGCACATCGACTCGGTACTGGTACCCCGTGTTATCATTCGTTACTCATTGTGTATTTATTATTACGTGTTTTACTTTTCTCTATTTTATTTCTCTCTACATTGTTGTGAAGGGCTCGTAAGCATTTCACTGTTACACCTGTTGTTTACGAAGCATGTGACGAATAAACATTTATTTGACATTATTTATGGAAATTAGCAGTTGTGGAAAAAGTACCCAGTTGTCATACATGAGTAAAAATAAAGATACCTTTAATAGAAAATGACTCAAGTAAAAGTTACCCAGTAAAATACTACTTGAGTAAAAGTCTAAAACTATTTGGTTTTAAGTATACTTAAGTATCAAAAGTAAAAGTAATTGCAAAAATATACTTAAGTAGGCAATCCAAACAGCACAATTTTCTTGTTTTTTTATTTATGGATAGTCAAGGACACACTCCAACACCTAATTTAAAAATGAAGCATGTGTGTTTAGTGAGTCTGCCGCATCAGAGGCAGTAGGGATGACCAGGGATGAATTGAACCATGTTCCTGTCCTGTTAAGCATTCCAAATGTAATGAGTACTTTGGGTGTCAGGGAAAATGTATGGAGTAAAAAGTACAATATTTGTTTTAGGAATGTAGTGAAGTAAAAGTTGTCAAAAATATAAATAGTAAAATAAAGTACAGATACCCAGAAAAACGACTTAAGTAGTACTTTAAAGTATTTTTTACTTAAATACTTTCCACCACTGAAAATTAGACCTTCCAATTAATTTGTGACTGATGAAATGGACTTATCTCAACACGAATACAAAACATACACACTTTTTGGTAACTATCACTTTAATATAGGAACAAAATTGGAATCAACCACACAGATCGACATAGCTTATTACACCACACGTGTTTAGTAACTTCTCTGTGAGTTACAGCTTCTACCCAGTAGGCGGCAGTGTTGTATAAATGGCTTTTATTTGGAAGTTCCGCACTTTTTTCGTTTACCAGAAATAGTTGGGAGGAACTTCCGTTGGTTCAGTCTCCGCTGATTGGTTGAATTTGAAAAATATTTAGTCCGCGAGGTGAGTGGAGGGAACGTTCGAACTGGAGGAGCAGGAAGCGAGAAGGACGAGTTGAAAGAAAATCAAACGATAACAATTCACCATGATACGACCGATGTGAGTAGAAATGTTACGATTTCAATAAAAAATGATTTATTATTAAAGTGATTTGCTAATAACCAATATCTTTAGCCAGCTAGTTTCGTAATCTAACGTCGTCAAGTTGTCGTTAGTTTGCTAATTCTAGCCAACTAGGTCAACTAAGGCTAAATTGGCTAGTCGCTAACTTGCTAACATGGTTACCTGTTTTGGGGTTTTCATTTGATTGTTTAGGAAGCCTAAAACCCCCCGTAGACCTGTTCCGAAGAAGCCATCCAGCAACCAGAAAGATCCAGTTGGTGTAAGTAAACGACAGAACATTCCTTACTAACTAGTCAGCACATTTTGAAAAATGTATCTGCCACTGCGTTAAACTCGGATTTGGGTTCATTGTTTCCTCAATTCTCTTGCATGGCAAGAATAACTTAACTTAATGCATTTGCAAACATAGTTATATATATATGAGTTACTCAAGTTCTATGATCAAGTTACAGCAGAGCCACATTCATGTATTGTATATCTGGAGACAGGTGGGTTGGGGACCTGATCTGGCTTCATCATCACATTGAACTTGTGTCCATGGAATTAATCTAATTAGGAAATTGGCCAGCTATATGATTCAGCCACCTTAAGCCAATGAAAACCATGTCTGTAAGTGTTGGATAAAGTGTGTCCCAAATGGCAACCAATTAGCAACATAGTGCACTCCTTTTGACCAGAGCCCTATGCTTCCTAGTCAAAACGAGTGTACTATATAGGTCAGAATTAGTGCACTAAATAGGGAATATGTTGCTATTTGGAACTCAGACTTTATGCACTACGAGAGAAAGAGTTGGGGGACCTCAGGCCACTCCCCCAGGACCAGTCTGAGGTTCATCACATTGTGTTAGCTGTAGTTATTGTTTTGGTGCTGTCTCAGGTTTACTGTCGTGTGAGACCTCTTGGAGTGGAGGATGAGGAGTGTTGTATTGAGGTGATCAGCAACACCACCATCCAGCTACACGCTCCTGACGGACTCAAAGCCAACAGGAATGGAGAGTTCAAGGAGGTATGTCTGTCTGTCTGAAACCTCTGTGTGACATGTATTTGTGAAATCTTTGCTTTTTCCTCTGCTGCTGAAGAAGAAACTGAAAGCATGAGTTGACAGACACCCTAAGAATGTAGGAGTGCTTATTAACCCTTTACACCCGTACCCATATACGGGTTGTACATGGCATATTTGGGCACTGGTTAACCCTTTACACCCGTACCCATATACGGGTTGTACATGGCATATTTGGGCACTGGTTAACCCTTTACACCCGTACCCATATACGGGTTGTACATCGCATATTTGGGCACTGGTTAACCCTTTACACCTGTACCCATATACGGGTTGTACATGGCATATTTGGGCACTGGTTAACCCTTTACACCCTTACCCATATACGGGTTGTACGTGGCATATTTGGGCACTGATTAATGCTTAAATTGGAATGCAGTGGCTGTACAGTAACACGCTATGCATGACGACAGAGCTCTGGCTCTGCGTTTTAGGTTGCTGTCACTTTAATAATGTTTACATACTGCTCGTCCTAATATTTATATATTTCTTAATTCCATTTTACTTTAAATGTGTGTATATTGTTGTGAATGGTTAGATATTACTGCACTGTTGGAGATAGGAACACAAGCATTTCTCTACACCCACAATAACATCTGGTAGATATGTGTATGTTGGCAAAATAATTAGATTTGTACTTGTTTTGTCTGACAGCCGTCCCATCCCTCCCGCTAATTTGGCAACTTTAGCAAAATGTTTTGTTGTCTGAGGGAAATGCTGGAAAATTAACAAGACTTTATGTATTTTGAAAGATGAGACGTTGAGGAATATAATAAATACTGCTTTGATGTCAAACAGCTGCCGCGTCCCACACACCTGAAGGACTCCTTTCTATACACACCACAATTATCGCTTTCCCTCAATTGCATTGTGAAAGACAACACTAAGATCATATTTCATAATTTAGCTAGTCATATTGGCAATACAACATGCTTTCAAATGATGCCTACCGGACCCAGATTGAGTTTTATAGTGTAAAAAATGGTGGAGATGCAGGGTTGTGTTGTAAACAAAACTACGTATGTGCTTGTTCTGGTTCCTCATCTGCACAGCTGGCAGAGCTAAATTGAAGACTCTTTGAGTCATAAAGGTGCATTGAAGTGACTTAGGAACTGTGCACACTAACGAAGTTCTACCATGGTTATGTATTTCAATGATCAACAACCAACTTGACCCGAGCTTGTAGATTTTTGCACACCTGGATTGCATGTATTGTACAACCCAAGTGTGCAAAGCTCTTTGAGATTTACCCAGAAAGACTCACAGCTGTAATCGCTGCCAAAGGTGATTCTAGCATGTATTGACTCAGGGGTGTGAATACTTATGTAAATTAGTTTTCTGTATTTAATTTTCAATGTATTTGCAAAATATTCTCAACATGTTTTCACTTTGTCATCATGGAGTTTTGTGTGGGAAAATATATTTAGTCCAGTTTGATTTCAGGCTGTAACACAACAAAATATGGAATAAGTCAAGGGGTATGGATACTTTCTGCAGACACTGTTACCCTGTTTTTCATGTCTGTCATTGACGCTTAACAAGGTGCTGTATGTGTAGTAGGATCAGACAGAAGGCTATCGCCCAAATCTCTAACAGCCACTTTGCTTTGACAGACGCAGTACTCCTTCAAGAAGGTGTTCTGCATCAAGACGTCCCAGATGGAATTGTTTCAGGATGTTGCCAAGCCCCTCGTTGATGACCTCATTCACAGTAAAAATGGTAAGGGAAAAAACCCGGTTCATCTTCTGTTCTGTTGCCAACAGCTGGTCATCTGTGATCAGAGGCTCGCCACTCTTCAGCTGCTGTTTGACAGGAAGATAAACAGGCCCCTGCAGTTTTATACAGTGGAATGTTATTACAAGGTCAGGGTCAATAAAACCTGAGGATGCATTCAAGTGTGTCTGTATTTCTCTCTCTTTCATGACTTGACTTGTACCCTGTATTGGTATGTTAATGGAGGTGAACTGCGTACATGAGTTCTAGACGGATTGTTTAGCAACAAAACCTCAACTATGGTAAAACAGACTGGGTTGGCTGAGACTGACAACATGTAAACTATAATTTGTCTCCAATGTTTATTGAAAACAAATACATTTGCACAATGAGCACTTGTCTCAGTACATCGTTATAGTTGTTGGTTATCTAGATAGCTAATTTTAGCCATATTAGCATAGACATGACATCAGTCAACACCTCAAAACAAGACATGGTATCAACAACGAGATGAAACGAGCCACTCTAAGATTCTCCACTTGGCAGCTTGTTGTCATTGTTGCTCGCTGTCATTGCAAAATGTTTTGCTACGGTGTTCACTAATGTATGTACGACCCTGGAATGTCTTGCCGTCTCGTGTTGGATGTCTGTTAATCAGGGTGTCTATTCTTTTCCTCCTCCAGGTCTGCTGTTTACCTATGGGGTGACGGGCAGTGGGAAGACCTTCACTATGACTGGGGCTCCAGGACAGGGAGGCCTCCTGCCCCGCTCCCTAGACATGATCTTCAACAGCATCGGCCCATACCAGGCCAAACGATTCGTAAGAGAAATAAGAAACATTTGGATTTTATTTACGTTTTCGTCTTCAAAGCTGGTCTAAAGTCCATAATACATACCATGTGTTTAAATGATCTTGAGACTTGGTTAGAGAAATCTCCCAGCTTGGATCCATATTGAATGGGACAGTATTTAATTCCACTGTGATGTGCAGGTGTTAAAGACCGATGATAAGAATGGTGTGGAGGTCCAGACTCAGGTGGATGCTCTGTTGGAGCGACAGAAGAGGGAAAACCAGCCAACTGTTGTCCCTAAAACACCCTCCAGGTGAGGTTCTGTTATAACGAGGAAGCCTGAAACTCAATCTGTCTTTATATCGATGATCCTCAAACATATTTTCCCTGTGTGATTGTAATACTGTATGTCAATGGAATGTGTTTAATTAATTATTAATTATATTAAATATCACAGTGGCTGGTAGATTTTGACTGGTTAAATATCACAGTGGCTGGTAGATTTTGACTGGTTAAATATCACAGTGGCTGGTAGATTTTGACTGGTTAAATATCACAGTGGCTGGTAGATTTTGACTGGTTAAATATCACAGTGGCTGGTAGATTCTGACTGGTTAAATATCACAGTGGCTGGTAGATTTTGACTGGTTAAATATCACAGTGGCTGGTAGATTTTGACTGGTTAAATATCACAGTGGCTGGTAGATTCTGACTGGTTAAATATCACAGTGGCCTGTGGAACAGAAAGTACATTTTATGCCCTGGTAATACTGTATGGTAAACTGAATGTGTCTGTCTAGTGTTTCCAGGCAGAGGCTGGGTGGATCCAGAGATATCCATTGTGCAATACTGTATGGTAAAAAATGTGTCTGTGGTGTTTTCACCAGCGGTTGGAACCGGTTCAGGGAACTAGAAAGTTACATTTTTAGAGGAATCTGAACCGGAGACAGAAGTGATCTATACTGTTCCAGAACAGAACTGTTATTTTAAAAGCATGGGAACTTCATAACATTATTTTGTGTTCTGGGCATTTTTTTCCAGTCCCACAAAAACGCAACAAAGTCTCTATGGAAAGTCCTCTCTCTGTCACTCAGGAACTTGTTCCAGTGTCTGCCTGCCAGCTGGATCTTTACCAGGGGGTGTGTAGGCTACCCGCCCCTCCCCCTCTGGAGCACAGCCTACTGTAGCCCCTCCCCCTCCGGAGCACAACCTACTGTAGCCCCTCCCCCTCCGGAGCACAGCCTACTGTAGCCCCTCCCCCTCTGGAGCACAGCCTACTGTAGCCCCTCCCCCTCCGGAGCACAGCCTACTGTAGCCCCTCTGGAGCACAGCCTAATGTAGCCCCTCCCCCTCCGGAGCACAGCCTACTGTAGCCCCTCCCCCTCCGGAGCACAGCCTACTGTAGCCCCTCCCCCTCCGGAGCACAACCTACTGTAGCCCCTCCCCCTCTGGAGCACATCCTACTGTAGCCCCTCCCCCTCCGGAGCACAGCCTACTGTAGCCCCTCCCCCTCCGGAGCACAGCCTACTGTAGCCCCTCCCCCTCCGGAGCACAACCTACTGTAGCCCCTCCCCCTCCGGAGCACATCCGACTGTAGCCCCTCCGGAGCACATCCGACTGTAGCCCCTCCCCCTCCGGAGCACAGCCTACTGTAGCCCCTCCCCCTCCGGAGCACAGCCTACTGTAGCCCCTCCCCCCTCCGGAGCACAGCCTACTGTAGCCCCTCCCCCTCCGGAGCACATCCGACTGTAGCCCCTCCCCCTCCGGAGCACAGCCTACTGTAGCCCCTCCCCCTCCGGAGCACAGCCTACTGTAGCCCCTCCCCCTCCGGAGCACAGCCTACTGTAGCCCCTCCCCCTCCGGAGCACATCCTACTGTAGCCCCTCCCCCTCCGGAGCACAGCCTACTGTAGCCCCTCCCCCTCCAGAGCACATCCTACTGTAGCCCCTCCCCCTCTGGAGCACAGCCTAATGTAGCCCCTCTGGAGCACAGCCTACTGTGGCCCCTCCCCCTCCGGAGCACAGCCTACTGTAGCCCCTCCCCCTCCGGAGCACAGCCTACTGTAGCCCCTCCCCCTCCGGAGCACAGCCTACTGTAGCCCCTCCGGAGCACAGCCTACTGTAGCCCCTCCGGAGCACAGCCTACTGTAGCCCCTCCGGAGCACAGCCTACTGTAGCCCCTCCCCCTCCGGAGCACAGCCTACTGTAGCCCCTCCCCCTCCGGAGCACAACCTACTGTAGCCCCTCCCCCTCTGGAGCACATCCTACTGTAGCCCCTCCCCCTCCGGAGCACAGCCTACTGTAGCCCCTCCCCCTCCGGAGCACAGCCTACTGTAGCCCCTCCCCCTCCGGAGCACAACCTACTGTAGCCCCTCCCCCTCCGGAGCACATCCGACTGTAGCCCCTCCGGAGCACATCCGACTGTAGCCCCTCCCCCTCCGGAGCACAGCCTACTGTAGCCCCTCCCCCTCCGGAGCACAGCCTACTGTAGCCCCTCCCCCTCCGGAGCACAGCCTACTGTAGCCCCTTCCCCTCCGGAGCACATCCGACTGTAGCCCCTCCCCCTCCGGAGCACAGCCTACTGTAGCCCCTCCCCCTCCGGAGCACAGCCTACTGTAGCCCCTCCCCCTCCGGAGCACAGCCTACTGTAGCCCCTCCCCCTCCGGAGCACATCCTACTGTAGCCCCTCCCCCTCCGGAGCACAGCCTACTGTAGCCCCTCCCCCTCCAGAGCACATCCTACTGTAGCCCCTCCCCCTCTGGAGCACAGCCTAATGTAGCCCCTCTGGAGCACAGCCTACTGTGGCCCCTCCCCCTCCGGAGCACAGCCTACTGTAGCCCCTCCCCCTCCGGAGCACAGCCTACTGTAGCCCCTCCCCCTCCGGAGCACAGCCTACTGTAGCCCCTCCGGAGCACAGCCTACTGTAGCCCCTCCGGAGCACAGCCTACTGTAGCCCCTCCGGAGCACAGCCTACTGTAGCCCCTCCGGAGCACAGCCTACTGTAGCCCCTCCCCCTCTGGAGCACAGCCTAATGTAGCCCCTCCGGAGCACAGCCTAATGTAGCTCCTCCCCCCCCTGGAGCACAGCCTACTGTAGCCCCTCCCCCCCCGGGGCACAGTCTACTGAACTGACGTTAGGGGAAAACAATTTATAAGAGAAGAATGGAGTAACTTTTCCAATGCTATTTAAGGATATTATAGTTATCATGTTTCACGTTGGATTTATTAACTACAAGAAGTTTAAGATTTGTTTTTTAATCCTGGTGCCGCTTGTTAGCTAGCTAGCTCTGGTCCATCATTAAGTGAACTCCAGGAAGTTCAGACATTCAACGTTCCTCCATAGAAGACGCTCCTCTTAGGTATAATTCTGTGGGACTAATTCAGATAATGATGTCATAACAAGATGCCCAGTGCTTCAAGCCTCCTCCGCTACCCTCACTTGCTCTCTCCCCACCCGCAAAATGTCGCGTCTCACGTTCTACACCTGTCTATCGCCCATGTAAACAAATACAGCTTTGCACGCGCCATAGCAAGCTGCTCTATCCGCACTGATTGGTGAAGTCATTTAATGTTGAGCTGAAGGTGAATAAATGATTCTTTCAGAGGTTTAAAATGGAACAAAGGCACAATATAAACTGGTATTTTTTTTTTTGTGTTCGATCCAATTCAGAACTTTATTTTGTGTGTCGGAACGGTTGAACAAAAAATAATTATGGTTCTGTTCAGAACGGAACGATTCCAGATTTAATTTTGGTTCCAACCCCTGGTTTCCAGGCAGAGGCTGGACCCAGAGTTTACAGACATGATCAACCCAGAGGAGGCCTGCAGGGTGGACGGGGTGGACGAGGACAGTAGCTACAGTGTGTTTGTGTCCTACATCGAGATCTACAACAACTATATCTATGATCTGCTGGAAGAAGCCCCCTACGACCCCATCAAACCCAAGTACGACAGTTACAGCAGATAGAATGGATATCGTTTTTTATTTTTCATGTTTCAGTCTGTAGATATGGCAAGCATAACTAGTGAAATGATGGATTAAAATCCTGCCTCAGCATATTTAATTTCTCAGAATAACCCTAGATGAGGCTAATTCCTAAAATAGAGTGTATTCAGACACCTTCACTTTTTCCACATTTTATTACGTTACAGCATTATACTAAAATGGATTTTAAAAATCCTCATCAATCTACACACAATACCCCATAATGACATCACAATACCCCATAATGACATCACAATACCCCATAATGACATCACAATACCCCATAATGACAAAGCAAAAACAAGTTTTTAGAAATGTTTGTTAAATAAAATACAGCTATCATATTTTACATAAGTATTCTGACCCTTTACTCGGTACTTTGATGAAGCACCTTAGGAAGCGATTACAGCCTCAAGACTTCTTGGGTATGACACTACAAGCTTGGCACACCTGTATTTGGGGTGTTAATCCCATTCTTCTCTGCAGATCCTCTCAAGCTCTGTCAGGTTGGATGGGGAGCGTCGATGCACAGCTATTTTCAGGTCTCTCCAGAGATGTTAGATCGGGTTCAAGTTCGGGCTCTGGCTGGGCCACTCAAGGACATTCAGAGACTTGTCCTGAAGCCACTCCTGCATTGTCTTGGCTGTGTGCTTAGGGTCGTTGTCCTGTTGGAAGGTGAACCTTCACCCCAGTCTGAGGACCTGAGTTCTGGAGCAGGTTTTCATCAAGGATCTCTCAGTACTTTGCTCCGTTCAACTTTCCCTCGATCCTGACTAGTCTCCCAGTCCCTGCTGCTGAAAAACATCCCCACAGCATGATGCTGCCACCACCATGCTTCACCGTAGGGATGGTGCCAGGTTTCCTTCAAACGTGACATTTGGCATTCATGTCGAAGAGTTCAATAATCAGACCAGAGAATCTTGTTTCTCATTGTCAGAGGCCTTTAGGTGCCTTTTGGAAAACTCCAAGCGGGCTGTCGTTTACCTTTTACTGAGTGGCTTCCGTCTGGACACTACCATAAAGGCCTGATTGGTGGAGTGCTGCAGAGATGGTTGTCCTTCCAGAAGGACAACCATCTCCACAGAAGAACTATGGAGCTCTGTCAGAGTGACAAAGCTTCTTGTTTTGGTACCCTTCCCCAGATCTGTGCCTCAACACAATCCTGTCTCTGTACTCTGCGGACAATTCCTTCGACCTCATGGCTTGGTTTTTCCTCCGACATGCACTGTCAACTGTGGGACCTTATATAGACAGGGGAGTGCCTTTCCAAATCATGTCCAATCAATTGAATTTGGAAAGTCCTTGAGTGGCCCAGCCAAAGAACAGACTTGAATCTCATTTAAAATATGTGGATAGACTTGAAGAATGCTGTTCACCACCGCTTCCCATCTGACTTAACAGAGCTTGAGAAATCTGCAAGGAATAATGGGAGGAAATCCCCAAATCCAGACGACTCAGAGCTGATACAGACATACCCAAGATGACTCAAAGCTGTAATCGCCGCCAAAGGTGCTTCTACAAAGTATTGACTCAGGGGTGTGAATACTTATGCAAATTAGATTTCTGTATTTCATTTATTTTTATTTTTATTGTAAACATATATATATATTTTTTTTAAACTTTGTCATTATGGGGTATTGTGATGTCATTATGGGGTATTGTGTGTAGATCAATTATTTCATCCACTTGGAATTCAGGCTGTAGCACAACAAAATGTGGATAGGTCGAGGGGTATGAATACTTTCTGAAGGCACTGTATGATAATGCTTCATATCAGAGTAGTAGCTACCTCCTGGTCCCATCAGAGTAGTAGCTAGCTCCTGGTCCTACTGGCTACTGTAAGGTATAGTTTCCGATCAGAGTCGTAGCTATCTCCTGGTCCTATCAGAGTCGTAGCTATCTCCTGGTCCCGTCAGAGTCGTAGCTATCTCCTGGTCCCGTCAGAGTCGTAGCTATCTCCTGGTCCCGTCAGAGTCGTAGCTATCTCCTGGTCCCGTCAGAGTCGTAGCTATCTCCTGGTCCCGTCAGAGTCGTAGCTATCTCCTGGTCCCGTCAGAGTCGTAGCTATCTCCTGGTCCCGTCAGAGTCGTAGCTATCTCCTGGTCCTACTGGCTACTGTAAGGTATAGTTTCATATTAAAGTCGTTGTTACAGTCAGATGAAAATGTTCCTGTGTTCCTTACTTTGTTAGGTGGAATGGTGGAGGTACTCCTCAGAGGCAGCCCAACCAGGAGTTCATGTATGTCACATATAGAGCATACTCATTTAGCTACATGTATAATATATATACCCTAATACAGAAGCTTGAATGTTGCAACCAGGAAGTGTTCATTAGCTGTATGGAATTGTCTGTTGTGCTCCTTGTACTTTGTAGTAGCAGATGTGCTTAATTTAATCATGTTGAATGTTTTGTTGCTCTGTTTGAATGCTCTGTTTGGTATGTTGAATGCTCTGTTTGGTATGTTGAATGCTCTGTTTGGTATGTTGAATGCTCTGTTTGGTATGTTGAATGCTCTGTTTGGTATGTTGAATGGTATGTTGCTCTGTTTAGTATGTTGAATGGTATGTTGCTCTGTTTAGTATGTTGAATGGTATGTTTGGTATGTTGCTCTGTTTAGTATGTTGAATGGTATGTTTGGTATGTTGAATGGTATGTTGAATGCTCTGTTTGGTATGTTGAATGCTCTGTTTGGTATGTTGAATGCTCTGTTTGGTATGTTGAATGCTCTGTTTGGTATGTTGAATGGTATGTTGCTCTGTTTAGTATGTTGAATGGTATGTTGCTCTGTTTAGTATGTTGAATGGTATGTTTGGTATGTTGAATGCTCTGTTTGGTATGTTGAATGCTCTGTTTGGTATGTTGAATGCTCTGTTTGGTATGTTGAATGCTCTGTTTGGTCTGTTGCTTGTCTTTCTATGTTGCTTTAGTCTTGACTGTCTAATGCTTTCTGTGGCTGTCATAATACACAGCATTAGCCTGGTCCCAGATCTGTTTGTTCTGTTACGAATGACCATAGTTGTTGGCCAGACGACACAAACCGATGTTGTACCAGGCTCGCTCAGCAATATCAGTCAGTTGACTCTCTGTCTCTCTCTCTGTAGAGCGCCTCAGTCTAAGCTCCTAAGAGAGGACCAAAACCACAACATGTATGTGGCCGGATGCACCGAGGTAGAAGTTAAGTCTACAGAAGAGGCCTTTGAGGTGTTCTGGAGAGGTACGATTGTCTCAAACCTTCACTAGACACGTAACTACATTTTATTCAAGGGCGCAGCCCGATTCTGACCGTTTGCACAATTTATGCCGCCATTAAAGCCCTTTTTTTTACAGCAATACTGTTTTCTTAAAGTGCTTTACTCGTCCCAGCCACCCAGAGACCAAGTAACATTTTCATACTATCACAACCCATCCACTCTGTTTGACCTGGGCCCTATCATGTTCCTGAGTAGGTAATAGAGGTTGGTTGGGTGTTTGACCCGGGCCCTATCATGTTCCTGAGTAGGTAAGAGGTTGGTTGGGTGTTTGACCCGGGCCCTATCATGTTCCTGAGTAGGTAAGAGGTTGGTTGGGTGTTTGACCCGGGCCCTATCATGTTCCTGAGTAGGTAAGAGGTTGGTTGGGTGTTTGACCCGGGCCCTATCATGTTCTTCAGTAGGTAATAGAGGTTGGTTGGGTGTTTGA